>NC_044322.1:300035592-300378005 GCF_007399415.2 Gopherus evgoodei
CCTCAGGTACCTTATGGTACCTTGTAGCACTCATGTAGCATCTGTTAACAGAGTCTAAGCTAGTTTGTTTTTGCAGATTGGTGAAAACATACTCTTTCAGAAACCACATTTCTCTAGATACAAAGTATGCATCAAATATAGCCAGCACCCTTTCATAGTCATCTCTGTGACTGTCTTTGGTAAAGTTAAATAATTTAAAAATATGCTCTGCCTGATGCCCCATAACAAATTAAAGTGCATACTTATATATCTTGAGTTTCCTTATGGAGCTTTATAGCAGTACAAAATCTTGCAAAATACTGCTTCCTGTCTGTGTATTGTGAAGGTTTGTCAAAGCTGGAGTTCTCTGGGACATTGAAGAGTGGCATGTTGATCTTTCAACCTTTGTTGCTTCCCCACTCCCCTATTTTATCTGCAATGTTTGTTGCTGTGCCTTCTGTTTCTGTTCTTGTCTGGCAATAGTTTACACCTGACACTTTGTCATGTATATATTGTACACAGTAGGTTGCAGAGCTGCTGCTAGGAGGTCAGGCTTCTGTACCAGATGTGGACTTCCCTCAGAGATACACATCTGATGCGTTCACTATAGGATTGTTTAATTGTCTGCAAGGTATGATCTAGGTTAGCTTAAATAAGGTATGATATACATAATACCACCAAGTAGAATGCTACGATTTAGCATTCTATCATTTAAATCAGCTTCTGTACCAGATGACTGGAGGATAGCTAATGTGACACCAATTTTTAAAAAGGGCTCCAAAGGTGATCATGGCAATTACAGGCCTGTAAGCCTGACTTTAGTACCAGGCAAACTGGTTGAAACTATAATAAAGAACAATATTGTCAGACATATAGATGAATATAATTTGTTGAGGAAGAGTCAACATGGTTTTAGTAAAGGGAAATCATGCCTCACCAATCTACTAGAATTCTTTGAAGGGTCAACAAGCATGTGGACAATGGGATCCAGTGGGATCCAGTGTACTTAGATTTTCAGAAAGCCTTTGACAAAGCCCTCACCAAAGGCTCTTATGCAAAGTGAACTGCCACGGGATAAGAGAAAAGGTGCTCTCATGGATTGGTAACAAGTTAAAAGATAGGAAACAAAGGGTAGGCATAAACGGTCAATTTTCAGAATGGAGAGAGGTAAATAGTGGTGTTCCCCAGGCATCTGTTCTGGGACCAGTCCTATTCAACATATTCATAAATGATCTGGGAAAAGGGATAAACAGTGAGGTGGCAAAATTCGCAGATGATACAAAATTATTAAAGACGGTTAAGACCCAGGCAGACTGCGAAGAGCTACAAAAGGATCACTCAAAACTGGGTGACTGGGCAACAAAATGGCAGATGAAATGTGATGTTGATAAATGCAAAGTAATGCACATTGAAAAGCATAATCCCAACTATACATATAAAATACAGGTCAAAATTACCTGTTACCACTCATGAAAGAGATCTTGAAGTCATTGTGGATAGTTCTCCAAAAACATCCACCCAATGTGCAGCGGCAGTCAAAAAAGCGAACAGAATGCTGGGAATAATTAAGAAAGGGATAGATAACAGGACAGAAAATATCATGTTGCCCCTATATAAATCCATGGTATGCCCATATCATGTTGCCCTATATAAATCCATGGTATGCCCATATGTTGAATACTGTGTGCAGATGTGGCCGCCCCATCTCAAAAAAGATATATCGTAATTGGAAAAGGTTCAGAAAAGGGCAAAAAGATCATTAGGGGTATGGAATGGCTTCTGTATGAGGAGAGAGTAATAAAACTGGGACTTTTCAGCTTGGAAAAAAGATGGCTAAGGGGAGATATGACTGAGGTCTATAAAATCATGACTGGTGTAGAGAAAGTAGATAAGGAATTGATGTTTACTAATTCTCATAACACAAGAACTAGAGGTCACCAAATGAAATTAATAGGCAGCAGGTTTAAAACAAACAAAAGGAAGTATTTCTTCACACAACACACAGTCAACCTGTGGAACTCCTTGTTAGAGGATGTTGTGAAGGCCAAGACTATAACAGGGTTCAAAAAAGAACTAGATAAATTCATGGAGGATAGGTTCATCAATGGCTATTAGCCAGGATGGGCAGGGATGGTCTCCCTAGCCTCTGTTTGCCAGAAGCTGGGAACAAGTGACAGGGGATGGATCACTTGATGATTACGTGTTCTGTTCATTCCCTCTGGGGCACCTGGCACTGGCCACTGTTGGAAGACAGGATACTGGGCTAGATGAACCTTTGGTCTGACCCAGTAGGGCTGTTCTTATGTTCTTATTCTATTACAGTGCCTATAGTGAGGCTGCAGTATGTTTGTAGTGTACATGCCCAACGGAAAATACATAGGTGCTTACAGGATTAGCCAGCAGCCAAGTGGGAGTTTTGTGGATCTCAATGGTGTCTAAAAACAGGACTTAGGTACCCAAATACCTTCATGGATCCTGCCACTTGCCACCCCAGAAGTGCAAAGACAGAGAAGTCCTTATTTTCCCCCCAAAAGTAGGGAATATGATTGCCTATGGTCCTTGCATTGGGCCTGCAAAGTGGGCAGGGGAAAGGTGACAATATCTTTCCTAGCCCTTCTGACATTGAGTTTGTACCAAATATTCTCATTTTTAGTGAGAATAGGCGGAGGATATCACTCTGAATTTTGGTGCAAGAATGAGTTGCACTGGGTGTAACACACCTGTGTAACTGAATACGCTGTGAGTAGTCCCATTGATTTCTGTTCAAAGTGAATGAAGTTAAGTATATATGTAGGATTGGGGCCTAAGTTTATTAAGCTGAGAGCACTGCTAATTTGGACAACCTTGCGCTCAAAATGTTTGCCAAGAAAAAAACAACTTTGATGGAAACGAAAAATCATAAGTTTGATCTTAAGGGCCAGAGAGAGGCAAAGGGATGTTACAGACCAGGATGCGGCCTGATATCTTAAGGTAAAATGGAAAAAATAAATACAGTACTATTGGTATGTGACTTGGTCTATTTAAAGGAGGACATATGTATTACTGTATATATCTCTTAACATTGAGTATATTTTTTGGTAAGGGGATTAGTTTTCATGGTCTTAATATTTTATTGTAAATTCTGCTCTTGAGGTAAAAGCAATAAAGGAAACAATTTATTTTAAAAAATGAAACCACAGCAGCAGCCCAACAAGAAGTTTTAGAACTAGAAAAAAATGTTAAGATTGGGGACTGCAGAAAGAAGTCAGCTAGGAAAGGCTTGTATCTATTGGATAAAAAGGCAATAAATTCTTTCTGATCAGTGTTGCAGTTTTAATGTTAAGTTTGGGCTTAGTACACCCTGTCACATGGTCATTGGGATTCCCTGTTGAGTCAGACAATTGCAGTTGGAGAACTCAGGATCCCTGGCAGGGCCAAGCAACCAAACAGGACAGAACAAACATTCAGTCTATAGCAGGGATAATCAATAGGAGGATGGCAGGCCAAATCCGAACCACCCCATGATTTTAAATGGACCCCAAAATCTTTTTATTAATTTATTGTCATTTTTTATATTATTATTATTTTCTCTGGAGTCTGGTCCTTGACTATACCTTGATCAAGAAATTTGGACCTTGCTAAAAAATAATTGACTACCTCTGATCTATAGCCTCCTGACTGATATAAGCAATAGCAGCTGGGTGCTCTGACCCTCTGGGCAGGACAGAGAAAACACTTATGTAACCCTTCTGCCAGGTGGAGACAGCAGCAATCAAGGCCAAGCTCAATATCTGGGAGGTTCCTTTCCATCAATACAACATGGAACTGGACTGAGCCCTCACCCAGTAACCTGGGAAAATTAAATGCCACCCCTGGGTTCCTCTGAGAAGCATACTTCCCCACTCGCAAGCACAGAGTCTGAGTGTAAAAAAAAAATTTTTAATAAAAGGAGGGAGGTAACTCGGCATTAATTTGGGAAAACACGCAAACAGGATCCATAAACATAAACCATGAGAAAAAGATCCATCCTTAAGTAAGTTGGGCAGTGTCCTTTTCTCCTCAAGTTCTTAAGTCCAGCAACCCAAAAGTCCCTTTAACATGCCTAGAGTGACCTGATGTCCCGATGAAATTGGGACTGTCCCGATATTTAACCCTTTGTCCTGTGTCCTGATCAATGTACGATCAGGAAGCCATTTGTCCCAATATTAGGGTAAGGAGGCCAGAGGGAGGGAGGCGCTGACCCCGTGAGTGCTCCAGGGCTCTGCCACCCATGGGGAAAAAATGCAGCCAAGCTCCCCTGTCCTCGCCTCCTTCTCCCCCCCCACCCCCAGCATACTGCATCCCCACTCCACCCACCTCCAGTGCTTCCCGCTGCCTAACAGCTGTTTGGCGGCACTTAGCACTTTCCAGGTGGGTGGAGTGGGTAAGTGGGGCGCTTGGGGAGGGGGTGGAGAAGAGGCAGGGCAGGGACGGGGACTTGGGGGAATGGGGTGGAATAGAGGCGTGGTGAGGTCAGTGCAGGGGTGGGGCAAGCACCCACCCAGGAGAGGGGAAGTCAGCACCATAGAGGTGAGTGGCAGGTGGGGAGGCGAGCCGTGGTTGGTGGACTGAGGAGGGATGCAGCAAGCCAGTGGCAGGTCGGGGGATGAGGAAGGGTGCAGTGGGGGGTCTGAGTGGGGAGGGGGCAGGACCTGGGGCAGAGTGAAGGCGCAGCCTGGAAGGAGTGGGGGTGGACTGTGGGTAAGGCCAATGTGTCCCGATATTTTAGTGTGGTGATCTGGTCACCCTAACATGGCTGTTCCTTCTCTGCACCCCACTCACATTTGCTGTCTGTGGTTAGTGCAGACCCAGAGTTCAGAAGTGCATCTGCAGAGTTCATCTCCCACCCTGGGTGGAGGAGGGGGGTAAAGAGGCACCTTACTCACTCCACTGCTTGGGCACTCACTCGCTGCCCCATCTCCATGCCTCTCTGCGGGGCCTTGCTCTGGCCCTCTCCACCAGCCACCCTACTGCCCACTCGCTGCACCTCTCCACCAGCTGCCTGCTCACTGCGCCTCTTTGCCAGCTGCCCCACCAGGGGCTGCTCCTCACCGCCTCACCAGCCACTCATTCGCCAGCTGACTGTTAGTCACTTTCTGCTGTCACCTGCTTCTCTGCTGTGACCTCTGCACCTCAGTCTCTTAGTAATTTTCAGCTCTTTGCAGGCTGGGCAGAAATATTGCCCTATCTCAAAGTGATTTCAGCTCTCAGTGTTGTTTAGCTTTTAGCAGGCTTGGCAGAAACACAATCTTACCACAACTGATTTCAGCTCTGATTGTGCATTTAAAATAACAAACAGGATCCTAATGAAGCCTATTTCTTTCTTTCTTTGAGCAGTGGGGGGAAACACCTTAAACCCAGGACTGGCCTTACCATGAGGTGAACTGAAGTGGTCACCTCAGGTGCCAGACTGTGGGGGGGGGGGGGGGGCTGCCACTAGGACCCAGAGTGTAGAAAATTGTGTCTGCTGCTGGTGCATATATATTCTCTCTGCTCTAGAAGCACAGAGATGGTGGAGTGCTGTGCTGGAGGAAGGAGGGCACCCGAGACATAACAGGCAGGCAGGAGAAGAGGTGAGAGGGAATAACAGAAAGCAGCAGGAGCTGCAGGGAGAGAGAGAAGGAGGAGGAGGAGGCAAAAACCCAGAATGCTGCATACTGTTTTTGTTGCAAACTTTTCCAGTCTAATGTTCCAGCCACATTGGGTTCAGGAATAAAGGACTGGAAAAATCTGGCTAGAAATCTGGCATGCCATGAGAAGGCAGCAAATCACCAGAGAACATTCCATAGGTGGAAAGAGCTTGAGATGAGATTAAGGTTAAAGGCCACCATAAATGATCAGCATCAAGAGAAGATTGCATCAGGGTCTCTTTACTGGCAAAATGTTCTGAAAAGGCTTATTGCCATTGTGAGTATGCTTGCTATCCAAAACCTAGCAGTGCATGGCACTTCAGATCAGCTGTATGTGCCAAACAATGGACACTTCCTTAAAACTGTGGAGCTCATGGCTGAGTTTGATGCTTACTCCAGGAGCATCTAAGAAGAGTCACCACTCAAGAAATGTACACACATCACTACCTTAGAAAAACAATTCAAAATGAGATCATACAGTTACTGGCAACAAAAGTCAAACAGAAAATTGTGGCAGATCTGAAGTCAGCAAGATATTACTCTGTTATTCTGGACTGCACACCTGACATCAGCCATATGGAACAAATGACTTTAATGGTGTGCTTTGTAACAACAACAGAACCTAGTGAAAATGTCCCTGCAATGGTGACTGTCAGAGAGCATTTTCTAGTAGTATGTAAGGTCTTGGAAAAAATTTTGAAGGAGAAAGTAGTTAAGGACATTGAGGTCAATGGTAATTGGGACAAATTACAACATGGTTTTACAAAAGGTAGATTGTGCCAAACCAACCTGATCTCCTTCTTTGAGAAGATAACAGATTATTTAGACAAAGGAAATGCAGTAGATCTAATTTACCTCGATTTCAGTAAGGCATTTGACACGGTTCCACATGGGGAATTATTAGTTAAATTGGAAAAGATGGGGATCAATATGAAAATTGAAAGGTGGATAAGGAACTGGTTAAGGGGAGACAACAATGGGTGGTACTGAAGAGTGAACTGTCAGGCTGGAAGGAGGTTACTAGTGGAGTTCCTCACAGATCAGTTTTGGGACCAATCTTATTTAACCTTTTTATTACTGACCTTGACACAAAAAGCGGGAACGTGCTAATAAAGTTTGCGGATGACACAAAGCTGGGAGGTATTGCTAACACAGAGAAGGACCTGGATATCCTACAGGAAGATCTGGATGACCTTGTAAACTGAAGTAATAGTAATAGGATGAAATTTAATAGTGAAAAGTGCAATGTCATGCATTTAGGGATTAATAATAAGAATTTTAGTTATAAATTGGGGACACATCAGTTGGAAGTAACAGAGGAGGAGAAGGACCTTGAAGTATTGGTTGATCAGGATGACTGTGAGCCACCAATGCAATATGGCAGTTAAAAGAGCTAATGCAGTTTTAGGATGCGTCAGGCGAGGTATTTCCAGCAAAGATAAGGAGGTGTTAGTACCGTTATATAAGGCACTGGTGAGACCTCATCTGGAATACTGTGTGCAGTTCTGGTCTCCCATGTTTAAGAAGGATGAATTCAAACTGGAACAGGTTCAGAGATGGGCTACTAGGATGGTTCGAGGAATGGAAAACCTGTCCTATGAAAGGAGACTGAAAGAGCTTGCCTTATTTAGCCTAACCAAAAGAAGGTTGAGGGGGGATATGCTTGCTCTTTATAAATATATCAGAGGGATTAATATTAGAGAGGGAAAGGAATTATTTAAGCTTAGTACCAATGTGGAAACAAGAACAAATGGGTATAAACTGGACCCTAGGAAGTTTAAACTCGAAATTAGACGAAGGTTTCTAACCATTAGAGGAATGAAGTTCTGGAACAGCCTTCCAAGGGGAGTAGTGGGGGCAAAAGACATATCTGGCTTTAAGACTAAGCTTGATAAGTTTATGGAAGGGATGGTATGATGGGATAGCCTAATTTTGGCAATTAATTTTGGTAATTGATCTTTGATTATCAGCAGGTAAGTATGCCCAGTGGTCTGTGATGGGATGTTAGATGGGATGGGATCTGAGTTACTGCAGAGAATTCTTTCCTGGGTCCTGGCTGGTGAGTCTTGCCCACATGTTCAGGGTTTAGCTGATCGCCATATTTGGGGTCGGGAAGGAATTTTCCTCCGGGGCAGATTGGCAGAGGCCCTGGAGGTTTTTCACTTTCCTCTGCAGCGTGGGGCATGGGTCACTTGCTGGAAGATTCTCTGCAGCCTGAGGTCTTCAAATATTTGAAAACTTCAATAACTTGGACATAGGTTAGGGGTTTGTTATAGAAGTGGATGGGTAGGGTTCTGTGGCATGCTTTGTGCAGGAGGTCAGACTAGATGATCATAATGGTCCCTTCTGACCTTAAAGTCTATGAGTCTATGACATTAATGATACTACAGGAGCTGGTCTGACAAATGTGCTTCTTAAAAAGCTGGAAGATACGGGAATTGCGATAGCTGACATGAGAGGTCAGGGCTACAATAATGGTGCCAATATGAGAGGAAAGAACAGAGGAGTGCAGACATGGATGCGACAGTTAAACTCTTGAGCTTTTTTGGTCCCCTGCTGTTCTCATTCATTGAACTTGGTGGTTGGGGATGCAGCATCAGCTTCTAGTGAGGCTGCTGAATTTTTTAATGTAATTCAAAGCATCTATGTATTTTTCTCTTGTAAAAGTAAAATAAATTATATTGTAAAAATAGAAAGAATTAAAAAAATGCTATCTGTACCTTTAAGCAAAACTGTTGGAATGCTGCAATCCAGGTGTCAGAAATACAGACATTCACATAGAACAATCGCACCATTTAAGGGCAATTGGTAAAGTATTAGCCTTAGATCGATAAGAGATAGTAAGGAAATAGAATATGCATGCTATGCCCCTGGTGAATTTTACTCTTTTGCTTTCTTTGTCCCTTTGTCTAATTCCCGCTCTTTTATCTGTATAAATAAAACTGTTTGGGTCTTGCATGGCCACTCACATTATGTGGGTGTTATTGGTGGAGCGCTGCGCTAATAAAACAGAGTGGTCTGACAAATTGTGAGTCCTGATTCTAACTCTGACAATTTGGAGGTTCCACCGAGATGGCAACCGTCTTCACTGGAGCTGTGTGATTCCTGACCGTTTTTGTAGGATGACCATGGTAGCCGGCACCTGGGCATTTGGCCCGAGCGGTCCTCCACTAGAGCGGAAAGACACACAGCCACAGTGAGGTCTACGCCATCAAACCTGTTGGTTCCCACTCTGTTCTGGTAGGGATCCCAGGATCTGACATCAGGAATCTGGTCAGGTAATTATTTCTGTGTTTTGTCCGGACTGAGGACTGTCCCGTC
Source organism: Gopherus evgoodei (assembly GCF_007399415.2). Taxonomy (NCBI): domain Eukaryota; kingdom Metazoa; phylum Chordata; order Testudines; family Testudinidae; genus Gopherus; species Gopherus evgoodei. The sequence goes on from NC_044322.1 coordinate 300,044,541, forward strand.
TCTGTGTCTATCCATCCTCTTGTGGAGTGTTTGAGTCTGGGTGCCGTCTCCGTCCAGTGATAGGCCGACCAAGGGGTTCCTGTCCCCGCGGTCTGAGTGAGTGGAATTTGCACAATCGCAGCTGCACCGCACTTTGGGTAAAACCCCTGGTGTGAAAGCAAGGGTGATTGAGGCAGTAGCCTGTGGGCTCCTTTTGTGTGTTGCACTGGGCATCACACATTTCCTTCTTGTGTGATTGGTGTGTGAAGTCCTCCTGTATTGGTAACCAGACATCTAAGTCGAGACCGTTCCCTAAATGAATGCTGGCTCATTTTATGTATTTAGGATGGGTCCAGACTCCTGTAAAAAGGGTCCAGACTCCAGTAAATTTCTGGAAAAATGGTCTAGGCTAACTCAGGGGGATCCCAAAACTCAGTGGCCACTGTTAAAATATTGAAACAAAGACTGAGTGGACGTCTTAAAGGACAAACTCAGCCAACCTAAAACTAAATTGGCTAAAGGAGAGGTTAATTGTTTCATGCAGTGGTGGCAAGAGGCAAATCATAGGTGGACAAAATCAAAACTCGCCTCTCTCAAATATTCAAATAATAAGTTAAAGGCTTTATTAAAAGCCTCCTCTCCCACCACCAGACTGAGCACTCCCCTTTACCCCGTTCTCCAAACCGCGGATCGATCCAACCCCCTTCATACTCCCATCTCATTATAAAAAGGACAAAAAGCCCCTTCTTCTGTTCCCCTTTGTTGTCTGCCTCAAAAACTGATTCTTTAGTGTTCCACTACCAATTCAGCAAGGAGGGTGGGCTCCTCAACTAGCCCCCACCCTTCCTGGTCCCTTTCCTTGAACATTTCTTTCAAAATTGTGAAATGACCACAATATCACTCACAAACGGTTCATTGAAAAAAAAAAAAGCAGGATCGGGCCCAGACAAGCAGGCAAGCAACAGATAAACTGAAAAACAGATTGAAAGCCCTAAGGGAATAGTGTCGGGGTAAGAAAAGCAGTAAGTGCAAGCATGAACCCCTGGAACAATACTTAAAATGGTGAAATCTGAGTTGATAAAGGTGTCTTTTTGGAACATAAACAAGTAATTTAAGAAAAGAGAGTAAAAAGTTAACTCTACAGAGGCTACAGAGAATTAAGCAGTTAAACTTTGTGAAAAATGTTAAAAAGGACCATGTTAAAGAAAAAGAATTCTTGGTTTCTTTGCAGCCATTCTGAAGGAAAAATGGGCCCTTTTTCCAAAAAAATGCCTGTATATAATCCATATATATATATACAGCTATGTAAAAACAAAGCAGTGTAAAAAATGTTAAGGAAAAGAAAATGTGTATGTATCTATTTGTCTGTGAAAATATGTAACATTCTAAGAATCTAAACCAACACATCTGGTTTGTAAAACTCCTGTTTTCTAGGTGTAAGATAAATTGGTTTTGTTTTTGTTTTTAATGCCACTAAAAATTCATTTGACTCTTTAACTCAAAGTTGCAAAACTGATAGACCTTTTTGCAAGACCCAGGTAATTAGTGCTGTTTGGCTTTGGGATTTAGCATTTAACCTTTAAGGGGTATCTTGATTCTTTACAAAAATTAAAATGTTTTTAAATAAAGACCAAGTCATGGCTGCAATAGCGCAGTCAAAATCAGGAGAATAGGGAGAGATTCTGAAGTCTTTTTGTTTGGTTGGGTTTTTTTTGGGTAAAAATAGCAGATAAAAGCTGTTAATAAAAGAATAAGAAATTAACAGTGACCCTCTAAAGCAACAGCAGAGGTGAGGTGCACAAAACAAAAAGAAGCAATGTTAAAAACATTGAGCCTTAAAATAGCTCCGTGTAATCAGACTGTCACTTTTATAAGGGTACATAAAAACTCTGTAAAAACAAAACAAACAGTTACACCTTATGTAAAAATTAATATGGCTAATGTTTTAAAAAGTTATAATATAAAAAAAATGTGCATTTTCCCTAGGACATGTGCAGTGTATCTTGTAGAAAGGGTAAAAAAAAAAAATGCAAATAAAACGTGCTGCTGAATTAAAATCCTATTAGGGCTCCAAAAAGAGCCGCAATAGGCTGTGTTTTCTTTTTCAGATCCCTGTGTGTTAAGACAAAGTCTCTGACCTCTGCTGATGGCTTTAAATCCAAAAGCCAAGCCTGTGTTGATGCAAATTACCTAACTAATAAAAAAAGGTAAGAACTGCCACCACAAAAAAAGCTTCAAATAAAAAACATACCTGGTCAGCAAACAAATTGCCTACATAAAAGGCATGGTATAACAAGATACCTTTAATAAATTTAATGCTAATGTTATTGTTAATATTAAACATTAAAATAAATTTAATGTTAGTAAGTACCCCTGTAACAACTTATAGTGTGTATGATTTTTGGAAAAATCCTTTAAAGTAATATGGTAATAATGCTTCTCAGCTATTACCTGTAAATAAACTTAAAGCTTAACATAGCAGGTAAAACATTACAAACTTGGTCTGCTATATAAAAAAAAAACCTTGAGGTACACCACCTCATAAATTTTATAACTAAACAGTAAAATAATTTCCGCATAACCCTTAAAAAGTAAAAGCCATTAAAACCTGGCTTGGCTATTAAACAAACAACAACAACAACAACAAAAACCACAAAAAAATATGAGGGTAATTCCTCTGTTTTGCCTGCAATCAGCAAGGGTATTTGTAAAAGAAAGAAATTTTTTAAGTAATAATCAATGTCACCCCAAAAGGGGTAGAAAAATGTTATTTTTGTCTTTCAGATAATCCAAAGTACTGTATAATGGGCTATGTGTATGTGTTAATTCTTGGGAAAAAGTGTTTAAAAAGTGTTAGCAACCCACCAGAAGACAAATGTAAATGTAAATGTAACGTAAGTACTGTGTTTACCAATAATCATATTTACTATTTGCCACAACAACAACAACAAAAGAGTCTCAGCTTACTGTAAGTACTGTTAGCTCAGTTCTCTATCAAGCTTGGCATTAAATGGCAGACAGTTACCAATCATCTGTTAAAAGGTAAAAAGGTAATGTGAAAAACTGAATCATTCATATTATACACACAAATGGGGACATGTTAAAAATTGTCACTACAGAAAAACATAACAGCTTACCATTGGTATAACATATTTTCTGAATGGTCTCCCACAACTACAGGCATACTAATGTTACTACCCCAGCTATGTTTTTGGTTTTAAATTGTATGTGTTTAATTAAAATGTTTAAAATGTGCTGGTGAATAAAACAAATGTATGTAAAGCTAAAGTCACAGGCCCAAATCACCTCCCAGTATTTTCTATTACGTAAACTAAATAAAAAGTGACACTGGCGATTAATAATCTTAGTGTCAAAAGAGGGATATGTAGAAGCAGGATTTTATAATGTCCCATAAAAATTAAAGTATAATTTGATTTCATCCTGCTACCCACTTTTTTAAATAGCAGAAAGAAATGACCCCCTGGGACTATAAGATTCTGTTTTCCCATATGCATTACAAATTGGGCCCTCTCTTAACTCTTTAAGATTTAGTTAGTAAGAGACAGGATTCTCTATTGTGTCTATGTTAAGTAAATTAGAAAAACATTGGAGGCCTGGATCTCAATGTAAATTGTCTTGGTTATCAATTATAAAACTTAGCAAGGTTTAATTTGCAATGCCTTTTTTTTTTGCTCGATATAAAATACTACTGTTTGTATTCTCAATCTATTTGTGTGAATGAAAAATGTATGCATCAGGAAAAAATAAAGTGTAAAGGCCATTGTTATAGCCAGAGTCAAGGAAAAAGTAGTAAGGAGACTTAAAAAACATCAAAAAATCACCAGGCACTGCTTACTACCCCAACGGCTGTTAAACTGTCTGGCATCTCAGAGTGGATACATGCTTCGCAGTGTAAGAATGCACCACCCCCAGTGAACCAATCATCACCTCAGGACCAGGCAGAGTCAATTTTGACTCCAGAAGAAGACATAGAGGAACAGCCTGCAATACCTTACAATCTACTCTCTTGTAAGGGTTGCCGGAAGCAGATGACTACATAAAGCAAGGCCCAAGAAGAAGCAGTAGTAAGCCTAGCGCCTGTTGCCTGGTGGACATAAAACTGTGACTGCAGTTCCCTCAATTGAGGCTGTCAGAACCAGAAGGGCCCTGCCTCCAACATGCACCTCTGGTGGTGCCTGTTCCTCGGCTGTTGGTATCTTAAGGTCTGGGGAGCCCACAATGACAATTCTTTTATCCAGCAGCAAGGGTGGATAGCTCAGACCCTTATTATTTCTAAATGCTAGGTCTGCAGCCACATCCCAGCCCACTTTCAAACTGGTGTTCCTGTCCTGGCTACCCATTCAATTCCCCAGACCTCACTGGAGGACCTTGTCCATTTAACACAATATGGAACAGTAATGACACCTGGGCAGAGGCTATTGGCAGTTCCTTTATCCCACTTGGTGGAGTAATACACCAGGCAAAAAGGCTCCTGAGGTTACAAGCAGTAGTTGAAATAATGGCAAATAAAACCAGAGAAAGTTTAAAAACCCTGGCCAAAGAAACAGGAGCAATCCAATAGGTGGCCCTCCAAAACCATCAGGCATTAAACATAGTGCTGGTGGCCACAGGAGGGACCTGTGCTCTCACTGGAAAAAAATGTTGTGTGTTTATACCTGACAATACCAATAAGGTAATATATCGCGCTAGCCACTTAGAACAAATCGCATATCTTCCCAATGAAGAGTCGAGTTCTTTTTGGAAGTGGCTAAGTAACCTGTTCAATTTCTCTGGCATAGAAAACTGGTTGTTTCAGGAAGCCCTAACTATCCTGTTTGAAATCTTAGTAATTTTTGTATGCTTTCAGTTAATCTCCTGTTGTATCCAGAATTGTGTCACCCAGATGACTGCCCCAAAACAGAGTGCTAATATGATGATTTTAAATATCACTGATGAACAAAGAAATAAGGAACGGTTAATTTGTGGAACCCAGTAACTGTTCGTCATGGCGTGTGCTTGACCAAAAGGAGGGATTGTAAAAGTAAAATAAATTATACTGTAAAAACAGAAAGAATTTAAAAAATGCTGTCTGTACCTTTAAGCAAAACTGTTGGAATGCTGCAATCCAGGTGTCAGAAATACAGACATTCACATAGAACAATTGCACCATTTAAGGGCAATTGGTAAAGTATTAGCCTTAGATCGATAAGAGTTAGTAAGGAAATAGAATATGCATGCTATGCCCCTGGTGAATTTTACTCTTTTGCTTTCTTTGTCCCTTTGTCTAATTCCCGCTCTTTTATCTGTATAAATAAAACTGTTTGGGTCTTGCATGGCCACTCACATTATGTGGGTGTTATTGGCGGAGCGCTGCGCTAATAAAACAGAGTGGTCTGACAAATTGTGAGTCCTGATTCTAACTTTGACACTCTGCATCAACTCATTGATGGTAAATTTTGAAGCAACATCTGGGAACATCCTCTCTGACACTGAAACCACTGAGTGCCACACAATGGGAAAGTTGAGTGGAGGTGATAAAGCCTATCACACACCAAATTGGGAAGATAGATGATGTCATAGTTGCCATTATGGACGATAATGCTGTGACAGGAACTGTTTGTGAGAGAACAGTGGCAGAGGGAAATGGAATCACCAGAAACATACATAACTTCAAATTTCTGTGTGCCTTAGTGTTGTGGCATGACACACTGTTTGAAATAAATGTTGTAAGCAAGAGACTCCAAGGTGTTGATCTTGATATATCTGGAGCAATGGAACAAATGGACAAAGCAAGGTCACACCTACAGTCTTACTGCTCAGATGAGGGATTTCAAAATTTTCTGGAGTGTGCACGGAAGTTGGCAGAGGAACTTCACATTGAAGTTCCCCACCCATTCAAGAATACAAGAGTCACTGAAGAAGACATTTTGATTACAAGGCATGGGATAATCCCATAAGAGACCCCAAACAACAATTCAAAGTTGAATTCTTTAACCAGGTGCTAGACTGTGCAATACAGTCAGTTGAAGAACGTTTCATGCAGCTCAAGGAACACAGCCGTATATTTGGGATGTTGTATGATATTTCAAAACTCCTTACCATACCTGAAGAAGACCTACACCAGAAATGCAGGGCACTAGAGACAGTGTTGACACATGATGACATGCACGATATTGATGCGAGTGATTTAGGTGATGAACTGAAAGCCCTTTCAAGACACATTTCAGCAGGATCAACTCCAAAGGCTGTTCTGGAATATATGTGCACAAATAAGATGACCACCCTCTTTCCAAATGCTTTTGTTGCTCTGCGCATACTTTTAACACTTCCTGTAACAGTTGCTAGTGGAGAACGCCGCTTCTCCAAGCTGAAGTTAATAAAAACACATCTACGCTTCACAATGACAGAGGAGAGGCTGGTCCACCCCTTGCTCCCTGCCCCCTTACCGCGCTGCCTGGAGCACCAGTGGCTGGCAGCACTACAGCTGCACTGCCCAGCTGGATCCAGGCCATGCCTCTGCCTCTGCCACCAAACAGCACAGAGACCAGGTCAGGCTGGGCTCTGCAGCTGCGCTGCCCCAGGAGCTCATAGCTCCCTTGCCCAGAGCATTGCGCCAGTGTCATAAACAGATAGCTAAGGGTTAATGTCTCTTTCACCTGAAGCACCTGACCAGAGGACCAATCAAGAAACCGGATTTTTTCAATTTTAGGTGGAGGGAATTTTGTGTCTGAGGTCTTTGTTTTCTGGCTGCCTGCTTTCTCTGAGCTTTGGAGAAGTAGTTTCTGTTTTCTAATCTTTTGTTTCTAAGTGTAAGGACAAAGAGATCAGATAGTAAGTTATATGGTTTCTTTTCTTTGGTATTTGCATGAATATAAGTGCTGGAGTGCTTTGATTTGTATTCTTTTTGAATAAGGCTGTTTATTCAATATTCTTTTAAGCAATTTACTCTGTATTTCGTCACCTTAATACAGAGAGACCAGTTGTATGTATTTTCTTTCTTTTTATATAAAGCTTTCTTTTTGAGACCTGTTGGAGTTTTCTTTTCTGGGAAATTTCAGGGAAATTGAATCTGTACTCACCAGGGAATTGGTGGGAGGAAGAAATCAGGGGGAGATCTGTGTGTGTTGAATTTGCTAGCCTGATTTTGCATTTCCTCTGGGTGAAGAGGAAAGTGCTTTTTGTTTCCAGGACTGGGAACGGAGAGGGGGAGTCACTCTGTTTGGATTCACAGAGCTTGTGTCTGTGTATCTCTCCAGGAGCACCTGGAGGGGGGAAGGGAAAAAGGATTATTTCCCTTTGTTGTGAGACTCAAGGGATTTGGGTCTTGGGGTCCCCAGGGAAGGTTTTTCAGGGGGACCAGAGTGCCCCAAAACACTCTAATTTTTTGGGTGGTGGCAGCAAGTACCAGGTCCAAGCTGGTAACTAAGCTTGGAGGTTTTCATGCTAACCCCCATATTTTGGACGCTAAGGTCCAAATCTGGGACTAAGGATATGACAGCCAGCAGTGAAGCAAGTGAGCTGAGACTGTGGGGGAGGGGAAACAGCAGGGGCTGAGCCAGGGACTAGCCTCCCAGGCCAGGAGCTTGGGGGCCGGGCAGGATGGTACCGCGGGGCAGATGTGGCCTGTGGGTCATAGTTTTCCCACCTCTGTGCTAAAGGAATGAATCAAGGTTGTTAGTGAATGAGGCTGTTTGTAGGATCTCTACCTCATTTGCTCTAGAATTTGGAAGATGTACATTGAGCAGGCAAGAGATTGCAGAAAGAACATGAGCTCCTAACGTGATGTTGTGGCTAAGAGGCTGAATGCAGTCCTTGAATGTATGAAGAATATCAGGTAGAAACAGGGAGATGGTGTTACCTCTGTATACAGCATTAATGAGGCTGTTACTGAACTACTATGTCCAGTTCTGTTCACACTTGAAAAAACATGTTGAGAATTTGGAAAGGGTTCAGAAAAGTGCTACATGAATCATTAGAGATCAAAAAACATGCCTTATACCGACAAGCTAAAAAACCTCAATCTATTTAATTTAGCAAATAGAAGGTTAAGAGGTAACTTTTTCACAGTCTATAAGTACTCAAAGAGAGAAGAGACTTCTGCTAGTTGAGGGCTCTTTCATCTAGCAGAAAAAGGCATAATGATATCGAGTGTTTGGATGCTGAAACCAGACAAAATGCAGACTAGAAATAGGACTGCATATTTTTAACAGTGAGGATAATTAACCATTGCAACAACTTTCCTAGGAATGTTGTGGATGTGCAGTCTTTAAGACACGAGTGGAAATTTTGCTAGAAGATATGCTGTAGCTCAAGTAGAAGTAATGGGCTTGATGCAAAAAATATTCATGAGGCTCTGTGGCCTGTGTTATGGAGGTCAGACTAAATTGGGGTTGGCAACCTGTGGCTCCAGAGCTGCATGCGGCTGTTTGGCTGCCCCCTTGGGGGCAACCATTTTCTGAGGGGGTGCGAGGTGCAGGCTCTGGCCAGGAGGTGCTTGATATAGGCGGCTCTTGGCCAGTGGTGCATCAGGGCTCAGCAGGCTGCCTGCCTGCCCTGACCCCCCTGCCACTCCCGGAAGCAGTTGGCTGCTGGCAAATCACTGTGCACCCCTTGGGGGAAGGGAAGTCGCCCACAAGCACCGCCACCGCAATTCCCGTTGGCCAGTTCCTGGCCAATGGGAGCTGTGAGGACGGTGCTAGGGGTGGAGGCAGCGTGTGAAGCCACCTGCCCCCGCACCAAGGCGCACAGAGATGCTTTCTGGAGTGGCATGGGGCCAGGACAGGCAAGTAGGCAAGCAGCCTGCTAAGCCCTGCTGCGCCACCAGGCAGAAGCCACCTGTATTAAGTGGCTCCTGGCCAGAGCCTGTACCTTGCACCCCCTCCTGCACCCACCCCCCTGCCTCAGGTCAGAACCCCATCCAGACTCCCTCCCAGATCCCCCCCCCCTGTACCCCTGCTTTGTAATCAAGGAAGACTGGCAAGCAGCAGAAGAGGTAGGAGGTTTGCATGCAGGGGATTTGGAGTCTGATACAAAGCCAAGGTGAGGTTCTCATAAGCACATAATCCAGCGCAGCATGGGTATAGTTATTGTGTCGTCTCGGGTAAGCAATGCTCCTAGCACCCCGTGATTCAGAAGGGCAGAGACCACTGAGCCCACAGGGAGCACACATGTTGTACAGTGATATCGCATTACTGTGACCCCCTGCCAGGATACTGGCCTTATTCAGAGCCTCTCTTGAGAGACTGTCATGTCACTACACACCCTGTAGCAAATGCCTTTAACAAATCCAAATCTGAATGCAAGTATTTTCAGGAGAAATGGGTCCAAACTTATTTGTATGTCAGTAACATCAGTAGGCCCCAGCTGAGATCAGGTCTCCATTGTGCTAGGTGCTGTACAAACACAGGGGGGGTGCCTACTTTGCAATCAGAAGTGTGATTGTAGTTCTGCTAGCTTTAATCTAGCCACCCTGACTAAAGATATCAGTGAAGACGCAACGGCATGGACTCAGCATGGTTTAACACCACTGCTACATACCCAGGCCGTGGGCAGTCTGGTACAGTCCTTGCTGAAGCACCTAGATTCTAGTCGCATTAAAAGTATTGGTGAGTAGTAAGAACTTTAATATATTCAATTATTATTAGCTGATAAATTCTAACTACAAATAGCTTGCGTGTGATGCGGCTCTCGAAATATTTTGGTCAAAGACAAAAACAAAAAAATGGCTCTTCTTCTTTGAAAGGTCGCCGACCCTTGGACTAGATGATCATAATATTTCCTTTATAATCCATGAGCAAAGATACCCTCGTAGTTAAGGAAGGTGAATAATACAGTACAAAGGAAGATTCAGATCTCTCTCTGCCACAGCCTTCATATGCAATGTAGAGCAAGTCACTTACAAAAATTTTGCTAGGTGACTGCTAATTATATATTTCTAATTTTCTATGTGCACAACTTGACACACTGGGGGCCCGCTGTACAGAAATGCTTAGCACTTACAGCTGCAATAGAACTCAGTGGTGCCAGAGATGCTCAGCACCTCTGCCAACAAGACTTGGTTTTCACAAAGGTGTGGGGGGTTTTACAGCAATATAACAATGGTTATCCTGCTATAAAATCCTGAGACAAGGCATTTGTGTGAGGTACCTAGCTGAGGTCAGCATTATATACCTGTGTTTGATCTTGTGATAAACACTGCAAGTATCTTTTCTCCACTATGGTAAAGCAGGATAGTTAATGTAGTTAGGCATCCCGTGGTGAAAACATACCTTTTGTTAGTGACCTCATTGCATAAGAGAGCTTGGTGTGGTGGCATAGGCACATGCTTAGGAATCAGATGGTGCAGAGCTCTAATCCTAGCTGTGTTCCTGTAGAAAAGTCTTTGTCTGTTTTTCCCATCTATAAAATGAGGATAGTACTCTTATCTTGCAGTGGAGGTATGGAGATAAATTCATCAATGTGTGTGAAGCACTCAGACATTACAGTGATGAGTGCCCTAGAAAAGAAAGTGAATAATTATGTGTTCATTGCATGGTATACACTAAGTAAGGCAGAGGACACTAACTGTATGTTGAGGGTAAAAATATTAAACAGCAGCTTCATTCTCTGAACCATGCATTTTTTAAACAGGTTTACAGATCCTAAATGTAAATATCAGAGACAAAACAATCATTACAACAGTGAGCTTTTGGTTAGTGAAACAGTATACAGTAATATAATCATCAAATCTCTCTATTTAAGCAGGGGGTTACCATGTGACAGAGTGAGCAGCTTTATACTACTCATGACATCGCATTTCTAGTGATTTTGGTAAATTGAGTGAAATCTCTGATTACACATATTTAAAAAGCTAGGCATGTCTATCAAATGCTAATATTCAAAAAGATTGGACAGGTGTGCCAAGAGGTTTTTTGCAGGTGAATGCACTTTTGTTTGAGTACTGAGTATAGAGTAACCAAATATCTAAGTATCTATTTGGCCTCTGTCTATTATGCTGAGCATGTAACTAGTGCATTAATTTTTCCATAACAACCTCTCATATTTTGTGAACCACTCCTCTAGAGTTGGGCCATTTTTTTTTCCCAACAAGAGGCTTTCAGTAGCCTAGCAGCTATTAGCAGATGACAGATTAATTCTTCATTTCCTTTTGTGTGACCATTTCTGACAGGAAGCCCCAGGAGGATTACCAAAGGATCATTTGGTAATAAATATCTAACATTTTGTGATAAATTATTATGAATTATGTCCAGTACTTTCTAATGACTGGACATGTCCACCCTATGTGCGTAAAATCTCCTCCTTCACCACAGTTTCTCCAACATTTATCCCCATTAAATCATGATATATATATTTTTTAACCTGACTGGCATGAGATACCATTGAAACACTATAGTAAAGATTTTTTCTTTGATCATGCTACAGACTGAGGTTACTAGCCCTCTTGTACCATATCAACCCTCATTCCTCTGGGCTAATTTGTTTATCTAGATCCTTTCTCCAGCATGTCATATATGGATTTCTTTGGTTAGGAAAGTTGTCTGCAAAGATTGATGTAAATTAGTTATAATTTTTTGTTTCTAACTGACCGGATGCTATCACTTCTATTGAAGTCAGCTTTTTGTATAAAACAACTTTTCTAGAAAGCTGAGCAAAATAATGCCTAATTTGAAAGTACCAGTGTCAGGGGAGAGTGGGCCAGTTAATGTTTGTTTTGATCTCTACATAAGTTAGAAAAGTTTCTTCACTGAATAGCTGGGAAATCATTTGTATGCCATAGCTCTCCGTGTCTTTAAAACTCTCTGGTTCATGATTTGGGTTAAGAACTGGATTATTTGAAATGGGTGTCATTAGTGAGGGAAAAGCAGTTATTTTTATCTCTAGTTCTATCTTAAACCCATGGAGTAGCCTTTGCTAAAGATGTATATACATTTCTGGTGGGCATGTGCAACCAACATTCTGGCATTTTCTAACTTTTGGGAGCTTGACTTTGCAATCTTCATAATGTTCTTTTAACACAGTGGTTTGTATGTAGTGTGTGTTCACACATGATTGTACGCAACACGTGTGTGTGTTATGCACAGTTCTGAGACACTGCAGTTTCAAAGTACAGCAGGGTGAAATAAGGACAGAATGGCAACTTTAACTTGGAATTTCCTTGCTTTTGTCAGTTTAATTCAGACCTTGAATGTTATTGCAACATACTGTAACTTTTTGTATTTAATTAGATTTGCATCCCACTCAGTTACCACAGGCTGGTTGGAAACAGATGTGTATGTACTTTCCTATGGTCAGCACATTGATGCTGCTACTGGAAAATAGCCAACAAGAAGTTACAAAAAGAGGACTGCATGTGGCAGCCCCTGTTAGAGGAGTGAAAACAGTTGAATTTGGTTAAGTATAATGTTCATTTGTGAGGCCAGCTGGGCTTGAATATAGTTTTGGAGGCCTCAGATAAAGCTTCATCTGTAATGATTATGTTTTCAGTCTTTCATAATGTGTCTGAAAGATTGAAAAAATCAGATCATGACTATCTCAGCAGTCTCTGAATCATTTTATTATAACACTAAATATGTCTTCTCTGATCTCACAAGCTTTAATTTACATTTTCAGTTGTTTTCTCATTGCCATTGTGTGTTCAGTTCTTACAGCTGAAATACCATTTTGCTCAGAGGCTTAAAAATACTATAGACAGACAGTACATTGTTCGTATGCAGCAGGTAGATCTTTTCAACAGTGCCATTGCTCACAGTTCAATATCTATAAGGCGCTTTACTTATTAGGCAACCCAATTTAAATATTCCCAGTATGGGCACCTACCTCGAGGTCCCCTTATGTTCTGTTCCACCTTTCTCAGAAAGCCATATCCATTAAAAGCGACTGATTTATCACTCTCAAACAGTCACTTAGGACAAGTTTTACTGTGTAAATAAAAATAAACTGTGAAGATGCAAGAAACACATTAATTTAATATTGATTTGGAACTTCTTACATACACCGTGACAACTGCACTAATGATTACAATATTCAGTGATACAGTGGATCAGTGGGTTAAGACAAGAGCCCAATCTTGTTTTCCTTACTCAGACAGAAATCCTATTGACTTCAGTAGGACATTTTTCCTAATTAAGAATTGCAGGGTCAGGTGCTAGGTGCCTGTAGCATAGCCTCCACTATCTGTGAGGGTTTTGTTCAACTGTGGAGAACAAAAACTTCTTGATAGGCAAAGGCTCATTCTACTGAGCATACCCACCATGACGGGAGGCAGACTGACCTTACGCTGTTAACTAGCACACTAAACTCACTCTCTCTGGAAACCGGTCTTCAAGATTCTGAAAGGTTTGCTATAGAGTCAGAAATGCGTGTTTTAAAAGTTGCATTTATTAGTATCAAATGGCATTTGGAGTGGACATAGAGAAATTATACAAGCGGCAGCCTCCCACAGTAGAGAGGGAGATCTTCTGTATCAAATTTCAGCCAAGAAGTGCTTTTAATGGCTGAGTCATAAACACTGCAAAACACAGTTAGTAACAGAAACGCAACATGACAGCATACTCATCTATAGCTGTGCTACCAAGAACAACTCTAACGAATGCAATAATCATAAAGGCCTATCTTAAACAAAAGTGATTGCAAAATTTAAAAAAAGTGCAGAGTAATGTAAATTTAGAAGATTAGAAACAAGATAAATTAACTTTTTAAATTTAATTGAAAAGGTCTCCTCAGCCTAGCATAAAAGATCTGAATCTTTAAACAATGTGTAAATGAGTCCTGCATTGTGTGACAGGTGTACCAACCCTGCACTGGGTCAACAGGGCCTAGGAGACAATGCCTCGTCACCACTGCTGCACATGCTCCCATTGGAAGGGACAGATAAAAGGAGGCAGCCCAGTTCAGTGGGGGCTGGCTGAGGAGGAGGAAGGATGTGTGCTGCAGGTTCCTGCAGAGAAGCCTTTGACTCGCCAGGTGGTTGAGACCATGGACTCAGACTACACTGTGGATGACCAACAGACCATGGAGACTGACTGAGACGCTGAGCCCCTGCCAGCAGAGGAGATGTCCTAGATGGGCCTTATGGTAGGAAGTACCCAGGGATTGTGTTAGGGGTTCAAACATCAGTTTCTAATAGGGAATTTACAGACTTGCTCAGACCTTCATGATGCTCAGGGATAAAAATATGTAAGATATATGAATATACCTAAAGCCCATAAACACAAATATGTATTGGTTTGAAGGCCAATAGCAGTAAAACATTGCCCAAATGGAAAAATAATTCCTAAGATTGTAGCAAGTTGTCTGAATCTGGCAGCTGAGGGTATTATGTACAATCCAATTTCTGACTCAAGTATTTTTTTTCTGTACTGCCAATGACCCCTGGGCACAGGTCACTACTGATTATCCTTTTGGATTTTTTTAAAAAGTGCTAAAAATTTTCAATGTAAAAAGCTACTTTATGGGCCCAGTGAGAAGTTCCCCTTTCCCTGCCCAAAACCAAATTATTAAGTTCTTATTGAGACCGTTATGACAATGTTGCACTCATTTCCCTCCTGTTGTTTGGAGAGCAGCCTGGAGTGCTATTGAAATTGTATTCCTATTTAAGGAGCAAGGTAATGTTATTCTGAAATGGACTCAGGATTTATGACAAATATATTAAAAAACCCAAACAAAACAGTCTTCAGGACAACATCGCTGAAAGTGACCTCAATCCAGTGTGGGAAGGAACAAATAAAAAAAGAGAGTGACCAAGTATTCCCTCCATTGTTAACATTCAACCTAGCCAACAGGGTCAGGAACTTGGGCTGGCATACAGTATCTGATCACCTGTGGAAGCAGTTTGTCAATCCACACATCTCCCTGTCATGTATGATAGAAAAGAGACAGAGAGATGTGTATGCTTCGAAAACAGTTAACAAAGATTTATTAAGGAAATTGACAATCCCAGGGATAGGGGAATGATAACTAGAATAAACAATCCAATACAAATGCAAGAGCGGCTGCCCCCAATTGGATGTGAAGCCCAGAGACCCATACAGCCCTTAACCTTGGCTATATTTAAAGTAAACAAAAGGAAAACACAAACTTACCCAATACTGTACTGAGTCAGAGGCGACAACTTCAGATAAGACAAAACAGCTGATGGTGGTGTATTTCATTGTAGCTTGACAGCTTGAGTTCCAAATCCTGGACCTCAAACTAAGCTTCACAGCCTGACTTGGGCTATGGGAGAGAGGAGCACAGGACCATCAGTGAAGATCTACTAGAACCAGGATTGCAGATAAAGGGGTCGCAGGAATTAGGATATAGGCAGGTGTTATAGTTCGTAAGTGATGATAAGTGATGCCTTCTTGGGCGATGGTGTGGGTCCGGAGTCACTGAGGAGATCCTCGACGTCCGCACAAATCAATGTGATACCTGGCTGCCGCTCTGGTGGAGAGCAAGAATGCTCAGGCACACAGCCCTTTTTATATGCTCAGTGGCACAAACCTAGCGGTCTGAGCTGGTTCTAACTGCCCCCTAAGAGTCCGTTGCTCTTTTCCAGCCACTAGTTTGAAAAGGTGTGAAAGTTCTGGCAAGAAGGAGCAACAACATGGAGTCCGAGTTGTTGTTATGGCACATCATCATCTTGAATCATGGACTCCATTGATTTCTGTCCCGTAATTAACTCATTTTATACTAATTGTTACAGCAAACACATTAATTCAAACATTAACATTAACATCATTAAATATACATTTAGGAGAAAACTTCCCACCACCATCCCCATCTCTCCTTTTGATCATGAAAATTCTTAGAGCAACCCCCTGAAATAGATTTCATTCAGCTCCTAGGCATTCTGCAGTGAAATCTACAAAGGGTACAGCTCTAAATGGCTTAGTATTAGAGATGTGGGTTAAGTAGAAATACTAGGACCAAACTGAATGGTGATGTAAACGGAGGTGTAAGTTACACACCAGGTTTAAGCAGGTCTGAAAATGGATGGTGATAAATGATATAAAGTTGTAAGTGGTTCAGCAATGTAGTTTACATGCCAAAGGGACAGATGGGTTAGAGTAGCCAGAAGAATAACTCTCTGGAAGAAGTCAAATAAAGCAACATTTCTTACAACAACCAGGTAGTTAGTTGTCTATATTCTTCTGGTGCTGGGTTTTATTCTTCAAGGCTTTCAATCCGACAACTGTTACCAGTCCTAAATTGCTAAAAAGAAGGGCAAGACAGAGTAAATGAATTAAATAGGATAAAAGAATACGAGAATGCAAAAGATACAGACAGAATACAGAAGTACAACAAAAGAAAATGAGTAAAAGGGAGAGAAGATACTTCACCTTGCTGTATCTAGATACTTCACAGGTCTCAGATGTCACCAGGTCTGCATTTGAAGAATAGTATACATTGGTGTGGCTCATGCCCACGAGGCTCTTTGCTTCTGTATCTTCAGTTTGCCTCTGGACACCAGTCTGGGGGCTTCCCCTCCAACAGGGATGGGTCTTGGGCACCAGAGACCTACTTACTGTCCTAGAGCACTGTTGGATGAGGCCGGGCAAGTTGCCCCAACAGAGTTGCACTTCCTGTCTGGCTACCACTGTTAAGAGGGCTTTCCCTTCACCCTCTCCCCTGGTTCTTGTCATGCAGAGAGAATGCAGATGACCAGAAGTCCAAAGTGCAGGCAATGCAATGTTTATTGGGTTTAGTTCCAAGCAAACATGTATTCCACAGTTCTATACGCTGGCAGAGTCTGTTTCCCAGTGTTCCATTCCCAGCTCTGACGCCACACAGCATTTACCCCATGTCCCCCTTCCCTGCTCTGATGCTGCAGGTCTCTGTTCTCCATTCACATCTCCTCCTCTTTAGCAGGCTCAAATATCTGCAGTGCACATCCCTAGTCACACTCCTTACAACTTATGGTCATGTTCCATTTTAGAGGGTCATGGATCCGGGTCTGGGTCTTTATCCCACCTCTTTTGTATCCCATGGGAGGGATAAGGAGTGAGGTTGTGTTCTGGCCAAGACCAGGCTTTTCTTTGGCTTTTAGTGTTTCTTATGCCTCTTCCCCCACCCCAACTGGTTGCTTGACCTTGGCTTGAGAAAGGAGCCAGGCAGCCTTTCAGTGTATGCTCATATATTACACACCCACCATACCCTGTAACACTTTAACTGCTCTATCCCTTATCTCTTCCATTGTACTAAAAATCCCATCAGGTTTTGGGAAATGCAACACAGTGTCTTTGTTCATTGTTCTTCACACATATTAGTATAAGATACAAAAGTATCAAAAAGTCAAACCCCAAATTCTATCTCAAGTTAACAAACAGGCTTATATGCTAACCACCTCCCCCTCAGAAGAATCAACCCCGCTCCACCCCCATGCTGAAAAAGCTGTAGAGGGATGGTGAAGCATACAATTTTCATATCAGCATTTTAGTGAGAGTTTTTCCTTTACTACTGAAAAGTACTGAAAGGGAAGGTGATCAAGGGAGGTAGGTGGCAGTCTCTCTCTCATCTAGCCTAAATATTTAGCATCTCAGACAGCTGAGTTAAAATGAGTTAAAATTCTTGGAGTGGGGGAAATGGGAGTTTGCAATGGAAATAGCAAACTGTGCTTAATTATAAAGCGACATGTTTGATGCATGAAGTAAGATAACAATGTATCTGGACTAGTTAACTTGTAACATGATTTATTACCGGACAAGTTTATCTCCTAATCCTGAACATTTTAGGTAGCAATACAATGGAAATAAACCATATTTCTTCTCACCCAGCAAAGGATCAGTTTAAACAGAGTCTGAAGCTTTAGTGCTAGACAATTATTTATACTAAATCATCATGCATCTGGGTGAGATCAAGAAGTCTTTTTTTTTTTTTTTTTTACACACATATGGCACAATCAGGTTTGGTTTTTTTCCTCCTCATGAAGGGATTTTAAAACACCACTCTGTGTCATCACTAATTCAGGACAGAACCACTGTCTGAAGGCAGAAAGTCAGAGTCAACAATGTAAATAGCTACCACTTAAATTCACAATCATGAACCATAATGATTTGCCTGGAACAAGTGAAAAACATCGTACTCAGGGGTGGCCAAAGTAGAGTCACAACCATCGTAACTGAATTTTCCTGATACCACTGAATTCAAGCATGTTTTCTTCATGTTTAGAAACAATCTTCTACCAATAAAGAAAAATACAGCACACACACAAGGAACTTAAACAGTGTAATATGAAGTAGTTTCTTGTTTTCCATGAGAGGGTGTCATAAACAGATAGCTAAGGGTTAATGTCTCTTTCACCTGAAGCACCTGACCAGAGGACCAATCAGGAAACCGGATTTTTTCAACTTTGGGTGGAGGGAAGTTTGTGTCTGAGTCTTTGTTTTCTGTCTGCCTGCTTTCTCTGAGCTTTGGAGAAGTAGTTCTGCTTTCTAATCTTTTGTTTCTAAGTGTAAGGACAAAGAGATCAGATAGTAAGTTATATGGTTTCTTTTCTTTGGTATTTGCATGAATATAAGTGCTGGAGTGCTTTGATTTGTATTCTTTTTGAATAAGGCTGTTTATTCAATATTCTTTTAAGCAATTGACCCTGTATTTCGTCACCTTAATACAGAGAGACCATTTGTATGTATTTTTCTTTCTTTTTATATAAAGCTTTCTTTTAAGACCTGTTGGAGTTTTTCTTTACTTCAGGGAAATTGAGTCTGTACTCACCAGGGAATTGGTGGGAGGAAGAAATCAGGGGAGATCTGTGTGTGTTGAATTTGCTAGCCTGATTTTGCATTTCCTCTGGGTAAAGAGGAAAGTGCTTTTTGTTTCCAGGACTGGGAACGGAGAGGGGGAGTCACTCTGTTTGGATTCACAGAGCTTGTGTCTGTGTATCTCTCCAGGAGCACCTGGAGGGGGGAAGGGAAAAAGGATTATTTCCCTTTGTTGTGAGACTCAAGGGATTTGGGTCTTGGGGTCCCCAGGGAAGGTTTTCAGGGGGACCAGAGTGCCCCAAAACATTCTAATTTTGTGGGTGGTGGCAGCAAGTACCAGGTCCAAGCTGGTAACTAAGCTTGGAGGTTTTCATGCTAACCCCCATATTTTGGACGCTAAGGTCCAAATCTGGGACTAAGGTTATGACAGAGGGTCATAGCTGCTCAGGAAAAGATTTTGTGACTAATTTTTTTTCCCTCCAAGTAATAGGTTTTATTTCTCTCCCCTCTTCCTACAGGAATAGTAAGGAAGGAAGGAAAAGCATAAAAAGTGAAATTGAGGGAATAGGGACAAGAAAAAAAAATCTTGATTTCCTCAGGAGAAGTAAGGAGGCGGGGGGGAAAAAGATCACTGGTCTATTATGGGAATGCTATCTATTACGGAAGCAACAGTCTTGGGTCCATTTTTAAGGCTGAGTTCTGCACTTAAAGTATTCTAATACTATGGTGATGATAACGATAGTATAAAAATACAGCTGGAAAGAGTTTTTAGGTTAAGAAAAGCTATAATTCAGATATTTCTTTTCATTAGGCTTGAGAGGATTAGATTATCAGTAAGTGACAGTAGCTGTTCATTTCACCATAAATAAACATTAACAAAAATTTACATCTATAATAACCAGTGTTAGGATATAGATATTCAGGCCTGTCTGCAAAGGCCTATACTTTGATAAGAATACACCTAAATTCTTACTTAGCTAGTTATAGAGGTATAAAAGAACGAACCAAAAATCACTGTCTGTCTCTGTAATGGCCTTCTCTTATTGTGACAGGCTAAGGCCGTCAGCTAAGATGTAGTTAGGCAGCCATAAGCTGGAAAGTGTATGGTCACATCCTTACTTTCCAAACTAGTCACATTGAAATAAGGTGCTATTGGGCTATTAGGAATACAATCCTGTCCTGCTATTCCTATCACCTCCAGAGGAAGGGTAGAGCCTAGAAGATATAAAAGGAAACTTAGTTTAATAGCATCCTGTTTGGCAAGAACTCACTTATCAATAGACACAGCTGGAAAACCCTTATGTCTGTATAGATGTAGTTGTGAAATCCTCACTTCTGTATTGTTTTGTATGTTTATTTGCATGGTCTCTGTCTGGTTCTGTAATTGTTTCTGTCTACTGTATAATTAATTTTGTTGGGTGTAAACCAATTAAGGTGGTGGGGTATAATTGGTTAAATAACCATGTTACAATATGTTAGGATTGGTTAGTTAAATTTCAGTAAAATGATTGGTTAAGGAATAGCTACGCAAAACGCAGGTTTTACTATATAGTCTGTAGTCAATCAAGAAGGGGATGGGAAATGGGAACAGGGACTGGGGATGGGGGAATTAAAATCATGTCTTGCTAAAGGGGAAAATGGGAACAGGGGATGGGAACAGGAACAGGGACACAGGCAAGGCTCTGTGGTGTCAGAGCTGGGAAGGGGGACACTAAGGAAGGAAACTGGAATCATGCTTGCTGGAAGTTCCTCCTAATAAACATCGAATTGTTTGTGCCTTTGGACTTCAGGTATTGTTGCTCTCTGTTCATGCGAGGAGGACCAGGGAAGTGAGAGGGTGAAGAAATAAGATCCCTAACAACCAAAGTTTACAGATAGGCAAAATAAGAAACATGCTGTTTGTGAAGAGTTTGATTTAGAATATTTATTTTGTATATTTTGATGTGATGTGGACAATTTGTGTATTAATGACAATAAAGCTTTAACTTTTTGAAATCTCAACATCTACTGTCATTAAAGAATTATGGTCTGATCTCAACTATTGCGTGATCCTTCCTCCCCGCCCCAATTTCCTGCAACTGAAAATTTAAGTTTAAAAAAATGTTTAAAACTAAACATCAGTATGTCAAAATTATAAAAAATAAAAATTGAATTCTGCTAAGCTATTTATGACACAGCCTTTCAAGATCTGTTTCAACACTTTGGAGGCTCTAGAATTTTGATTATAAGTTACTCATATTCCCATTAATCTCATTTTGACTCACGTACTCTAGAATTAGGATTCACAACTTCAACTCCCAAACCAGGAGAGGCATTCTTGTCACATACGTTGGCTCAGCGTGAAGATTAAAAACATTGAGATGATTTCCTCATTTCCCCACAATCTCATGTTGCAGGGCTGTGCAGGAGTAAATATTGGTACAATTTGAGTTCCAGACCAATTTTTGTCCCACCCCTACTGCAAATTTCCAGGTTTCCTTTACCTCCCCATCTATATCCTATTCCCAAAATAGAAAAAAAATAATCCAGGATCTTAAAAGCTACCTCAGGAAATGGAATGCGATTCCCCTAAATCTTGTGTGATAGTACTCCTGAAATTCTAGTGACACCTCACAGCTTCAACTCTAGCAAGTAGCTCCAGGAACCCTCTTCAATCACTGTAAGAAGTTACCTAGGGTGCTTATATGATCCACATCACTGTAGTATCTGAGCATCTCAATCCTTAATGGGGTAGGAGTGTACTATTATCCCCATATCACAAGGGATACTGAGGCACAGAGAGAGGCTAAGTGACTTGTTCAAGTCTCTCACTGTGGGAGAGCAAGAAACTGTACCACAGTTTCCCCAGTCCTAAACTAGTTTCCTACCCACTGGGCCTTCCTTGATTGGATACTGACTCTTTTACCCTGTCAGAGGTTGGGAAGGTGACAAGGAATCACCTGAGCTGGTGGGGGTTGGGTAAGCCATTGGCTTCTATATAAACCCTATCCCTCCAACCTGAGACCGCTCTCAAGCCCAGAGTAGCAGCTGCAAGAAGTCAGAGGAGCTGCTGTTTCTGGAATACAGATATCTATTTATTTCCCTGTCAATTTAGTACGTTTCCACCCCTGTTCTCCTCTCATGAGTCTTGCAAGGCATCAGACAGGCAACAATTTGTCCAAGGTAGCCATTTGGACCATCTTTTAGGAGTCAGCCAGCTTTATTTAAACATCAGATAGTAGTTGGTTCCATGGGAAAGTTATAACTCTTTGAAAACACCTTTTAACAAAGGGTCTTGGCTTGTGCCTTCTCAGTTGATTCCCCACATATCTTGGCTGCATTGTGGGGCCAGAGAATAAAGGAAAAATCCTTCCAATTCTGTATTAAGTGCAGATATAAAAAAACTGCATTATTTGAAGTACGTTACACTTCTATTAAACTGTTTTAAATGTATTTAGTTTACTAAAGTCATGGTCAGACAGTTCACATTCATCTCAAATTTAAAGCAATCCCAATGCTTTGAATCTTCGTAGTCTCACATTAATTCCTGGGGTTTGTGTGTGTATTTAACAAGTGATTTTATCGTAAAGTGGTACTTTAAAAAATAGCTGGGAAGATAACCCTTTTATTCAAAGATCACAAGTTGCTCCATCACTGCCAGGCTCTTCTATTCCTCGGAATAAAGTCAGAGCTGACAAAGGGAACATGTACTGCCTTTTCAGTAAGGTTGTATGCTAGAGTTACTGAGTTGGTAACAAATAACACAGTATAATACTAATATATTAAGTGGCAAAACATGACAAGTCTACTTATATTCCAAGATGTAAGGTATGTGGTTGCTGCATTTATACAAGTTTGATCTACATTTGTATAGTTTGTCTCTGTACCATTTGTAAAGTAGAACTGCTAGTTAAAAGAATCTCATCTTCCTGAATCTTTACCAGCTCGCTTTTTCCTAATACCAATACCAGAAAACAGAAGCGCAGATGTAATTTTAAACTGACAGGCCTAATCTACCTGCATACCAAAGATTTTAACCTCTCCCTTCAAGTTTACTCATCATACTGGATGTGAAGCCAACAACTAAGCAGAGGAGTTTCAGATTCCTAACAGTGAAAAAGCTACTACAATTGTAATGTTCAGTTTTAAAGGTTTGTCTCTAATCATTTAGGAAGAGTAAATGGAGTATGAAAACTGATTACATGTTGTAAATCATAGTAACCTGAGATTTAATACGAAGTTACCATGCTGCACTCAAAATTTTTTTAAAAAGTCTGATTTCAAAGAATTACATTCTTTAAAAATGATAGAAAAATAGAAATGTCACATACTTCTATAGTTTAAACCCTGGACAGTTTTCATCTGTAAAGCTAGCCTCACATACAACAATCTTTTGAAATGAAATTCATGGATGAAACTGTACATAGTCCCTCAAATTTCACAGAGGAGATTATGTTAACATTGTTCCATGATCCAAGTCCCTTTATTTACAGCTAAGTCTCTATCAAATTGATACTTGTTAGATATCTTTAGACTGGTCGTCTTCTTCAAGTTTCCTGATTTCACTCTTTAAACAGTTGATAGTTTCACGACTTGCTTTTAATCTCTCTTTAAGCTCAGCAATTTCAAAACTGGTTTTCTTTTTGGCAGCTTCCAGCTTTTCCCGGGTTTTTACTTCAAGATCTGCAACTGGGATGGGGACAAAGAAAAAACATATTCAGTAATTGCAGTTTTGCATTGCACTAAAAATAATATTCAAAAATTCAAAAAAAAGAGGTAATGGAGGGCAGAATCTGTTTCACAGAATCTTCACTGCTGGTAATGCATGGGCCCCAAAAGAATCCAGAAGGACCTTCAGATCCCATTTTGGAGTTTGCATGGTTGGAAGTTGGACTCCTATTCCCTACCAGGTGTAAAAAAAAAAAAGCACCTTGCCCTCTGCGCCTTGCCACAATAGTTATTCTACATGTCTCAGATATACAGTGGCACAGACTCTGTCTTTGCAAGTATCCTACAGAAACTGCAGTACTGAATACCGTACATTCCAGCTTTTTAGCTTATGCGCAAGAACACTGTAAGATTGTTACTTTCCCCACTTCTCCCTTTTTGGGCTGGCAAGGCAACAGATATCTGACCAGAACACTGGCACTCCGCATCACCGCAAAAACATCACTCCTCCCATTTGTGGGATATTAAACAGCCCATGCTCCAGGAAGGTCCTACTCTATATCTGCTTCTACAAGAGTATTTATGATAAATGAGAATAAGGAAACACCTCTAATACTCTGGCTGTAGAGCAATAAATCACTTCTATCCATGCCTAGTAGAAACATGTAGCTACTTCTTAGTTAAAATGTGAAAATTTGACATGCTCAAAAGTCAAGTCATAAAACATTTTCTATTGTCCAATTAACAAACTAACAAGCTACAAATACAAAAAATAATCCTCAGTACTTTTGTGAGATAAGTATTTACAAATGAGGAAACTGATATTTTTATCATCTGTGCCCTGGAAAGAATGTCTAAGGCAGGAAAGTCAAGTGATTTACCAAAGTCGAGACAGCACTACAGTGGAACACTGAGATCAGAATCCAGCATTTTCTGGGTTTCAAAGCTGTATGTACTCCCTTAGTCCTCAGTTTTAGGTATCTCAGAAGTATCTTAAGTAATATAATTTGCTGACAATACTTAAAAGAGAGGGGTAACAGACAGACAGGAGGATAGAACCAAAGTGTAAGTGGCCTGGAGAGATCAGAGCAGTAGAGTTATAGACAGCAAAGTGAGATTTATAATGAATATATATTAAATCCATGTTCTGGGTATAGGAAATCAGAAAACTGATTCAAAATCTGAAGGAGGGGAGTATAAGCCAAACAGCCACACCAGTCAATATTAATAAAGTTTATTTTCATTTTATCTCCTTAATGCCCTCAACACTTAGTTAACATAAATAAAGAATTATAGTTGCAAAGAAAACAATTAGGAAAGAGGTTGGATAGGGAGGTGACTCAAAAAAGAGTCTGTTATCTTAAGAAATGGCCTACAGTATGAAAGTCTGAGAACTTCATTTAGAAAAACAAGTAATGGTAACTATTTACTCCAGCCCAAAATAGTTGCTGGCTTCAGCTAAAGGTGTTAGTACTGCAATATTTCATGTTACTATTTCAACTTTAATCACTGAGTTTAGATGAACAGGAGACATTCACACCTCAAATCTATAGGGCAACTTCATTCCTTGTGTTACTCTCTGACTTCACTGGAATTACATGAAGGATAAATATTTCTATCAGCCTTCACAAAGAATTATTCAGAAGTAAACAACTGTGAAAAATGTACAACTCTGAAACCTTTAGATCATAAAATTAGTATACTCTTGTACATTAATAGAGATGTCTGTAGAGATACAAGATGTTTTTCAAAAACAGAGCTCTTTCCACAAATTTCACTTTACAGCAGCAAACAAGGATAATTAAACATTAACGGTTAATCATAACTTCTAAATTCAGGTGTAACATTAGAATTATCATTTGGCACTTACACTCTGTTTCATGCTTATAAGCTCCTAGCGTTAGCTGACGAGATGTTGTCAAAAGCTGCTGCATCATAGCAGTAGGATCTTGAAATATCTAAGAGGAGAAAAATACACACCTGTTATCAATCTCACTATTTAAAAACAAAACCTTTAACCTGTTCTCTTTTCTTACCATCTCATCATAAAACTCAGATACTACAGTCTTCTTTCCCAGTATTGCACTGGTGTCGGATTGAAACAGCTTCAGCAAATGATATAAAGTTACCTGTGCAAGGAAAACAGATAGACCTGAATAAATGTAATATGATCACTTTAAGAAAAAAATAAGTGATACACCCGAATGGAATTAAAATATTCATTGCTGTTTTTGCTGTGCAAGCATATAGGATTTTTTAAAACCTGTAAGAATACAAGAACTAAACTGATCTCCTGATACCATTTAAACTTCAACAGAATAACTGAATTTATTATTAATTGTTAAACAACTTAAGCATCCTGAAGCAAACATTTGGCTGGATTTGAAAAGGGTCTAGGGAAAGTAAAATAGAAAATAAGATAAACCAAGACTGATCTATAAATGCTATTATAATAACTACCTTTTTTTAAACATTCAACGAGTTGGTGCACAACAAGCCAGGAAGTGCATCTGCAGAACACTAGCTAGCCACATAACATCATCCCGTGTGGACACGGCTACAGCACTAACAGCAGTAAGTAAAAGCACACTACAGAACTTTGCAAGCATGATGTAACTGGCTACAGAGTCACATTAGCTTTCTGTGCCCCAGCTCACCATGTAGACAAGTTCTGAGCACAGAAAAGATCACCTGGTTCATGTGGAACCCTGTGCATACCGATGCCTAACAAAACACAGTTAGGAAGCGCTCCTCAATAGTAATCTAGATTTAAATCACCCCTCGGTGAAGTTCTTCAAGAGTTCCTTTTCTATTATTCTGTGGGAGTTGATAAATACTGGAATAGGCTGTGAGTCTACCTACAAACCCCTGGTTATGCATGGGAGGCCAGGGCCATCCACATGGAGGCAACACGGATTCACAATGGTTCTGGCTCTAATCAACAAATCCCAACAACTCTGCCCTTTCCACTCCTTCCCTTAAGCAAACCTGTTAAGTGCCATAGAGATGGCTGATCCCTGCTTCCAGTTGGAAGAACTGTACATAAGAGGGCCGGGAAGGAAGAGAGATAATCCAGGCTATTTTATCTACTTTGATCCTATTACTCCTGATACCTCTCTGGAACACCTTACAGTTCTTTTCCTTCCTTCAACACCATTCAAGTGTGTGTAACCTATCATATGCGACATGCATCTGAGGAAGTGGGTATTCACCCACAAAAGCTCATGCTCCAAAACGTCTGTTAGTCTATAAGGTGCCACAGGATTCTTTGCTGCTTTTACAGATCCAGACTAACACGGCTACCCCTCTGATACTTAACCTATCATATTCCTCCTTAGTGTTAATCAGGTCAAGGAAAGCATGAAGAACTTTTTGAGTGTTTTGGACAAGGGGAAAGGACTAACTAAAGCACTTGTGATCACAGTAATTTACAAGCTCTGTTTTCAAGAAGTAGGCATTCCCTTTCCACCTTCAGGCACCACACTGCTACTTGACACATGCTTTCCCTATTTAAACTTAGGGCTTGTCTACATCAGAAAGTTGCAGCGCTGGTGAGGGAGTTACAGCGCTGCAACTTAGGAGGTGTACACATCTGCAGGGCACCACCAGCACTGCAACTCCCTGTTTGCAGCGCTGGCCGTACTCCCGTTTTGTCTCGGGTGTAGAGGATCCAGCGCTGGTGATCCAGCGCTGGTAATCAAGTATAGACACTTACCAGCGCTTTTCTTGACCTCCGTGGAATAAGCAGGTATCCCAGCATACCTGAGGAAGCCTCTGGTAATCAAGCTGGTCTCCTTCCCTGCGGTTTGCTCTCTCGTTCCCCGAACCCCCGAGCAAGCAGGTCTCCTTCCCTGAGGTTTGCTGGGTGGTTCCGGGAATGCGGGAGCAAACCGCGGCGAAGCTGGTCTCCTTCCCCGGTTTGCTATCACGTTCCCCGAACAAGCAGGTCTCCTTCCCTGCGGTTTGCAGGGTGGTTCGGGGAACGCGACAGCAAACCGCGGCGAAGCTGGTCTCCTTCCCCGGTTTGCTGTCGCGTTCCCCGAACAAGCAGGTCTCCTTCCCTACGGTTTGCAGGGTGGTTCGGGGAACGCGAGAGCAAACCGCGGCGAAGCTGGTCTCCTTTCCCGGTTTGCTCTCTCGTTCCCCGAACAAGCAGGTCTCCTTCCCTGCGGTTTGCAGGGTGGTTCGGGGAACGCGAGAGCAAACCGCGGCGAAGCTGGTCTCCTTTCCCGGTTTGCTCTCGCGTTCCCCGAACCCCCCTTGAAGCCGCCCAACAGCGCTGCAGTGTGGCCACATCTAACACCACTTGCAGCGCTGGTTGCTGTAAGTGTGGCCACTCTGCAGCGCTGGCCCTATACAGCTGTACTAATACAGCTGTAACAACCAGCGCTGCAAAATTTTAGATGTAGACATGGCCTTAGTTTAAAAGTGTGAAAGCCAGCTATGCACTGGGATTCAACGCATTACAAAAAATGACTACAAAAGCTGAAAGAACAGGAGTACTTGTGGCACCTTAGAGACTAACAAATTTATTTCAGCATGAGCTTTCGTGAGTTACAGCTCACTTCTTCGGATGCATAGAACGGAACACACAGACAGGGGATATTTATACATACAGAGAATACGAAAAGGCGAAAGTATGCATACCAACAAGAAGAGTCTAATCAATTGAGATGAGCTATCACCAGCAAGAGAAAAAAAACCTTTTCAAGTGATAATTAAGATGACCCATAGAAGGTGTGAGGAGAACTTAACATAGGGAAATATATTCAATTAGTGTAATGACCCAACCATTCCCAGTCTCCTGTTTAAGCCTGAGTTAATTGTATCTAATTTGCATATTAATTCGAGTTCAGCAGTCTCTCTTTGTAGTCTGTTTTTGAAGTGTTTTTGTTGCAAAATTGCCACCTTCAAGTCTGTCACTGAGTGGTTAGAAAGGTTGAAGTGTTCTCCCACTGGTTTTTGAGTGTTATGATTCCTGATATCAGATTTGTGTCCATTTATTCTTTTGCGTAGAGACTGTTCGGTTTGGCCAATGTGCCAGCAATGCCCCTCTGCAATGTACATGATGGCATATATCACGTTGGTAGATGTGCAGGTGAACGAGCCCCTGGCGTGGCTGATGTGTGTACTATTACTCAGCTTTTACCTAATCACATCTTCAAGATGCATCCAAAAGTGATAGTTAGGCATATAGTAATGAAAACATTAAACATGCTGAGACTTAGTACTAGAACTTTTTCTGGTCAGCTGCATCCCATGGCAAAGTCTTATAAATGCACAATATACTACACATAAATAAAAGGTTTATTAAAAGCCAAAAAAAATTTACTTACAGGTCTTTCATTGGGATCAATAAAAAATATCTTGATGATGATTTCAAATTCACCCCAACCCGTTTCAGTGATTTCATATGGTGGTTTGGTAACAACTGCAGTGGAAAAACAGTGGTAGGAATACAGATGACTTACACTCATTATGTGGAAGCTATGTACAAACCATAAAAACAAACAAGCTTACCTCTTAAAGGATTACCATAGCTTTCATGTAGTTTAAATTGAATTTTCTTCACATAAGCAGACATATCCTAAAAAGTAAACAATGTGGCCAATTATTTCCAGATATTAAAGCACACTGAAGAGTTTCTCCCATTGTTTCTTCCCCTCCACATACCTATCGTATTTACTAATATGTTAAACTTTAACTACCTGACAAAACCAGGCTAAACTCCGGGATTAAAAAAAATCCCCATAATCTCTTGCTACATTTCTCTCTGATGACATCAATCTAATTTATTTTCTATATGATCCTTGAAGAAAGAGAGATTATTTTTAACTACCAAACACTTATCTGCAGACTTTTTCCCTAAAGCCTGCTCTATATTTGTACGTATAGTTAATTCTTTCTAATGTGTTATACTAGAGATGAAGAAGCTATTCAAATTGTGCCTATATTTTCTTCTGATCCCAACACACACTAAGGACCTTTCTGGCATTTCTCAAGTGACATCGCTGTCATTACAACGTTTCCTATATTTTAACAGGTAAGGCTCCAATCTTGCAATTGTGCGTGCTTAACTTTGAAGTCAATGGGACCACTCACATGTTTAAATTTAAATATGAATGTAAGTGTTTACAGAATTAAGGCTCAGATCTAGACAGATGACATTTCTAGTTCACTTACACATATTTTGGTCAATAATCAACTTTTTGCCTACCTCATTTCTGTAAGGCTTTACATAAACTGTCCACTGATGTGTGTGTCCATCTTCCTCTCTCTTCTTTCCAAAATAACGTGCAACATTTCCATAAACTATAGGTTTCACAATAGTAACTCCCTTTAAAAAAGACAAATGATCATTGGAAACTAATTATGTTGAGAAGCCACATGATATATAACAACAGCTGCTATTTTTACTTCAATTTAAGCTATTCTGCCATTTATATTTTCTTTTGTTTAAAACTAGTATTTTTCCATGTATTTTATCATGAGAACCATGAGACTCCATCTGACAGAGAAATTAACGTTTCTGAGCTGCCTAAATACCCTTTTCAGTATCGAGGCTATCGCTGGTAAGGAGAACAAAGGGGTTAAAAGCGTATTTCATAACTGCTCTGCTGGGAGAGGAGGAGTCTGCAGTCTCCTGAACCAAGAGTCAGATGAAGTTGGGAACCCGAGTTACCCTCCAGCTCAAGCCGCCCAGCCCTGGAGAGCGACGCGCTCCCCCCGCAGAGCAGGCGTGGCGGCACTGCCCTGTGGCACCCGCTCTGCGGGACAAACAGGAAACCTCGGTGCCCAGCGCGGGTGTTAAGGCTAGTCCCGATCACCGCGTGCTGCGAGAGGCGCTTCCCCCGGCCCCCGAGCCATGGCTGCTGCTCACCCTGGCCGGGCCCGGGGGAGACGCTGGCTTGGCCCGCGCTCCTACCGGGGCACTGGCTCTTTGTGCGGGGGGCGGGGAGTTGCTAAGCGGTGACTGGGCCGGGGCCGCCACCCCCCGCGGCAGCTTGCACCCCGCGGCGGGCACTGCGCGCTGCACGGGTGGCTGCCCGCGGGCAGAGCGGAGCCCCCAGCTAGCCCAGAGCGCCCGGTGGAGGCGGGGACAGGCGGCCCCCTGCCCCCACCCGGCCGAGAGAGGAACCCGCCCCCGGGCCCCGCCCGGCACCTTCACTCTTCCCCCGGAGTCAGGCCCGAACTCAGCCATTCTCTTGAACATATTGCACCGCAGGGAACCGCCCGGGGCCGCGCCGGCCGCTCGCGCTCAGCCCCCTGCTCCGCGGCAGCGAGGCCAGGCCCAGGCGCAGCTCCGGCCACGGCTCGCGCCTTCCGTCCCGCCGCCAGACCGGAGGGGGGAGTTTCCCGCCCGGCCCCTGCCGGGTGACGCTAATGCTGCTACGTCACCAGACAGGCAGCCCGCGTGCGGCGCGAGGTCACCGCGCCTCCCTCCTGCAAGAAGCCGCGGCCAACAGTAGTCATGTGTCCCGGGGTCCGTGATGTCACCTTGCCCCACCCACTAGGAGAGGGGGGCGGGCTGGGCGGGAGCCTAAGCGGGGTCATGCGCGAGGGGACGAGCAGTGAGTGGAGAGGGGAAGGCGAAGGGGCTGGTCCCCTAGGAGCGCAGGGTGGGGGTAGTGAGTGGATGGAGGCTGGAAGCTGAGGAGGGATAATTAGGCAGGACATTGGGCTGTTTTTAAAGCCCAGGACCCTCATTGTGGGAGGCTTGCCCCCGCCCCCATCCAGGCCTGAGGCTGTGCCAGGCTTGGGGTTGTGGAGTATCAGCTGGGGAAGCCGCTTCAGAGAGTGCAGCAGCATATGCTCTTCAAAATGGTGTCCATGTGGTGTGATGCATGGGAGCTCAGGGCGGCCCACGCCAATCCCAGAAGTACCAGAAAGTCTCACGTTCTGGGAATGCATGAGTGGCTACCCTCCCGGTAGTGCAGGCTTTGGCAAGGAAAGTGCCTGGGTAGGATTGGTTTTGACACCCATGTGCTGTCATTCTGCTGTTTCCTCTCTGAGCCCAGATTTGGAGGTACTGATGTGTGCTGTAGTGTAGGGACGGTTTCAGGATAAAGACCATGGTGAATTTCTTCACTTCTGGCACAATGGCTCTTTCTACAATAAGGATAAAACTCGCCTGTGCAGGAAACAGCTTTCTCAGGGGCTTTCCCAAGACTGCAGTGAATTCCCCCAGAAACTAAAGACCAGAGTAGACCTCACCACCTTTGGCTCTAAGTGAAAAGTGCATTTCTTTGACCTGCCTTCTCTAACATAAATAGATAATTATGGGGGTATAGGTTTCCACATACATATGAAAAAAATCAGAAACAAAATACTCCATGGCACACATTTCTACCCCTGTGAGGAGGCCAAGGGAACAAACATGAAATGTTAGCCATGTTGCTTAATGCACTGTTAGAAGGTGCTTAGATAGTATGGTGATGAGTGCAGAATAGAAACCTGTTTAGAATAAAACAGACATGTCCAGGAAATAATGAACAAAGTATTTGAATAATACAGGAGAGGCTGCTTTGTAAGACTCAACACATGTCATTCAGGATACAAAAATCTCACACGCTAACTAGATCAGTGGTTCTCAGCCATGGATTCAGGGCCCCCTGGGGGGCCGCGAACAAGTTTCAGGGGGTCCGCCAAGTAGGACCAGTATTAGAGTTGCTGGGGTCTAGTGCAGAAAGTCAAAGTCCCACTGCAGGGGGCTGAAGTCTGCAGTCCTGATCAGCTTGGCTTCACAATGCCCCCTGTGGCATGGGATCCTGGGCAATGCCCTGCTTGCTGCCCCTTAATGCCGGCCCTGGCTTTTATATGCAGAAAACAGGTTGTTGTGGCACAGGTTTGAGGGGACTCAGAAAGAAAAAATTGACAACCCCTGCACTAGATGATCCTTGAAAACTTTTCAGTTCGATCTGTTGCTTATTAATAGCTCATTATGTGATACATCTCACAGGACATTAGCCAACAAATAAGGGATGTTCAATGAGTTATTGCTCAGACGTAGGAGATTAGCAGGACCCAAAATAATTAGGGAGCATCATGTTGCAGTATCCTGGTGCCTGATAATGGAATGACACTGGAATTTAGCTACCATTGCCTGCACAGATAGGTAAGGTGGATGAGATAATATCTTTTATTGGACCAACTTCTGTTGGTGAGAGAGCATACACAGAGTTCTTCAGGTCACCTATATTGCCTGCATTCACGAGGAGCAGGAATGTAGACTCCAATGATCTTTTGTTTATAGAAGATAGGGCAACTCTAACAGAAGTCCCATTATGTGCATGCATAGCTTTCACTCCCCATTTTTATATGTTCCCTTATCTGGGAATGCTGCAATATGTTGCTCCCAGGCCACAGGTATGCTACTTCAGCACCAGTAATCAGCAATTTTCCTGGTTTTAGTGCAATCTAAGTGCCAAGCACAGGGTGCTTCTCTCTTCTGACTCCTTTCAAAGGCACAGAAAAAACACATGCATCTTTGTGTCTTACAAATGAAGCGAAAGAGAGCCCCCTCTCAAATGCAGAAGGGATAACCAAGCTTCCTATTGTCAAAGTTAGACTCAGGACTCACAATTTGTCAGACCACTCTGTTTTATTAGCAAAGTGCTCTACTAATACACCAGGGGTGAGAGTTAACTTACAGGTACTGCCGGAGTCCTGAGGAGGGCGTGGCCTCATCCGGAAGAGGTGGGGCATCTCAAGATTTAAAGGCCCTGGGGCACCGGTTGTTGCTGGGAGCCCCATGGCCTTTAAATCAGCCTGGGGCTCCCAGCAGAAGAGGTGGCTGGGAGCCCTCTGGGGCTCAGGGGCAAATTAAAGGGCCTGAGCCCTTTAAATCTGGCCCCAACCGGCCGCTGGAGGCGCGGGCAGGATTTAAAGGGCTCTGGGCTGCCCACTGTCACGGGGAGCTCTGAGCCCTTTAAATCCTGGCCCCAGCCCGTCCGCCGGAGTCGCGGCTGAGATTTAAAGGGCTCTATGCTGCCCGCAGCTGTGGGGAGCCCCGGACCCTTTAAATCCGGCCAGAGCCTGGCCACCTGAGCCATGGGCGGGATTCAAAGGGCTCTGGGTTGCCCGCAGCCTCGGGAAGCTCTGAGCCCTTTAAATCCCGGCTCCAGCCCAGCCGCCAGAGCTGCGGGCAGGATTCAAACAGCTCTGGGCTGCCCACAGCCGCGGGGAGCCCCAAGCCCTTTAAATCCGGCCACAGCCCGGCCGCTGGAGCCGCAGCCGAGATATAAAGGACTCTGGGCTGCCTGCAGCTGCGGGCAGCCCAGAGCCCTTTAAACGCCCACCGCCAAACCCGGTGTGGTCTGGCACGGCGTACTGGCTCTTGCCGGTACACCGTACTGGACTGTACCGGCTTACTTTCACCTCTGTAATACACCCAGATAATGTGAGTACCACACAAGACACAAACTATCTTATTTATACAGATAAAGGGGCTTGAACTTAACAAGATAACAAAGGAAGCAGAATCTGATAATTTTACCTGGGCTAGACATGCATATCTTATTTCCTTACTATCTATTACGGATCTCCTGTTAATGTCCCATTATTAGCTTAAGTGCACCCATTGTTTCCTACCTTAATGTTTCTCTTCCTGACAACTATATTTCAACATTCCTTATTTCTGCTTAAAGGAACATACAACATTTCTTTAATCCAGTCTTATTTTTACAATATAATTCATTCTACTTTCACACTATCATGCAGCCAAGTTAGGACAAGAGAACAGTCTATGTTGTGAACCTGCAGGTTTTTTCTTTTTAGTTTTGTATAGAATGAATGGAGTGTGTGTGGTTTTGGGGAGATGGAGTATGCTCTTATTTCTTTTCCCCCTCACAACTGGAAAGTGACACCAAGATGTAATAGCAATTGGACAGACTCACAGGCAGCCCAAAATATGCAGAAAAGGAAATGTTTAGTTTCTTTACTCATACTAAAGGAAGATTTTTTTTATTGTGCAAGCTGATGGTGCAAGAGCAAGGATAGGAGAACAAAGATAATTTTCAGCAATTTGCATGGCCCTTAGAGACAACCAGTTGTTAAAGATCTGTGGAAAATGTTCACACACATACCACAAAATGATAGGGTACAGAATAAAATGATTCACTAGCATGTTAACCCCTCAATTAGATAGATAAATAAATACAGTAACTCCTCACTTAAAGTCATCCTGGTTAATGTTGTTTCGTTGTTACATTGCAGATTAATTAGGGAACATGCTCGTTTAAACTTACGCAATGCTCCGTTATAACGGTTTGGCAGCTGCCTGCTTTGTCCACTGCTTTCAGGAAGAGCAGCCCGTTGCAGCTAGCTGGTGGGGGCTTTGAACTAGGGTGGACCGGCAGCCCCCCATCAGCTCCCCGTTCCCCTAAATTCCCTGTGTGGCAGCTGCCCAGCAGGCTATCAGTTGCCGGCAGTTCAGCTGTCCCTCCCCCCACTCCCATGTGTTGCTTCTGCTCTCTGCCTTGGAGCTGCTCCCTGTAGCCTCTTGCTTACTGTGCAGGTGGAGAGGCAAGGGGAGCTAATAACAGGGTGTCCCTCTCCCCCCTGCTCCTGCACCCCGCTTACCCCATCTTCCATAGAGCAGAGGGGATGCACGAGAGGGCTCAGGACGGAGAGAGCTTCCTGGCAGCAGCTGCCATCTCAGCTTGCTGATCTACTTCAAAAGGCAGTGTACTTAGAGTGGGAGTCAGCATATTTAAAGGAGCAATGCGCATCTCTCTCTCACACATAGGATGTGTATCTCTGTCTCTGTCTGCCATGCTGTCTCCCCTCCCTCCATTTGTGCTGCCTTGTAGAGTGTGAGGCTACATTAACAACAAGTTAACCTTTGAGGGCTCAGCCAATTGCTGGTTCATCATTTAGCAGTAAGGCATTCCCTGGGAAATATCCCACCCTCTGACTTCACCACCTCAACCAAGCATCACAATCATCATCGCTGTATAACAGTATTAAATTGTTTGTTTAAAACTTATATTGTGTGTGTATATATATATAAAATATAGTCTTTTGTCTGGTGAAAAAAATTTCCCTGCAACCTAATCCCCCCATTTACATTAATTCTTATGGGGAAATTGGATTCGCTTAACATCGTTTCGCTTAAAGTCGCATTTTTCAGAAAGATAACTACAACGTTAAGCAAGGAGTTACTGTAAAGTGAAAGGTTTCAGAGTAGCAGCCATGTTAGTCTGTATCCGCAAAAAGAACAGGAGTACTTGTGGCACCTTAGAGACTAACAAGTTTATCTGAGCATCCGAAGAAGTGGACTGTAGCCCACGAAAGCCTATTCTCAAATAAATTTGTTAGTCTCTAAGGTGCCACAAGTACTCCTGTTCTTTTTGTAAAGTGAAAGATGCTCTAAGAATTACCTTATCTGAGTGACTGCCTCAGAATATGTTAAAGATTTATAGTGCAATATTGTTTGCCCTTTAATTAAACTAGCCTCTGGTAGGCAACCAATATATACTTGTGCCATTGATGGTTGCAAAACAGGTTTCACATTAATTATTACTCTTGATGTATAGTCATACACAATTATAAAATAGTTAACTTGGCAATATTGTTCACATGAAATAGTCAAACTAAAAGAAAAGCTGTTCATGATAACAATGAAAATGTACTAAAGTCCTTTTCTTACAGTAGAATCAAAAGTTCACTTGAAGGTAAGCACAGAAAATCAAGCCTGTCCTTGTTCATGTGAAACAACTGGGAGTGATGCCAAACCTGCTTTAATGAAAAAATGAAAATGGGTGTCATTGGGTGGATTGACAATTTTAATATCATACTTGAAAGCGGATGAATCAGTTTTACCATCAAGTCCCAATATATTATGTGTCAGTTATATAAATATGCAAGTAATCACAGAGCTGTTGAAACAGTGTGATTGCTAAATATTTGTCTTGTTGATTTGTAGGCAAGTCTGTTTAACACGCCTGCCTTACAACGTAGTTAAGTGAAATGTACTTAGCAAAACATTGCAATGTTTCAACTGTTGCTTTCTTTAAGGAACTAAACAATACTGTGATACCAGTCAGGTCTGTGTCCTTGGGGGACCAGGGTGCAGTATCCAGTCCATCTCATGAAAGACGCCCCCCCAGCCTCTACATAAACCAAAACCCATCAGAGGAAAAAACTTGCAGAGAGCAGTGAAGGGCATTGGGAGACACACCTAAACCCCTCCTGAAAAGGGTGACAAGATTAAGACATGTCCATTAGCATGGAGAACAGAGAACCACACTGAACTCTGGGACCAGAAAAAGCAGGGAAGCACTGCATCATGGGACTCTCTGCTCCAGATGCTAATGAACCTACAGCTGCACACACCCAGCTCAGCAGTTTTCAGACCAATTCTACTAATGAATCCTTGAAGAAGCCTAGTTGCATTGTGAGCTCCCTGGAAGAAAACACCACCCATAGCCAAGAGTGATCAGCTCTTATTGTTTAGCCTAAAGAAAACCCTTGAGTCATTAGTTTACCCATAAACAAATCTAGTGTTCTCCCTTGAACCATTGTATTTTCTCTACAAAAATTCCTACTCACCCTCCAGTCAGTGTTCTGATGCTTATATCCAAACTATGCATCAGTTCCACTGGGACTCCATATTCTCCTGACTGATCGTGCTGGCAACTCTGCTTGTCTCCTACCCTCAGGACCCTGAGCTACCACCATCAGCTAGGAACCCCGACCAGTTCAAGCTTCAGGGAGCGGTGAGATCCACCTTCTTTCTCTCTCTTTTCCTTTCTACCTTAGGTATTAACCTTTAATAATGTATGTTATGTTGGTTTTGCCCTCCTTGTGTAATTATCACTATTATTCAATAAATAACTTTTATGGTTAAGCTGGTTGCTTCTCTCTCTCTTGTTGAACTTTACTCTTTTGTGGTTTTAGCTTCTCCCATTCACTCTACAACAATGCTTCTTTTACCTAAGCTAAAGATCCCTGCAGCGCCCAAACTACTGTGGGGTTTGCTCATCAAGTAGGTTACTGCCAGTACAATTGTGATGTGAGAGTGGGAAGAGGAACATGCTGAATCTGGGACGCATAAGGGTAACAGCTTGAAAGTGCTGCTTGACCCAGTCCCTGGAGCATATAAGGAGAGGCAGCTTGAAAGTGCTGCTTCATCCAGCCCAGTGAGTCCAGGGACATATAAGGGGTCAGCTTGACAGTGCTGATTGACCTGGTCCGCTCAGACTTGCTCTGTGTGTGTGTTCATTTAGTTCTGGGGCTGCAGGAATCCAGCCCTGGGGAACCTAGGTCCTGCAGGATAGCTCCATTGGGAGGGGACTTGCAGAAGGGAGAAGTAGAGTTCCATATGAAAACACAAGCAGTACATTGATAGACTTACAGAACCCCTCCTCCCCCCAAAGAGTAACACGAATAAATGAGTATACCCCAAAGTAACGGCCAAATCTGGTAACAACTGTTCGATTCTCCCCAATAATCACCTGATTAAATGTCATTTATACATTCCTACCCGAGAAATAATCCAGCAAAATAGATTCAAATTGTTTATTTATTTTTATATTTATGATTATTATAAATTATTATAATTATAAAATAATTATTTTAAAACAAATCTCTTTCTCTGCAATTCTGAATTGCTGATGCTTTATTTATTATTATTTATTTGTGTTGTGACAGCACCTTGTGCTAATCTAACCCCACTTTACTAACTGTTCAGCTGTGAAGTCTATGCATTTGCGCCACCTAGGACTTGGGGGATGATGTTGTGGATGACACTGAGCATATCAAATGCCTTACCAACTTTGCAAGAAGCGAATCTCCCTTCTCTTTCACATAGCAGCTGTGCATGTCCAGAACATAAAGTGCGCAAGGAACCCCTCTGTCCCTCTGCCGCATAAAATCGAAGGTTCTGTCTTCATGGCTGGACTATGTCAGCTAACTCAGGCTCATGGAATTCGGGATGCGGAGATGTCAAATTGCAGTGGAGACATGTGGGCTTTGGCTGGAGCCCATGTCTGAACTTCTACACTGCAGTTTTACAGCCCCACAGCCTGAGTCCTACAAGCTCAGGTTACCTGACACAAACCATTCGCAGGTGTTTAAATGCTGAGTAGACATACTTTAACTCTCTTTAGGATTAGGGTGACCAGATGTCCCGATTTTGTAGGGACAGTCCTAATTTTTGGGTCTTTTTCTTATATAGGCTCCTATTACCCCCCATCCCCTGTCCTGATTTTTCACATTTGCTGTCTGGTCACCCTACTTAGGATCAAACAAGCTGGAGCAGATATGGCAATAATGGTGGAAAGGGGATAATCTATTTTTCAATTCTGCATGGCCAGGGCTTGTCACTATGTAGCTGCAACTCCTAGCTCAGTATTTTCTCACATGACGGATCCTGTGCCCTGGCTTACACTGGCAGGCCTGAATTAATTCCACAGGATGAAATCCCATTTCCACTGACATCAATAGCAAACTCCTATTGACTTCAGTAGGCCCAGGATGTCACCTATAGTTTCTATAATGGAGAGGGCTGTATATTAGCAGTTTGTGAAATATTCACAGCATAATAGGAAATGCTTGAAATTAGTGTGTCTGAATTTTGTTTAAATTTTCATGAAAATTGGCCAAATTTTGTAGGAAAAATAGTCATTGTATGCCATTACTTTTTTCATATTGTAACAGTTTAAAATGTACATTATGTGCAAGTAGAGGGGGATCACTGAAAATCGTCTGTACATATTGTTGCCCCTTTTGACCCAAGCAGCTAGTCAAAGTCTTGGGCCCTGTCGGTGCTCTGGTTGGGAAAAAATTGCAGATAGTCATGTATTTCTCTGAGGCAGTTTATTTACAAAAAATGTACAAAGCCCTGTATCTTCAAATGCAGAAGACATCAAATAGCAGGAAACACGTTCTTTTGCCTACAGCACCAAGAGGACTCTGCACCTTTGACCCAAGAACCTCCCTTAGGTTTCTTCCAGGTCAGCCACCGCATGCTTTCAGCTGTTCCTTCAATCTCTCTCTCTCTGAGAGGACTGTTGGGATGGGATGTTTGGGAGGGAGGCTGAGAGTGTGTGTGGTTTGCTGTTCTCTCTGCATTTCTGTTTGTTGGGAAATGGGTTTTGGGATTTTTGTTTGTTGTGGGGTAGATTTCAGGATTTTGTTTGTTTTAGCAGGCTTTTGTCTGTCCTCTGGTCAGTCCAGTGGGACAGAGACTGCAGTTTATTGTGGATTCTAAGGGTTTAATCTGTGGCTGGGGGCTGTGGATTTTGCCTCCAGACCCTGCCTCTGTGGAGCAGCGTGTTCCAGCTCTAGGGAAGATGACTGGATTTAAAAATGTGAAGTATGCCTTCCATATGAGCAAGGCTGTTGTGGTCAGGGCCGGTGCAAGAAAGTTCCGTGCCCTAGGCGAAACTGCCACCTTGCGCCCCTTCCCCCCCCAGCCCTGTGGCAGCTCTGCCCTGAGGCGCCCCCTGTGGCAGCTCCCCACCCCCCGCCCTGAGGCGCCCTCCCCGTGGCATCTCCCCCCCCCCGGGGAGCCGTCTGGCACCTCCCCACCCCAGCTCACCTCTGTTCCAGAAGCCCTGCTGTTGGGAACCCCTGGGCTGGCTGCCAGCAGCTCAGACTCCCTCTCCCTCCCAGCGCAGTGGCCATTGACAGGCTTTTAAAAAAAAAATTGGGGACACTGCTTTTTGGTTCCCCCAAATGTTGGCGCCCTAGGCAATCACCTAGTTGGCCTAAATGGTAGCAGCGGCCCTGGTTGTGGTGGGTGTTGTTGCTACACTTGGGGCACATCTACACTAGCAAAGTTACAGCGCCAGCAGGTACAGTGGCACTCAGAGAGCGCAGAAGGAAAACCGCACACTGACAGCTGCCTGCACAATAGTGTGTTCACACTTGCGGCCCTTGCAGCGCTATTTGGAGCGGTGCACTCTGGGCAGCTATCCCACAGAGCACCTCTTTCTCATTTGCCGCTAAAACTTACGGGAAGGCGGAGGGAGTTGCGGAGTCCAGTCCCAATGCCCTGTGATGCATTGCTTCGCATGAGGAAAGCCACATTCATAGGACTGTGTGATGAGCTTGCCCCAGCCCTGCTGCGTAAGGACAAGAGAATGAGAGCTGCCTTGTCATTGGAGAAGTGCGTGGCGATTGCCTGTGGAACTTGGCTAATCCAGACTGCTACCGATCAGTCGCTAACCAGTTTGGAGTGGGAAAGTCGACCTTTGGGGTTGTGTTGATGGAAGTGTGCAGGGCCATTAATTGCATCCTGCTCCAAAGGACTGTAACTCTGGGCAACGTGCGTGACATTGTGGATGGTTTTGCATAAATGGGCTTCCCTAACTGTGGAGGGGTGATAGATGGCACGCACATTCCAATTCTGGTACCAGATCACCTAGCCACCAAGTACATTAATTGCAAGGGGTATTTCTCTATGGTTCTCCAGGCGCTTGTGGATCACCATGGGCGTTTCACAGACATTAATGCAGGCTGGTCCGGAAAGGTGCATGACACACGCATCTTTTGGAACACTGGCCTGTTCAAGAAGCTGCAAGCAGGGACTTTCTGGACCAGAAGCTCACTGTAGGGGAAGTTGAAATGCCCTTGTGATCCTTGGAGACCCACCTACTCCTTAATGACATGGCTTATGAAGCCATACATGGGGCAACTTGACAGCAGCAAGGAGCGGTTCAGTAAGAGGTCGAGCAAGCGCAGAATGACTGCTGAGTGTGCATTTGGCTGTTTAAAAGCCCGCGGCAGTGCCTGTATGGGAAGCTGGACATGGCCAATGACAATATTCCTATGCTTATAGCCATGTGCTGTATGCTTCATAACATTTGAGAGGGGAAGGGTGAAAGTTTCACTCAGGGCTGGACCGCAGAGACTCAGCACCTGGAGGCTGAGTTTGAACAGTCAGAGACCAGGGCTATCAGAGGGAGACAGCACAGGGCCATAAGGACCAGGGATGCCTTGAGGCAGCATTTTGAGCCTGAAAGCCACTATTATTTGTTGCTGTGCTTGGGAGTGCAGTGCTTGTAATGCTAATAGGTGATTGGTGCACATGATGCAAGAAGGGGCCTTTACATAATTGTGTGTTGCTTTGCAGTGCTCTTTTTGCTTTCACTTAATAGAATAAAGATTGCTTTCAAACAAACATAATTCTTTTATTAAAAGACAACAACTGGAGGAGAGAGTCAAATGAAAAAATGCATCAGCAGGGAGGGGGATGGGAAAAAGGAAGGTCTCGAGAGGAGGAGGATTCCTGGAACGGCTACAGATTTGTGTATGTCCAGAGACCATACCCAACCTTCTTCTCTGGGGTACAATGCAGTGGGTGCTGTACTTCAGCATGGCCAAACTGCAGAGGGATAGGTGTTGAATGCAGTGGGTGTCCACAGTGCTGGACTGTGAGAAGGAAGAATTGGAATGCTGCGGATAGAGAGTGGAGCCAGGAGGTTGATAAGAGTGTGTTGGCAGTGTGTGAGAGGCGCATGGGATAGAGTTTTGTGACAGCGGCTGCAGGGGAGGGCAGGCATGGAGCTGCTCGGTTTGAAGACCTAGTATCGCCTGGAGTGTGTCCACTTGGCGATTCATAAAGTTTAAGAGCCGCTCCATGGCTTCTTTCTGGTGTGCCGCGTTTTCCTTTCGATCCCTATTCTTGTTGTCCCGCCACTCCTTCAATTCCTATTTCTCAGCTACGGAGTCCATCAGAACCTCATGGAGAACGTCCTCCTTAGTTCTTTGTGGCAGCTTTCTAATTCTGCACAGCCGTTCTGCTGCATGTCTCCCCTCCAGCTCCTATGCATAGGCAGGGCTGGCCCTAGACTAGCTGCCAGCAACTGGCACCCTAGGTGAACCATGCAATCAATGCCCAACCCCCAAACTCCAAGGGCAGATCTAGGCTGACGTTTTTGGCAAATGGGAAACATTTTGCCCCCTTCTTCCTTTTAATGTTTTTTAAGCATTTTTTTTTAAAAGAAAACAGAGGGTTAATTATTTGCTTGGTTTGTCCATCTGTCCAACCAATGTTTCTGAGATCAGATAAAATAGACGCACTCAATTTTCAGAATAGATTTGTACACGACAGCTCAGGGCCAGCGCTACCATTTTTGCCACCCCAAGAAAAATAAAATAATAATAATAAAAAAGCCGCCCAGACTGTGCCACTCCAAGAATGGATGGAATGCCACCCCTTAGCATGTGCCACTCCAGGCACATGCTTCCTCTGCTGGTGCCTGGAGTCAGCCCTGCGACAGCTAGATGATATATCACTCCAATTTCAAATAAAAATGCATTAAAAGCATTAATTATCAATTTTATTCTTACAAATCCAAAATCATCCATTACACTGTCCTGCTTTAACTGCCATTACTACCACATACAATATAGAAAAAAATAGGAAAACTCTTCAATGAACTTTAACCTTTATTTACAAAACACTCTGAATAAAAAACACTCTGTGCTCTTAAAACATGACTTTTCTTGCTTTAAGTTTTGAAAATTCAGTCACTAGTTCCTCTAGATCCAGTTTTCCAGCTATTGCATGCTTGTACCAATGTGGGACTCACCCCTGTGGCACCTCCCACTGGTCATCTCTGGAATTAGCTCATCCAGAATCTGGAGCACCCCCTGCAGGCCAGTGTCCCACTGCCGCTGGGCCCCCCTCATTCCTCCCTGGACTCCAGTGCCCTGATATCTGCGGTACTGCCCCCTGCCATTACACTCCTCAGTCCCACCCCTTATCCCCACCTCCCCTCAGTCGTAGGCTACTGCCAGTCACCAACTAGCCCCTGCTCCCTGGGGCTGACTGCAGTATAAGCCACTCATAACAGGCGAGGGGTTTTGGACCTGCAGCCTTTGCCTATCCCTATGGCCCTCTGCTAGGCCACAGCCAGGGGCTTTCCAGGCTGGAGCCTCTCTCCCCCAAAGCTCCTCTCCCTTTCCCTAGCCCTGCTCCACTTAGGTCCCTGCAGCCAGGTCCATCTCCCTTTACAGCTAGAAGGAGACAGCTGTGCTCCTGGCTCCCAACCTCTTATATAGGGCCAGCTGAGGCCTGATTGGGGCATGGCCCAGCTGCAGCTGCTTCCTCAATAAGCCTATTAGCTGCTTTCCCTGCCACAACCCTGTCCTAGGGTTTTTTTAAGCCCTTCAGGGCAGGAGTAGGGTAACCACTTTGCTACACTCCCTCCCCCTTAAGATCCAATGGAGGGGAGTCTATCTCCCCAGCTTCTTCCTCAGGTGGGCCCGCAGGATATCCCTTTCCGGCCGCACATTCTCCAGTGTGAGGCATAGCTGGCTCCCTTCCTCCATAGTTTGGTTTCCCACGGTAGGCCTTCTAGCTCCCCCATGGGATCCCAGGTTTGTCTGGAGCTTCTCTGCCCCTGACAAACCTCTCTTTTGGGCCCTGGTCATGACCATCCCTTCCTTTGGGGCAGTCTCGGACCCGGCCTGGTCCTCTGGCCTCCCCCTCCTTCTCTGTGGGCTATGCCGCTTTCCCTGGCTCCCCTTGTGGCAGAGGAGGCACAGTCAGTGTCCACTCTTGACCACCTCAGGGCTAGCCTGCAAGTCCACTCAGGGCACTCCCTTTTCCTATGTCCCAGTTCCCCCCAGGCCCAACAAGTTTGGAGCCCCCCTGTTAACCTCACAGAGGGGAACTTTCCCGGGTGGGGCCTCCTTCTTCCTTCCCAGCAGTGGGTTGAGCGAGGCTGGCGGCTGGGACCCCAGCTGGCAGGAGCTTGCTGATGGTCCGGGGTTCTGTCTGCAAGTGTAGTGGATTAAATTTCTCCCTGTAGGAATGTGCTACTTGTGCAGCACCAGGACTGGCAGCCATAAGCAGTACACTGTAAGTAGCACATTCCTACAGGGAGAAATTTAATACACTACAACCTAGGTATGGAAGG
The DNA here is from genome assembly GCF_007399415.2 of Gopherus evgoodei. Lineage (NCBI taxonomy): Eukaryota > Metazoa > Chordata > Testudines > Testudinidae > Gopherus > Gopherus evgoodei. The sequence continues at coordinate 300,088,720 of NC_044322.1, forward strand.
TTGTGCCTCCCCAAACAGCCTGTCCCCTATCTGCCCCTTCCCACTTCCTGCCCCCTGACTGCCCCCCTCATAACCTCTGACCCATCCAATCCTCCTGCTTCTTGTCCCGACTGCCCCCCTCAGAACCCCACACCCCATCCAACCCCCCCTGCTCCTTGTCCCCTGACCACCCCCTCCCGGGACCCCCTGCCCCATGACTGCCCCCCCTCAGAACCCTTCACCCATCCAACCCCCCATCCCCTGACTGCCCCAATCCTTATCCACACCCCTGACCGGCTCCCAGGACTCCCATGCCTACACAACCCCCCGGTTCCCTGTCCCTCTACCATGCCACTCAGAGCATCAGGACTGGCAGCTCTAAGTAGTGCACCATAAGTAGCACATTCCTACTAAACTGATAAGATCTGTATTTTAATTTAATTTTGAATGAATCTTCTTAAACATTTTAAAAATCTTGTTTACTTAACATACAACAATAGTTTAGTTCAGGGGTCAGCAACCTTTCAGAAGTGGTGTGCCGAAGCTTCATTTATTTACTCTAATTTAAGGTTTCCCGTGCGAGTGATACATTTTAACGTTTGTAGGTCTCTTTCTATAAGTCTATAATATATAACTAAACTATTGTTGTATGTAAAGTAAATAAGGTTTTAAAAATGTTTAAGAAGTTTCATTTAAAATTAAATTAAAATGCAGAGCCCCCCGGACCAGTGGTCAGGACCCGAGCAGCGTGAGTGCCACTGAAAATCAGCTCGTGTGCCGCCTTCGGCACTCATGCCATAGGTTGCCTACCCCTGGTTTAGTTATATAGACTTATAGAGAGAGACCTTCTAAAAATGTTAAAATGTATTACTGGCAGGCAAAACCTTAAATTAGAGTGAAGAAATGAAGACTTGGCACACCACTTCTGAAAGGTTGCTGACCCCTGCTCTATTGACATTGTGGCAAGTCCAACAAGTCTATCTTGCACCATTGTTGAACGCAGATATATTTTTATCAATTTTAACGTTGAGAAGCTATGTTCCCCACTAGCTATGGAAACTGGCAAAGTTGAAAGAATGCATAGAACTATAAAAATGTTTGGAAAACTGTCTGTGAGTTATTTTCACAAACTTCAGTACTTCTTCAGGAGTGGAATGTTTCTTAAGTTATCTTGAAAAAGCCTGAAGGGCACTATGCAAATCCATAGCATCAATGTCTTCTGAATTTTCATGAGTTAATGCCAACTCCAGTTTTATACAAAATTCTCTTATCTGTTTTGCTGTTTTCTTTTCCAATCTGTGGATATTATATAGAAAGCCAAATAATGACTCTAGCTGCTGCATCTGTTGAAATCTTTTGTCAACCGAGTAAACAGGAGTATCAAGGACTGCAAAGTAGAAATTTACTTTGAACCTTTGTTTTGGGTTCTGAATGGATCCGTCTCGTCCTTCAATTAAAACTACTGTTTCCTTTGCCGAATGCAAACTGTCTCTGATTCAAATTCTGTCAGAAAGTGTATTTCTTCAGCAGGCTCAAGAGAATCTACCAGTGTTCTTTTGAACCTTTCATCACTTCTGAATTCCTTCAGAATATTTTTAGTTTGCTGCAGTTTTTGAAGAGCAGAATGTATGTTCAAGTTATTTTCCTGAAGAGGCTTACTAGTGAGGTTAATCTTGAAAAGGATATTATACCACAAAATGAGTGAAGTCACAAATTTGAACTTGGAAAGGCCATTTGTAAGAGCTTCGGCATCTGAACGTACCATATTGCCAGATGATCCAGTAAAGGTGGTATTATCAGAAATTTCAATTACGGCATCATAAATGTTTCCAAGTACATAGCGAAGAGGCTTCAAAGCATCAATGCAACTCTCCCATCTTGTCTGACTAAGTGGTTTCACAGTTGGAGAATTCACATGGCAAGTCAGAATTTCCCAACGGCTTGTTGAGCCTGAGAAAAACACATAAACACATTGCACCAGGTCAAAGAAACTGCTTGCCTCCAAACAACATCTAGCAGCATCATTGACAACCAAATTCAGAGAATGCGCACTGCAAGGAATGAAAAAGGCCATAAGATTGATTTCCATCATTCTCCTTTGCACACCACTGTCTTTACACTTCATATTACTCCCATTATCATAGCCTTGGCCACGTAAGTTTTCAACAGATAATGACATTGTTTCAAGCTCTTGTTGAAAAGTTTCAGTCATAAATGCTCCATTCGTCTCCTTCAGTGGTATGAAACCCAAAAAATATTCCTTTATGAGCACTTCAACATTATCTTCATCTGCAGACTCTTCCATATCCACAAAACGAATGATCATTGTCATTTGTTTGACATGGCTCACATCTGTTGTACAGTGCAGTATTATTGAAAAGTATTTTGAAAAATGGGCATGTAGTGAGGCAGTGTGGCTCCCCACCGTCCCGGGCGGGAAGAGCATCTGGAGGTTGGAATGGGCGGAGCTAGGGAGCTCTGATCCCGCCCCTCAGAGGGTCAGGCGGTGACCCGGAACTATAAAGGCCAGCCCTCAGAGCTCAGTAGGAGCCCAGCCGCCGGAGAGAGCAGACATCCCTAGTGGAGCCCGCGACTGGGAGAGGCCCGTGGCCCAAGGTGGCCGCCCAGATTGGCTGGGCCTGCCCTGCACCCGCTATCCGGAGGAGTTGCCGGACCTGCCCTGCGCCTGCTATACGGATCTCAACCCCTGCCCCGAAGAACCCATGCTCCTGGATCCCCCAGAGGCCAACACCAGGACCCAGGTAGGGCCTGAGGGGGAGTGTGGAAGTAGCCTGGGGGCAGCAGAACCCAGTCTGGCTGCAGCACTACCAGAGCCTATGTCGGTGTGTTGCGTCCAGGATCCCCACTGACTAAGCCGCGGATCTTTGGCTACTGCTAGGGCCCTGGGCTGGGACGCAGTGGAGTGGGAGGGCCTGCGTCCCCCTTGCCACCCAACTCCTGGATGGCAGACTCCTCCTCTCCATGGCCTGAGGAGGCTGGAGCCTGTTGTTACTGCTCAGCCCTACCTGAGGGCCTGAGCACCCTGACTCAGCGTTTGTTGCCCTGCCTTGACCCAGGGCCTGGGCCTAATACTGTTGTTACTGTTCAGCCCTGACTGAGGGCCCGAACCCAGACTTAGCGGTGTTGTCCTGCCCTGAGCCAGGGCCGGGCTAACCGCATTTTGGCCAGCTACAGCAAGGGCTACCGAGGGAGACCCCCTGGCCGGACTAATTCCCCGGAACCAACAGTGTGTAGTGGCCCGGTGTGGCTCCCCAGTGCTCCAGAGAGGGTCGAGCCCCAGCGAACTCTTGTACAGGGCAGCTTCTACAATTTTTTTTTAAATGGCATTTGCTAGGATTTGAATCAGTTCATTTTGCATATTTTTTCCTAAGTAATGAAGCTGTCTTTCATGATCAGTTATTTTACATAGATGCTCTTTCATGACTGGATCAAACAAAGCTAGGTATGCAACAAATTTTAAAAAGTTTCATTACTTGGACATTTTTCATTTCTACCACAGCCACAGAATGCTAAATTATGCCCACTGAGAACTCTCACTAAAGCAATCAGATGCTCTAATATTTGTTGCCAATATTCTTTTTTCTCCTTGATCACACATACATTTTCTTCATCGATAGTTTATCCTTTTTTCAATCGTAATTCAAGTTTTATCCAATTCTGAAAACATTCCAAATGTTCTGTATCTCTTTCATGTGAAGAGATAATTGAACATACGTTTTTCCAGTCCTTTGAACCATTTTCAGTAAACAATGAACCAATTGCTTGATTTCTAAACAACTTGCAGTAAAAGCAAAACGCAGAGTCCTTTGATACTTTGTCAGTTTCAATTAATTTCTTCCCCATTAATGAGTTTTCTCTTGTAATGCTGAGCAGAGAATTTTCTTTTATTTCCATCCTCAGGGAAAGGAAATTCATGAACTTGTTTGGGTCCATGCTCCACGACAATTTGCCACACACTGTCATCACATCTGGGCCATGTAGCTGGGTCCCATACTGTAACTTGTTTAAGCAGCAAAGAGTCCTGTGGCACCTTATAGACTAACAGACATATTGAAGCATGACGTATTCATCGTATTCACCCACAAAAGCTCATGCTCCAATACATCTGTTAGTCTATAAGGTGCCACAGGACTCTTTGCTGCTTTTACAGATCCAGACTAACATGGCTACCCCTCTGATACATGTAACTTGTTTGTAACTTCCTCATCCTTTCTTCCTTCTACTTCATTTTCTTCAATTTCTGCATGTCTCTCTGAAGGTGAATACATTTTCTCCACTTCCATATCAGTCTGATGCTGTGAGCTGCCTTCATCTAGAAATAAATTTCCATCATCTTGAGTTTCCAAACTGCTTTTTTGTGGATGTGAGCTATCCTCATCTTGAAGTAATATACCTTCATCTTGATGTTACAAACTGCTTTCATGCGGATGTGAGCTAACCTCCTCTCCAAGTAAAATTCCTTCATCTGGATGCTGTGAACTGCTTCCATCTTTATTTGGATTAAAGAGAAGATATTTCAGGAAGGATCCCCCCTGTTTTGCTTGGTCCTTTTCCTTCTCAGCCTTTTGTTTACGATACTCAGCTCCTGAGAGTTTTCTTTTCCATCTTTCTGCCATGGGGCATTTGAATATTGTTATATACTGTGCTCCTGACTGCAAGCATTATAGCATTAAGGATGGCTGACACACCACATGGTTGGTAATTTAAAGCACATTGCAGCCATTGCAACACGTCTTTTCACTGCTTAAAGGTTCAATGATTAGTAACATACACTCGCTTACCTATTAAAACACTTAGTTACAGTGTTTACATGGAAACAAAATGACCTTTTTTGACGTTATAACCTGACACCGGTTGTTTGGAAAGTAATCCCCTTCCTCACAGTTATCTGCTTGGAGTGTGACATCATCACTTTTCTAGTCTATTAAGAGTTAACACTGTTACTTTTCTTTCATGGACCTTATTTATTACATGTGAACCAGTTATAACAAAAAAAGTTCATAATTATACAGCCCGATAATAACGCTAAGGTTTAATAACGCTTAAAGACACTCACATTTTGGATTTATAATGCTGAAAGACTTTATTCTTTATTCTTTGGCACCAAGAAACATAATTTTCCACAGTATTCAATCGATTCTTAACCATCTACCTGTGGTGTGTGTTAAAATGACCATTTGACATGTATCAAACTCACAATATCTCGACTCTACATGAATTTCCGGCTATGCGACTGTGACGTTGCACTCTGTATGATTTTATGAAAATATGCTAATGTAACTGGAAAACGCTTCATGCAAAAGGTCTCTTGTAAGGTATCATTCCAAACTTATAATCTACTGAGTGTGGTCATCCTATTTGTATAAATGTACCACTCTTGTATCTGAAACTAGAAATATGAAATATAACTCTGAGGGCCTATTGTAATTATGCAGTGTGGGCCATTAATGGTGGTTTGGAATCTTGATGACTCCCATTAACCAGGAAAATTTACTGCAGATGGTTCTGTTTTACCTGTATATGTGTGTGCTGGCAAGTAGGTAATGAAGTCTTACAGTGACACGTGATCATGTCACCTAAAATGGAATCCATCTTTAACCTGGTGCTTTTCCTTTGAGAAGCAGGGGATGGGTAGGTGGGGGTGGTGGTTCCCAGAGGGACAAAAGATTCCTGCCTTATGCAAAAGATATGTAAGTGAGTGGAACAGAGAAAAGGGAGAGCCATCATGATAGTTACCACCGGAGCTGGAACAACGGCTGTACCAGTGGAAAGGATTGTGCCCAGATTAGGAAGAGTGAAAGAGACTTATTGAAACATCTTTCAGGGTGAGATTTTATCTGTACTCAGTTGTATTACTGTATTAGGCTTAGATTTTCATGTTTTGTTCTATTTTGCTTGGTAATTCACTTTGTTCTGTCTGTTACTACTTGGAGTCTCTTAAATTCTACCTTCTGTATTTAATAAAATCACTTTTTAATTAACCCAGAGTATGTATTAATACCTGGCAGGGGGCAAACAGCTGTGCATATCTCTCAATCAGTGTTATAGAGGGTGAACAATTTGTGTGTTTACCCTGCATAAGCTTTATACAGGGTAAAACAGATTTATTTGGGTTTTAGACCCCATTGGGAGTTGGGTATCTGTGTGTTAAAGACAGGAACACTTCTTAAATCCATAGATGGATTGTTATGTGGTATGGGATTCAGTTTTTCTCCATAACAAACACAGCTAAAATGCTTCATTCTTAGCCTCCAGGCCTAGATTTGTACCTTACTACACATACAATTGATAGATGTTAAAAACAAAACCCACCCCAGAACTGTACTGACTTTCATCTTAATCAGGAGAACTGTGCAAATACAGGCAGGGAAGATGTAAGGTTCTTGGGAGGCTTTGGGCCTACCCAGTGTGCTTTGCAAGAACGAGGCCCACACACATTGTGAGTGATTGGCTTTAATGAAGGTAAAGTGACACACCCACAACGGGGACTCCTGGCGTTGCTGTTACGGAGGCGGGGAACCCAGCGCACCGAAACTTGGCCTGGTATGGAGCCCAAAGGCGGGACCAAAACCATGCAGCTATATATACAGTCTAAAAAGCATCTTATGCATATGCAAATAGGGACTTTTTACAAGCTGTGTTCGCCCCTGGGCCACAGGCCAGGGACTTTTCACAGGCGGTGTACGCCCTTTGGCCGAGGGCCATGCAAACTGGTCCTAACCAGTTAGAAGCAGATTATACCTGGCGTGCCGTGTCCTACAGTGACCGGTGGCCGAGAAAGCGCAAATACCCTAGCTAGGCTGTGACACAATCTTTTGCGGTTCCCTACAGAAGAGAACAGCACTATGAAGAAAGCCCTGTTGAGAAATCCTAAATTAATATTTCTATCCCTTTGTAAAGACAAAAAATGTTAATTTCCTCATTCATCTGTCTACAGTTTGATTTTAACAGAGCACTGCAGAAGTTTGCCAAACTGTGTGTATTAATATATGTGACTAATGCCATTACAACTCACAGGTTTTTCCTTGATGGTTCGGGGAGAGGGAATCCTTCAAGCCATTTTTGGAGCCACAAGAACTTTCCTATTTTCACATTTTTTTTCTCCACTTGCCATCCTAAAGACTTTGGATTCCTAGGGCCAGATCCTGTAAAGTATTTAGGCGCCTAACTCCCATTTAAATCTATGGGAGCTGGCAGTTGCTCACACCAGAGATGTACGAGGTTGTGGCTGTTCCTCCCTGTCAGGCTCAGAGGGAGCACAGGCCCCCTTGCTCCTGCGTTTCTGGAAAGATGGGCTAAAAGGGGGATTAGCAGTCTCCACTGTCCTGGTCACCTAGGCAGGGACCAGGCCGCAAGAAGTCCAGGGCTCAGGACCTCATACAGGGTGGCGCAGCCAGCAGTCATGAGGCTCTGGCCCTTTGGGCAGCGTGGAGCAACCAATGATCTAGGGCTCTGACCCTCTAGGCAGAGCAGCCAGCAGTCTCAGAGCTCTGGCCCTCTGGGAAGGGCAGAGCAGGAAGCAGGAAGGCGCCTGATGTTCTGGCTCAGGGAGACAGCCGACAAATGCAGGCCTCTTGGCCTAAGGTGGGGACGCTGTCACCCCAGGGGTAGGGGTGGCAGCAGGGGATGGGGGACCTGGGCCACCCTACTCCGCCAGGTCCCAGCCCAAGGCCATAACAGTGGCAGAGGGTTCCACCATGTGGTCAGTGGGGATCCCACCACAACACGCTGACCAGAATTCTGGCAGCACAGTGGAAAGCTAACTCTGCCAGCTAGTAACAGTCTCCAAGGGAGTATCTGCTAGCTGGGGTTTGCAGGAGTGCTGGGAGTCCTCCTCCTCTCCCACTGACCTCAGCGGATGACTCATGTGCTTCAATACTGTGTTAAACTGGGACCAGCATCATGTGGCCAGTGTAAGATGTCCAGTGTTGCTAACTATTCATTGCTTTGCTTTTAAATGCTTGGGTTGTTGTAAATGATGTGATGAGTGACATCAGCGTATTTGAGTAATTACCTGAACAGATTTTTTAAACCCAAATTCATGGTTTTGGAATGTAATTATATATAACAGATTTCAATTCTGCACCATGTGTTTACAAACTATGATAGTTGAGATAAAATATTTAGGACTCCCTAATGATGCACTTCTCTCATACTCTTTATTTCATAGTGCTAGGCCCAGCTCCTGACAGGTATTTGGGCTCCTAACTTCCATTGACTTCAGTGGGCCCAAGTTCATAATCTCATATTCAGTTTCTCTTCTGCATGAACCAATCACCACAAAAACTACGTGCAAAGTAAGTAATTTTATTGATTGTAATGAATGTAAGCTCGCAAGCAAGATGACATATTACTATAATGAGCAGAACAAAATAGTAGCAGGATCTCACAGAAAAAACAGATTTGATTTATCTTGATGTGTATATATAATATAAAGCTGAAAAAAAGATTTTACACTGTGCAGAACACAAAATAAGTTACTGCAGCTGGTCACATGGAAAGCTCCACAGACTTACCAGCAAGGAGTAAAATATTTGCATTTCACCAGTTAGTTGCACTAAACCTCTCTCTTGAGTTTGTTTTATTTTGAACATGATTAACTGTAAAATGGAAACAAGTGTAGGGAACATTTTGCTCTATGCAAATCCCTGCTAATTTGCAAGGGAACCAAGCTGGGATAAATAAACTCCAACACTTTACAGCTGGCAACCTCTGATCCACTGGGAGACATCTGTTCCTTTGCAATACTTCTTCCATGCCACCCTGTGTGAGTTAAAAATTATGTTAATTGATTATGGCAAACTCATAAATTAGCGAAAAGGCTCTGAAGAAAAATACCAACTGCTTTAAATGTATGTACATGGTTAATATTTGTGCAGACAGCAAAAATAATCTAATAAGTAATTTGCCACTGGCCCAATTCTGGTACAGCACCTGCTTACTCTGCATGGACCAGCTGGATCCTGCATCCTGGATCATGCCTGAATCAATCTCAAGCATACCAACACTTCCTAAAATATTGCCAGAATGATTTTCAAAAGGCCCACTTACCAACTTCTATCCCAGCCACAGAAAATTGGTGTATTTGCAGAACTACTGCTCATTGCCATCAGGGCCGATTCTAGGTCTTTTGCTGTCCCAAGCAAAAAATTTTTTAGCTGCCCGCCGTCCCAGTCCTGGGCTCCCCTCTGCACCCCCTTGCTGTCCCAGCCCTGGGCTCTCCCCCCCCACACCCCGTGCCACCCAGCCCTGGGCTACCCCCTGCCGCCCCCACCAGTGCCCCTCCCCCACACCTCCTACTGCCCCAGCCCTGGGCTCTCCCTACCCCCCCACCTGCACCCTCCTTCCGCCGCAGCCCTGGGTCACTGGTAGCTTGCTCCCAGGGCAGGTCATTAAGCAGGAATTTTGGATGTGCACAAAACACAGACAGGATTGGTTCCCATATGGTTAAAGAGCTGCAGTAGAGTGGAACAATTTTCAGCTTGTGTGATTGGAGGATATCTGGATGCATATTATAAGACTGTCCTCCATAAATGAGGAAAAGTTGAGGTGCCTTTATTATTCTTTTGTTCTACTCTCTTTCTCTGGGGACTTTGCTAATGCAATGTCACTCTCTTCCTTTTAAACAAACAAAAAGGCAATGTCTGTTGAAAATAGCAATTCCAGTCCTAAAGACCACTGGGAAGCATTTCTTGCTCAGTTTTATCCTACTTTTTCTACAGCAAGTTACAGTGGATCAGTATATTTGATTTGGGAGAAATGAAGTAACAGCTGCCCAAACTGAGCTCGAGCAGTCCTGAATTTTGAGGTGTTCAAATCTGGAAGGCAGGTGCTGTGTGTGTGTGTGTGTGGAGGGGGGGCTGTGCGCTCTGCGGGGAGCACAACAGCATGTATGCAGCACTGTGTCTGGCGCTGCGCGAAGCCAGACATGCTGGTCTGAGTGGCACGGTAAGGGGGCTGGGGGTTGGAGAAGAGGTAGGGGATTCTGGGGGAGCAGTCAAGGGACAGGGAACGGGGGGGACTTGGATGGGGTGGAGGTTCGGGGGGGCAGTCAGGGGCAGGGAGAAGGGGGGATTAGATGGGTCAGGAGTTTGGGGGGGCAGTCAGAGGACAGGCAGCGGTAGGATAGGTATGGGAGTTCCAGGGGTTCGTCAGGGGACAGGTAGGGGGTGGTGTCCTAGAGGGGAAGTTGGGGGGTCTCAGGATGGGGCAATTGGGGACAAGGAGTAGGGAGGCTTAGATAGAGGGTGGGGTCCCAGGAGGGGGTGATCAAGGGACAGCTAGCGGGGGGGGCGGGGTTGGATGAGTTGGGGTTTCTGTGGGGGCAGTCGGAGAGAGTGGATGGTGGCAGGGTGGGGCTTCCCTCCCCATGGAGTGTCCTGTTTTTTGAATGTTAAAATATGGTCTCCCTACCACCCACAGTGCAACTCTCCACTCACAGCATGCTGCCGCATGAGGTCCCCCTCTTTCCTTTCCAGTTGGTAGTGACCAAGGGAATGCTGGGAAATGTAGTTCTTTCCCTGCTCCAAGGCTGGCTCTATAGGCAGAGAGCTAACCAAGGAACTACAGCTCCCAGAGCCCTCTGTTGGTTCCTGCCACCCCTGCAAATGGGCTGCCCCAAGCAGGCGCTTGCTTTGCTGGTGCCTAGACCTGCCCCCGATTGCCGTTTAGCTACAGCTTCTGGAGAAAGTTGACTTCAGTTCTATCCCCAGTGTCATATGAAGGATCAAGTGGCCCTGGTGTGTAGCATAGACATAATCTTGAACTCCTTGATGATTCTGGATTTGTCACATTGGTGTTTGAATTCCTGGGAACCTCAGATGCTCATCAAATATATTTCTCTAAGTAGACGAGTGTGTGCACGCTTGTAATACCTTAGAGATTAACAAATTTATTTGGGCATAAACTTTTGTGGGCTAAAGCTTATGCCCAAAAAGATCTGTTAGTCTCTAAGGTGCCACAAGGACACCTTGTTGTTTTTGTTGATACAGACTAACCCCGCTACCACTCTGAAACCTGTGCTTGTAATGTTATGGACAAGTGCCCCGCTGAACCTGGGCAGGAAGGAGTTAATTGTCCTGTGGACAGCAGCTGAAGCCAGTCCCATTTCACCTGGACTGTTGTTTAAAGCAGACAGGAAAGTCTCCCATTCACAGCGACACTGCCCTATACTGAATGGAATCAAAACTGATAAACGATGTCATAAGCCCAAGAGGTTTTTTCAGTCCAAGCGGTAGGAGTTTTTGGAGGAGGAAGATCTGAGTGTTATCTCCACTGCTGTTCTAAATGTCCTGATGACCTTGATCATAGCTACAACTGAGAATCCTGAATGTCCATAAATTTATTGTGCTATGAACTCTTAGCTTACAAGTTCTAAGTTCAAATGTTAATAAATATATTATCTTCTTATTGTTTCTATACAAGCTTGTTTATCCAAAAGAAGATCGTAGTCTCTCTCTTTTAACTAGCCCCTCCCTAAGTATACATGCAAGTATGTCACTGTTAGTTGTTGTAAGAGTTTTAAACATACCATGCACCCATGCCATTGGGATCGCGAACAACTCTCTTTGCACAATTTACACTTGCTGTAATGTCTTCTGTCAGTAAATCTAAAGAAATACAATGGTAACAGGAGGGAGAAGAAAAATCAACATTTTCCCCTTCATTTTTTTCAGTCAGTCATCCTAAATTGATATTGAAATTAGATTTTATTGATTGTTATTATTTACTAATCAAGTTGATGATGGTAGCATCTAAAGTCAACCAAGAATGGGGCCCAGTGGTGTTAGGCACTGTACAAGCACAGAATACCAGATGTCCTTGCTCTGAAGAGTTTACAGTCTGAATGTAAAGACACACCCAGGGTGGGGGAAAGGGATAGAACACACAAGCAGAGTGAACAATGTGATGGTATCAATCATCATGTTATTTCACAACTGAGTCCTAGCTTTAGAATGCTGTCAGTCTGTGGGCTAGTTATACCATAGCCAGCTACTGCAAGGTGTCTTGTACCCTCCTCTGAAGCATGTGGTACTGGCCAGTGCAATTGGAAACATTATACAGGACTACAGGACCGCTGGTCTGATCCATATGGCAAATGCTATGTTCTTCTCTTTGTAGTTTCTATCTAGTTCTATTTTCATTTGGCTTTCTTTGCTGTATTTTATATATACCGTAACTTCTCACTTAACGTTGTAGTTATGTTCCTGAAAAATGTGACTTTAAGTGAAACAATGTTAAGTGAATCCGATTTCCCCATAAGAATGAATGTAAATGGGGGTGGGGGGGGTTAGGTTCCAGAGAATTTTTTTTTGCCATACAGTACTATAGTTGGGAGGTGCCCCCGCCTTACACCGCACAGACACAGCCCACTAGCACTGGAGACGAGGAGGGAGGCATGGAGGCTGAAGGTGCTGTAGGCTAGGAGAAGCATGTTGCGCAGCAGCAGCGGCAGCTTCCCCTACTCTGCAAGTGCAAGGGGTTCAACCCTTCCTCCAAGCCCCCACCCTTAACCCACCTCTTCTTCCCGCCCCCTTTACTCTGCATGCCACATCCTCGCTCTTCCCCTCCGCCTCCTGCCCGCGGCAATCAGCTGGCTTGCGGTGTTCAGGAGGGAGGGTGGAGGAGGGAGGACATGGCACACAGGTTCCCCCTTCCTCCTGAACACCACAAGCCAGCTGATTGTCACGGGTAGGAGGCAAGGGAGGGAGGCGGGAGGTGTGCTTGCATACTCGCTCCTGCCCACAGCAATCATCTGGCTTGTGACGTTCAGGGGGCAGGAGGGGTGGGGGGAGGAACAAGGACTGGGCATGGAGGCTCCCCCTCCCTCCCCTGCCTCCTGCCCACAGCAATCAGCTGATTTGTGGCATTCGGGAGGCAGGGGAGGGAGGAGGAGCCTGCACACCAAGTCCTCGCTCCCCCCCCCCCAGAAATGCTGCCAGCCAGTTGAATGCTGCAGGCAGGAAGTGGGGGAAGGAAGGGAAAGGTGCTGATCTGCGGGGTCTGCTGGCAAGTGGGAGGCCCTGGGGGGGCATAGGGGAGCTGATGGGGGGCTGCCAGCTGTGGACAAAGCAGGCAGCCAAACGACGTTATAGGGGAGCATTGCACAACTTTAAATGGAGCATGTTCTGTAATTGAGCAGGGACGTAAGATCGAAACAACATTAACCGAGAGGATGTTAAGTGGGGAGTTACTGTAATGATCTTATTTCAAAGCAAATTTTGTTCTAGTACGATAAAGGGATATCACACCATCTGCTTCAATATCATACCCTTGTCTGAACATTTAAAACCAAATATTACTACAAGTAGCACCAAAGAGCCACTAGAAATTCAAAGAAATGAAGAAAAATATTGTTTGGTATTTTTTCCATCTTCTTTACTGGGTGACCTTGACAGCTCTTTGGGTGAAATATGTCTTAGGTAAGACCATATGTCCTGTGCTAACTTTCTCCAAAAGGGTTGGGTTTACCCTTTGTGAATAGCTATTTTGTGGTTTTCTGTGTAGTCAGAGAGAAAGTTCCCTATGTTGATTTTGTGAGTGTAACACAGCAACAGAGGAGACTAGTCCAAAAAAATACAATAATTGTAAAAGTTCAAAAAATGGGTGAAGGGAAATTGCAGCACTTGAAATTACTTTAAATTCATTCTTAAAATGGATTAGATTTCAAGCTGATTGTTTCTTTAAACTATAAACATTAAAATGTGTATTTTTAAAACCAAGCAAGATCAGGAACCAGCATTTGTGCTAGCATTCCACATAGCAGTGAATTTCATGCTCTAAGAACGAAGTTAAGTGTCCTGAAATCAACATAACTGGTAAGTACTAAATGTGTTTCCAAAAGGGAATTGTTTTTAATAAAGAAACCTAAAAAAGAAAATCGGAAAAAAGGAACACTATTCCTTTTGGAAAAATCCTTTGGGAACCCCCTTCTGTAGCATACATACATCCCCACATACTGAAACCCCGCCCTTCTGCCTGTAGAATAAGGGGTTGTTTCTTTTTTTAATATAGGGCTACTAGCAACAAAACCTGCCTTCAGTTCTAACTTTGCAACGCCATAGGCTCACACTTGTGTAAAAGGGCAGAATTGCCCGCTCATAGTGTTACCTGTGGGAACATTATATTGCACCTACCACGACACTGGATTACACATGCATTCTTGGCTCCTGGAGTCTTGCCATCATTGCACCACCAGTGGCTGTTGATTTGTAAAATCCCATAGTCAGTGCTTCGGTCACCGGGGTTGTAGTTCGTGGCACCTGTGTTAAAGTTGCTCTCATATCTTGCTGTGCACACCCCTGTGAAGGTTCCGTTTAAAAAAAATAACCACATACAGATTGATGTATTTTCTCTGGTGATAAAAACTTCTCACAGGTTGATATTTTACATAAATGTGAATCTAAATGCCCCTGTATCACCAATTTGTAGATGATGCAAATGATTATTTAGTACAAAGTACACACAGGTAGTTTTGCTTCCTTTTAATCTGATCAGATTCACAATCCTTATTAAATATGAAGAGTAAGAAAAAAAACATTCTACATGTAAAATTTTTGATTGTCATATGAACACCACATGGGGCCAATATCTTTGAAGGAAACACCAGGAAGTGTTTTGGGGAAGGGATGCCAACTTTCTAATTGCTGAAAATCAAACTCCTGAGGCCCTGCCCCAGCCACACTTCTTCCCCAAAGCCCTGCACCCACTCACTCTTCTCTCACCCTCTCCCTATCGCTCACTGCTCTCCCTCTTCCCTGTTGCTGGATTGTCTCATCCTCCCTCCCTCACAGCTGGGCTCCCTCTGCTCCAGGGCTGGAAAAGGAGCTGCAGTTGGACTTTTAGCCTACCTCCCTCCGGTCTGCAAATAGAAGGCAACCATGGTTGAGTGGGGGCTGTCGAAGGTTGATGACCCAGCACCTCCCCTCCCACTCCCACCCTCCGTGGTAAGGGGACTTTTGGTCTCCAGTCAGTACATCTGACTGGACACTGCCAGGTCCGCTTTTTGATTGGAAAACTAGCACCTGTCAACTTATCCTCTTTCCCTCCCTGACCCCTGAACCACATGCACATCTCCTCCAAGGAAGCAGACTTACAATGTCCCAAGCTGTAGCCCCAGTATCCGTCCAGCCCAAGCCGTTTCATTGCTCTTGCCAGCTCACACCTTCCGTAGATCTTCCCATGAGCGGCCAGGGGCAGGAGGAGAAGCCCCAGGATTAGCAAAGCCTTCATGCTGGCAGCGTAGCAAACCCAGTCTCCTACCACTGAGACTAGAGACGACGTGTGCCTGCTAATACTGGGGAGGAACAACTGGGAACAGTTCAAGTCACGCCCTTCCCTTCAGCTCTCAGCTGTTCCTCCTCCCACGCTGGACAGCTAATGCAACAGCCCCTCCATGCAGCTCCCAGCTTTGAATGATAAACTGCAAATACTTTGGTAGGTGGGTTAAAAGGTTATCTAGTTCACTCTGGCATCTGTAAGTTCTGCCGTCTTTGGAGATGCAGTGTGCCCTAGTGGACAGAGCACTGGACTGGGATCCAGCAGGCCTACACTGTAGTGCAAGCTTTGTCTCTGACCGGCTGGGTGACCTTGAACATGTGACTTCACCCCTGCCTCAGTTTCCCCATATGCAGAAAGGGGATAATGCTACCTCTCTTGTGGCCTATATGCTCTGTATAGGTATTGCTAGGTATTATTATGCTGAGCAAGTGCTATTTTGAAACTTACACTAATAAGTCTCAGCAATGACTGGCTTTCTACACCCTAAGAGAACAGTTTATACTATATCTTTTTCTCCAGTGGTGGAAGAATACCTTTATTACAGGGATGTGTGCTAAATTAGGGCCCTGGCGCTATCCCCAGCCTAGAGCCTGCACCGCGCACCTCAACTCCTTCCAGAGTCTGACCCCACACCTCTCCCTCACCCAAACTCCCTCCCAAAGCCCGCACTCTGTTCTTTACTATTATGAAAGCAAGGATGGTCCAGTGGTTAGGGCATTGGCTTGGGGACACAATTCCCCATTCTGCCACAGATTTCCTCTGTCATTTGGTCTGTGTGTGCCTTCGTTCCCTACCTCATGGAGGTGGCATGCACTGCTCACATACTTTGATGGTGGGAGCCATTTAAAAGCCATAGATGGATGCTATGGGCCTCTGTTTTTCCAGAACAAATACAGCTAAAATGCTCCATTCTTGTTCTCCAGGACTAGATTTTTATCTTACTACACATGCAATTTATATACGTTAAAGAAAAAAACTCCAGCCCAGAACACTACTGTATTGATTTTTATCTTAATTAGGATAATTGTGCAAATACAGGCAGGGAAGAAAACAGCACTATGAAGAAAGCCCTTTTGGGAAATCCCGAATTAGTATTTCTAATCGCTTGCAAAGAAATGTGTGGTTTTCTGTTATTCAGAGAAAAACATACTTTGTTTCATTTCCTCATTCATCTGTCAACAGTTAGATTTTAACAAAGCACTGCAGAAGTTTATAAAATGGGAGGTGTAAATACATATCTCTAGTCCCATTTGTGCCACTGTAATACCAGGTATAGCACTGGCTCCATTATAAATCACAGCTTCTTCCTTGATGGGGAGAGAAGGGGATCTTTGAAGCCATTTTTGGAGCCACAAGATTTTTCCTACTTTCACTTTTTCTTCTCTATCTGCTATCCAAAAGATATTGGAGTCCTAGGCCCAGATGCTCAAAGGTATTTAGGTGCCTAACTCCCATTTAAATCTATGTTGCTCTCACCAGAAGGCACTAGCACCAGTGCAGCCAGAAGCACTGCTGATACAAGATGCTTTTCCCTTTCCTCAAGTGTCTGTCCACAGGGCCTAAGTGCATGTTCTGCACAGCATTGCTATCTAGTGAAATCTTTCCCAGGCTGGCCCAAAAGCAGAAGAGCAAGGGCTAGATCCTCAGCTGGAACAAATCAGTGACTTCAATGGAGTTACACCAATTTACATCAGCTGAGGATCTAGCCCAAAGCTGAAGCGTTCTTTTCCATACAATGTATGCCCAAATGGGAGAGCCAGAAACGATGTTGTTCAGGAATTCCTAACTTCAGAAAGTTTAAAAAATGTCAACCATGGCAATTTAGTGAAGATTGCACACCAAGCCTGTCATTTTAAATGTTGATTTTGCGGGTATTTGTAGTATGATCTTTCAGTCTTCATATGTGATAGACATTTATATAGTGTTTTTCTCCAGAAAAGCCAAAGCCAAAGAACAAGACTAGCTATAAAACTGTAAGCAGAGAACACTCCACCCACCACTGAATGCAGCTACCTCTGACATTGAAAACCTTTAAACACTGCAAAGCACCACAACACTGAAGAATTCTGTGTCCATTGCGAGTTCTAGCTGAACATAGATTGCCAGAATGGAATCACTCCACTGGAATCTGACTCGAGTTTAAACTATCACTGCTAATTCTTCTTAGATCTTCAGGAGCAGGGCTGTGCTGCCAATATTTTAACAATGGGCTCACTCAAAAGTGTGCCATTCCCCCAACAAACAACCCTAGTTGACACAAGACCACTCTTTTCCTGGCCCAGCACATCTTGAGTCACCATGTTTTCCCCCAACCCACCATAGAAGACTCCTTGAGGTGGTTCCTCTACATGGCAGCTCTTCCTCACAGAAGTAGAAATGATGGCAGGTGGCTGCCTGTGGCTTCTGCAGGCAGCAATTGTGGTAGGTAGGGGTGATGTCCCTTCTGTGTTGATGGCTGGTTGGGTATTGAGTCCCCTTTGTTTCTTAATGTTGATGACTCTTGTCTACGTGACATGGGGGGTTAGGTGTTGGAATGGGTCTCCGGTGGCTGTATTACCCAAGAATTGAGAGGTGTGTTAGTCCAGAATTTGATTATGCTAATTGCACCAATATTATGTTTATTCAGCCACCATGAAGTAATAAAATAGAACACCACATAGTTAAGGGTTAATTTGCATAAGCAGGGAGTTTGGAGAATACTAGCTGCAAGCTTGCAGTTTCTATTTATCATGATGGGAAGAGGGGAGTAAAGCATCAACAAATTGTGAGACAAAGAAAATAAGTGGATGGAGACCTTGAGCTGGGCGCTTTTGATATAGAAGCTTATAGCTAATATTGTTAGGAATGTTTTGTTAATAAGTAGTTGACTGAAGTTAGGAGAAGTGATGACCCAGTAGGGGTCACAATGGGCTATGAGTTTTGCAAAAATTACTTATAAAAAAACGAGATAATGGAGTGTACTTTGGAGCAGTTCTCTGAAGCTATCCTGAGAGACTTTTTCCCAAAACCATATTCTCTGGCAGGGAAGCACCTGGCCATTGCTGACCTGCTTCTCGTCACTCAATCCCATCTCAGAGTTTAGGTCATTATTTGGAATGTTCTAAACCTATTGCTTATGTTTGTTTGTCCTTAAATCTAATAAATAGTAGTTTTAGATAAGCGCATCCTTACTTGTATCAATCTTTCACTAACCGGAAGCGCTGTGTTCCCATTGATTTATTCCTGACACCACCTGGAATGTAACAGTTAAGTTAAATTAAGTTACCACTGCTTTGAGTTCTGAAAACCCTGGGTAATGGATCTGGTGAGCCAGTTGCCAGCAGTGGTGGAGAGGAGGGGACAATTGATACAAGTAGTTTGTTTGTTTACACTAGGGGAAAGGGAAGGTGGAACAGGATCGCGATCTGTAATTTTCCATGTTGTAGCCCATGACTTGATTTATTGTTACATTCTGCTACTGATTCAGGGCTCGGGCTGACAGTCTGATTGGGTAAGAAGATAACGTTAGAAGGAAAGGGAATATCTGGAAAGAAAGAAAAGTTGGAAATGATTTGGGGAAACAGCTTGAATGATTTTGTACAGGAGCATGGTAATAGTTTCTGGAAGCTTCCTGCAAACGGTAGTGATGAGAGTAGGTACAGCGATAGATCAGTGAAAGACAGGATGCCTGAAAGAGACAGTGTGATTTCTTATGTGAATTACATCCTGGTTTGCACTCAGACCCCAGGGAAGAGAATTTGGAAGTATTGGACAGGGTGTTACAAAAAACTCAGGAAGCTGGGTTTAAAGTAAATCTAAAGAAAGGCTCAGTCATGGTCCCAACAAGTAAACTATTTTGGAGTGATTTTTGGGACAGAAAGGGCATTCCCCTGATCAACAGAGTGTAGAGCTGATTCTTAAACTACCAGTTCCCACAGATGTCACAGCTCTTAGATCCTTTCTGGGAATGGTTAATTTATCCAGAGATTTTATTAAGGGAGTTTTAGAGAAGGAGTTGGATGGGAAAGGGGAAGGTTTCTGGATTCCCATGCTGTAGAGCACCAGTAGGTTTCCTGCCATCCTCATATACTGGGGAATGGCCAGCGAGGATTGGGGGTTGCAAGGCTTTAGCAAAGTGCTGGAGCATGTAACAGGGAATTCCCCTGAGCAGTGCTCACAGCCATAGCCAGGCACTTGGGGTGTAGCTAGTGCAAGGCAAATAATGGATTTTTTGGTTTGTTTCCAATTTTGAAAAGTAGAAAAAAAGTTGGTTTTGGAGCATAGAGAAAATGAAAATTTTTCAGCAAACTGAAAAGTAAAACAAAATTCATTTTGGATTGAACAAAATGTTTTGTTTTGATTTCAACCATTTTTAAATGTTCTTGAATTTTTAAAATAAGAATAAAGGAAATTTTGAAACAAGCAGTGATTGCAAACCAAAAAATCAAAGAGTTGCCTTTTGAAATTGTCAAAATGGAACATTGAGAAGTTTTTGGATGTTTTGGGGTTTTTATTCCAAATGAACAATTTGGCAAAATTAACACAAATTCACAAAACACGTTCGGGTCACTGAATCCACATCTTTCCACAAAAAAAAGTTTTGACTGAAAAATTTCACGCAAGATTAGGTGTAAGAGCGTCCTGAGTGAGCATCATCAATCTGCTGGTTTGTTCCTAACTTCAAAAGTGGTGCAACACTTTAACAAACAGCTGTATCATTCTGGAGGGGGACAAATGAAATAAATGCCCCTCTGGGTTACTGAGTTATCTTCATTATGAGCACACCAGCAAGGGCTGGTGTAAGGATTTGGGGAAGAAATAGCAAGATGATTGATATACTCTGTCACAATCTCTCCCTGGTAAAGCAGAGTTTAATGAGCAGTTCTGGGTACAAGAGGCTACATACCCTTCACCTCTGCTCGGTCTGCTCCCAGTGGAGGGAGCATTCATACAGGAGCAGCTCAGCTCAGTCTAAGCTGACTGAGGAGAGCAGTTGTGTGCAGCAGCCTCCTGCCAGGAAGCCTCTGGGACTCCAAGTCACCAGGTCAAGCCTCCTAGTTGCACCATGGGAAGCCAGACAACCGTGGGACCTGAAAAGAATGACTTGCTGTTGCCATCAGAGGAGTGGCTGGAGACAGAGCAGAAGGGACACAAAAAGAACCCCACTTCCAACCCCAGGGATGATGCCAGAGTGACTGGGACAAGAGTAGGAAGTGACCCAGGAAATGTGCTTGGGTGGTATCAGGAACTGAACCCTGTGACAGGGTACCCTGTTTTGAAGGGCCCTGGGTCAGAGTAGGGAGGGCCCAGGTTCCCCTCCCTATGCTCGCTGCTAGGTGACTCTACCCCTGATAGTGCTGCTAGGTGAATCAGCCCCTTCTAACTCTTGCAAGCAGGCATTATTGCCGTTAGACTGTACTGCCAGCCCAGGGCATTCAGTCAACCCCTGACATATGGTGGAGAATGCAGGCAACGACCAGGTTCTGTTAAAAGGACCAACAGAGAGCTAAGAATATTATAAAGACAAGGAATCATGGATACATAAAAACGGTTAAAGTGGGTGTTGGAGAGCAAGCAACAGCAGGCGGTCCAACATCATCTGCAACAGGAGCAGATGCTGCAGCAGATTGCAGTCCAGCAGAAGCAAGAACAGCAGCAGTTGCAGATATGAGAACTGACAGTCCAGCACCAGGCACAACAGGAGCATCTGGTCCTACAGCTGGCAGCACTAATAAAGCTCACAGGATATCTAATACCACAGTGCTTGGGCCAGGCAGTGACAACTTCCCTGAAGGACTATGCATAAAGCTCATGCAAATGGGCCCCGGGAATGACCCTTAGGCCTTCTTGGTTACCTTTGAATGGGTAGCCAATGTGGCATGCTGACCAACAGAGCATTGGGCTACCTTGGTGTCCCTATACTTGACCGGCTCCATGCAAGCGGCATACCAAAGCCTGGACCCCATGGACATGCTAGACTATGCCAGAGTGAAGGAAGTCATAGTCGAGCAACTGGGAATCAACTCCAAAACATACAGACAGAGGTTTCAACAGGAGTACTCTCCCAGACCCCTGGCCATGAGTGGTGACCCAACATCCACAGGGCCATTGC
Source organism: Gopherus evgoodei (assembly GCF_007399415.2). NCBI lineage: Eukaryota > Metazoa > Chordata > Testudines > Testudinidae > Gopherus > Gopherus evgoodei. The sequence goes on from NC_044322.1 coordinate 300,110,090, forward strand.
TGGTGCTGGCTGAACCCAGAGAAAGAGATGGAGGTACAAGTGGCAGAGATGATAATGATTGAACAACTCACCCAGATTCTCCCCACCAGGGGAAGGGACTGGGTGAAGTGCCATCAGCTAGTCACACTGTTGGACACGATGACTCTCATGGAAGATTATATGGCCTGGCACTTACATGGAAGACCTGGTAACTTGAGCACTGAGATCCAAAAACCCTGGGAGTTAGTCCCCAAATCCTGGAGGCTGCTGCGCTAGGAGACAGGGGACCACTGGTCAGACCGATGCTATAGGAAATACCCCTGGCCAGAGGGAGGACCTGAGCCCCAACGCATCACGAAGGAGAGTCCGAGAGCTCCAGGGAGAGGGGTACATGCCAACTGGAGGTTCCATGGCTACAGGAAAGAACCCACCAGCAGGGACCCCAAAAGGCCCATGCTTTGAATGTGGACAAGAAGATGGACTCCAGGTGCAATCAGACTATTACCTGGACCAGTCTCATAGAATCCTCCGACAAGGCAGGGACACCCATCTATCTCCAGTGTATCCATGGGGATGTGTGACCCTACCCGGCAACCAAGGTATGCCTCGAAGTGAAGGGCTATATGGCGACATGCCCAGTCGGCATAGTGGACACCCTGGCCCAGCATTTCCCAAATGCAGCCACCGCGCAGCATGCGGTAACCAGGGGCTTTCCTTGCAGCCACAGCCTCCTGGGCTGTGGAGGCACGGTATGGGGAGGGAAGTGGCAAAGTAGTGGCCCCTCCCTGTTGCTCCTGGATGCAGTACCTTGGTGTTGGTTACTGGGGCTGCTAGCAGGGGTTGGGCCTTGTCCCCCTTTGGAGACATATGGGGCACAATGCTGGAGGAGCAGGCAGTCAGTGAGTTTCCCACCTTCTCAGAGGTGGTGGGTCTCAAGCTTTGGGCTTCAGCCCAGGGGTGGTGAGGCAGCAAGCTCTTGCCACAGGACTTCAGGCTCCAATCCTGAGCTCCAGCTGTGCAGCAGCAGATCCCAGGCTCCAGCTGCCCAGCTTTGGACTCCATCCCTAGGCTCCATCCCCCAGCAATGGGACTTTGGGACCTGGCCACAGGGCTTCAGGCTCCAACTCCCTGCTGCCTCCCTACAGCCACCTACCAACCCACCCCATCACCTGCTGCCTCCCAACCCCCTCATCCAGGGCTTAATTTGTCCCCAGGCTTGCCAGGGCTGAGTAAGTCCGCTGCGAAAAGTGATACTTGTATGTTTGTTAATATTACTTTTCACAACAGACTTATTAGCTAGCAATAAATAAATTACAATGATTTGAATGTGTAAATGTGCATATTTATTTGTTTCTCCTAAAGCTAATCAAGTATTTTAGGAAAAAATATGAGCGCAGCCACCAGTAAGAGTTGGTGGCCACACTCTAAATTTGTCCTGAGAACGCTGCTAGCCCTGGGATGAGACTAGAAGTGATTTGGGGAGCTCCTGAAGTGATGGAGCAGCAAAAGAAAGAGACCTTCAAAAAATGTTAAAATGTATTACTGGCACACAAAACCTTAAATCAGAGTGAAGAAATGAAGACTCAGCACACCACTTCTGAAAGGTTGCCGACTCCTGGCCTAGGATTCATTCAATGGGTAAATCACTTGCCCACCCTCTGAACCACACGGACATCTCCTCCAAGGCAGCAGACTTACAGTGTCCCAGGCTGTAGCCTCAGTATCCATCCAGCCCAGGCCTTTTCATTGCTCTTGCCAGCTCACACCTTCCGCAGAACTTCCCATGAGCAGCCAGAGGCAGGAGAAGCCCCAGGATTAGCAAAATCATGCTGGCAGTGTGGCAAACCCAGGCTCCTACCACTGAGACTAAAAGGGAAGAGATGCTGGTGAGACTGTAATCTCCTCTCCTCCTACACTTGAAGTCTCCACTTCCTGAGCGAAGTGGAAACAGGCCTTGAGCAGCCTAGCCATTTCTCAGTACTCTTGAGGTCACTGCCCAGAGGTTAAAATCACTTAGCCATGGGGAACTGGCTAGCTCACTCACCTGTGTTTTATTGCTAGATTCCTTTTACAGTTCTGACTCGGGACATACAGGCCAGACGTGCCCAAGCTTCAGAGCTTGGGCAGCATCTGTCCTGTGGAACTTACTTACCCACATTGTTGGAGTCACTCTAAGGCATTTTGTAGAGACTGTGAATGGCTTGCCAACTACAAACCAGTTTCTCCTCCCTTGGTTTTCACACCTCAACTGCTAGAACAGGGCCTCATCCTCCCTGATTGAACTAACCTCATTATCTCTAGCTTGCTTGCATATATATACCTGCCCCTGGAAATTTCCACTACATGCATCTGACGAAGTGGATATTCACCCACATATGCTCATGCTCCAAAATGTCTGTTAGTCTATAAGGTGCCACAGGATTCTTTGCTGCTTAGGCCAGGTGTGGTTACCATCTGATAGCTGCTACAATAGCTTATAAAGAGCTAATGATCTGAGACCAGTACCTGCTGGACATTCATCCATATCCCCTGCACAAATCCCACCATCATGACTGACCCACTCTTTGCAGTCTTGACAGAGGTAAAGGTTTTAATTAACATGGGAATTAAACCATGTTCTCACTCTGGAAAGGTGGTTTTTCTACTCCAGGGGCGAAGCTCCTTGCAACAGTGAGAGCAAGCTTGCAATGTCACCATCTACCTATTTCATTCTTATATGATGTCTGCCAATAAGTAGCGTCTAAGGTCTCTCCAAATTATGAAGGGTGCAAAATTCTCTCTTGCTGCTCCATTGTATTTGTTTTGGTGCTGGGACTGTGGGAGGGCTAGTTTGAAGAAGTGAGTTTTGTAGTTAGCTCTGAAGCTTGGGCAGCATCTGTCCTGTGGGACTTACCCATCATTGTTGGAGTCACTCTAAGGCATTTTATAAAGGAAATGCATAGCTGTTTAACTCTGACTGGCTTTTGTAATTCAGGATTAGTGTATGGAGTTCCTGGAAAAACGAATAGGCAAGAGCCAATATAATCTGCATGTTTCTAAAAATCCTGTTACCTTCAAAATGTTTTGTTTCATCAGCTTTGCATGACAAGTTACAAATACTTTGATAGCCGGGTTAAAAGGTTATCTCATAGTTCACTGTGGCATTTGTAAATTCTGTTATGTATTTGGAGCTGCAGTGTGGTCTAGTGGACAGAGAATTGGACTGAGATCCAGGAGATCTACATTCTAGTTTAAACTCCTCCACTGGGCTGCAGGGTGACTTTGGGCAAGTTACTTCACCCCACCTCAGTTTCCCCATAGTCTGAAAGGGCATATTTATACCTACCTCTTTTGTGAGCTACAGATGACATGCTCTGTATAATTGCTAGGTATTATTATTCTGATCAAGTGCTATTTGGTGACTTACAGTAATAAGTCTCACTCATGACTGGCTTTCTATACCGTAAGGGAATAGTTTATAATATATCATTTTCTCCAGTGGTGGGAGAACACCTTTATTACATGGATATGTGCTAAGTTAGGGCACTAATACTCTTTACACTGATACCAACAGGGCCTGCACATTGTATCTAAAATCCCTATAGTACTTTGGAGACTCTGATCTGTAAATTAAAAATTGTGAATGGGAATTTTGTCAGTATAAATACTACAGGCTCAGACCCTGAGATTTCTGTTTCTGTAACACTGTAGAATGACAATAGCCACTCTGTAGTTAATGTTGTCACTCTATTTCTATTACAAACCTGATTTAGGCCACTCCAGCTAGAATACCCAACTATCAGCTTCAAAACTGATAAAATAGGTCTGAGAGAGAAGATTTTATTTAAAAACCTGAAATGAATTGGACACCATAAAAGCAGAAGTTCAGAAAAAAAAACATTATTCGGGGGAGGGTGTATATATATTTGTCACTGTGTTGTAAAAAAAATCTGAAGATCACATTTAGGTTACTGAGTACATCATGTACTAGCCTACAGATCCAGGGCTGAATCTAGTTTGGGCAACTTAACTTTGATTTTCCATACTTTCCAGTGTATGAGTTGCCCTGAATTTCTGGAGTTTATCCATTTCTTTCGGCTAGTGACAAGGTGCTTGTAGGGATTTATTGCATTGGAGTTGCTGATATGTACAGTCAGCATTAACTTCACATGAACAACATTTTATATCCCTGGAATAATCCTTCCAAATGAGGGGATTATGGACTGTGATGAGATGCAAAATCCCAACACCTAAAGCTAAAACTAAATTCAAATGGACTAGAGACTCCTTCACTTAGGGTTTGTTCTTTATTATTCTGAAAGCAAGGCTGGCCTAGTGGTTAGGGCTTGGCTTGGGCTGCCAGGGTTCAATTCCCCATTCTGCCACAGATTTCCTCTGTTGTTTGGTCTCTGTGTGCTTTCATTGCATACCTCATGGAGGTGGTAGGCAATGCTCTCACAATTCGATGTTGGGAGCCATTTAAATGCCATAGATGGATTGTATGTGGTGTGGGCCTCAGTTTCCACAGAACAAATACAGCTAAGATACTTAAGTCTTAGCCTCCAGGCCTAGATTTGTACCTTACTACACATGCCATTTATAGATGATAGGAAAACAAACCCACTCCAGAACAGTACTGTATTGTTTTTCATCTTAATCAAGAGAATTGTGCAAACACAGGCCGGGAAGAGAATAGCACTATGAAGAAAGTCCTCTTGGGAAATCCAAAATTAGTATTTCTGACTCCCTGCAAAAAATGTGTGGTTTCCGTTACTGAAAAAAACACATATATTATTTCGTTTCCTCATTCATCTGTCAACAGTTTGATTTTAACAGAGCACTGCAGAAGTTTGCCAAGCTGGGTGTAAAAATATATGTCACTAGTCCCATTTGTGCCAATGTAATATCAGATCCAGTATTGTCTCCAATACAAATCACAGCTTATTCCTGGGTAGGAGGAGAACAGGACCCTTCAAGCCATTTTTGGACCCACAAGATCTTTCCTTTCACATTTTCCCCCCTACCTACTATTCTAAAGACTTGAGAGTCCTAGGCCCAGATCCTGTAAGGTACTTAGGTGTTTGACTCACATTGATATCTATGGGGCCTCTCCTCAGAGGCCATCAGCACTAGTGCAGCCAAAGGGATTACTGGTACAAGATGCTTCCCCCTTCCTCAAGTCTCTGTCAGTGCGGACTAAGTGCATGTTCTGCACAGCATTGCTATCCAGTGCTATTCCTTTCCCAAGCTGACCAAAATGCTGAAGAGCAGGGCCAGACCCTCAGCTGGAACATATCAGTGACTTCAATTGAGCTACACCAATTTACATCTGCTGCTGATCTCACCCAAAGTTGAAGAGTTCTTTTCCATACACTGTATGGCCAGACAGGAGAGCCCCCTAAACAATGTTGTTCAGGAATTCCTAACTTCACTAAATTGCCATGGTTGACATTTTTCATACTTCATGAAGATAATACCCCAAATCTGTTGTTTTTAAATGTTGATTTGGGGGGTCATTTATAATGTAACCTTTGAGTCTTTGTATGTGAGAGACATTTATATAGTAATTTTCTCCAAACAGCCAAAGCAGCAGACTAGCTATAAAACTGTGTAATCAGAGAACACTGCATCCACCATTGAATGCTGCCACAGCTGTCACTGAAAACCTTTAAACACTGCACAGCAGCACAACAGTGAAGAATTCTGTGTCCATTGTGAGTTCTAGCTGAACATAGATAGCCAGAATGAAATCACCCCACTGCGATCTGACTGGAGTATAAATTATTACAGTTAACTCTTCCTAGGTCTTCAGAAGCAGAGCTGTCCTCCCAATATTTCAACAATGGGCTCCCTCAAAAGTGTGCCATTCCCTGGGTAAACACCCTCCCCATGCCCCCAAACATAAAAGTTCAATTCTGCACCCTTTCCCCCAACAAACAATTCTCATCAACACAAAACTCCACCACCACCCTTTTCCTGGCCAACCACCTCTTGAGTCACTACAGTTTCCCCCACCCACCACTTCATAGAAGAATCCTTGAGGTGGTTCCCCTACCTGGCAGCTCTTCCTGACAGAAGTAGCAATGATGCAGGTGGCTGTCCTGTGGCCTTTGATGGCAGCAATTCTGGTAGGTAGGGGTGATGTCCTGCAGCCTGTCCCTTCTGTGTCGATGGCTGGTTGAGAATTGAATCCCTTTTGTTTCTTAAAGTAGATGGCTCTTCTCTGACATGGGGGAGTAGGTGTGGGAGTGGGTCTCCGGTGGCTGATTGGGGTCAGGAAGGGATATCTCCTGCCTGTGATGGGAGTCAGATTAGAGAGTGGATGTTCTTTGTGTGGTGATGGAAGCTCCAGTCCCTTCCCATACCAGCTCTTCCTATTCTGAGCTGGGGCTGGGAAAGCAGGCATCAGGGGAGATGAGAGGTTTTCTAGATTCCCATGCTGTGCAGCCACACTAGTTTACCTCCCACCCTTGTGTACCAGGGAGTGGCAAGCAAGGATTGGGGGATATGAGGATTTAGCAAAATGCTGAAGGATGTAGGAGAGGAATTCCCGAGCAGCGTTCACGCCAGGCATTTGGGTGTGGCTAGTGCAGGGTAAACAGTGGATTTGTTTGTTTTGTTGCTAATTTTGAAAAGTGGAAAAAAGCTGGTTTGGGGTCAGACAGAAAATGAAAATTTCCAGCAAACTGAAAAGTAAAACAGAATTCATTTTTGATCAAACAAAATGTTTTGTTTGATTTCAACCCTTTTTAAATGTTCTTGGATTTTTTTTAGATAAAATTAAAGGAATTTTTTAAACAAAAAGTCATTGCAAGACGAAATATCAAAGTTGCCTTTTGAAAATGAGATATTTAGAGTTTTTGAGATTTTGTATTTATTAAAAATGACCAATCTGGTGAAATCCACACGAATTCGCAAAACACTTTGATGCCACTGAATCAGCATTTTTCCTGAAAAAAGTTTTGGCCAAAAAACGTCACCCAACTTTAGGTATAGGAGCTTCCTGAGTATCATCAATCAGCTGGCTTGCTCCTAGTTTCAAAGGCAGCTAAACGTTTTAACAAGCTGCTGTATCATTCTGGAGGAGGACCAGTGAAAAAAATGCCCTCCTGGTCACTGAGTTATCTTCAGTACGAGCACACCAGCAAGGATGATGTAAATATTTTGAGAAGAATTAGTAAAATGACTATTCGGGTACACCACATCCATCCACCCACTTATGCTTTATTTATTCATTTTACATCAGTAAAATGTGTGTATGGGGGGCAGGAGAGGATCTTCAGAGATGAACCAAGCTGTTTATTCCTTTCTACCCTAGCAATTACTGTACATCAATGTATAGTCTCCAGGTTATCTGTACAATAAGAAGGCCTAAAAATTCACTTTTTTAAATAAAAGCCCAAATTCTCCTTCCTGGACCTGAAAAGCCACCTGCTTTTAACAAAGGGCACCCACAAGCCCCTGCAGACCCTCTCCTGCTCATCACAACTGCATTGTAGAAATTGTCAAGAGGGAAACAGGAGGCTCGGGCAGGAAAGAACTGGAGGGATGGGCAGCTGGGTGCTTTTTCCAGCTTGGGCAGTAGCAGTTTGGAAACGTGCATAAGGAAATAGGTTGGATGTTTCTATTAAAATGATCCTCTATTAAAATAATTTACAATGTTAATCCTTTTAATGTCATCTTCAGAATTAACATCCTATTGAGAATAATAGAGTTGTTCACACGCCTCTGAGCTACTGTTTCTGGTTGTGTGCAGATTCCAGAAGGCACCACTGAACTGATTCCCAATGAGTATAGTTTTAAGGTATTTTACTGCCATGAATGCTAGAAAGGGGGTTATTAGTTTTTTTGGTTGTTTTTCTTGGTTGTTTTCTGAAAGATCAGGATTTTGACATATGGTTCTGCAGCAAGGTGTGGATTAGAAATAATAAATATGGCTATAGCCAAGCAGACAAAAAAGCATAAATGACCCCTGAAGAAACAGGCTTATCTCCACCTGTCACCTTGAGTTTTCTGTAGAGTTGTATCAAATATCAAACTCAAAAATTAATAATACCTGAAATATCTTTTTTCAAGCTAAACTGAACTTCTGTATACATGAAATGTGTTAATGTCAAAGTTGAGAATGTGAATTTCTTGAAGTGTTTGCTAGCAACAAACATTTCAAGGCACTTTTTTTCCCCCTTAAGTGGATTGGTTGGCAATAGTCAGATGGTATTTCTTCAGCTACCCCTTGTGTGGATCAGAGCCATTTCAATTCACATTTCTCTGGAAGGAGACTGCATTTCATTTCTCTCTCTGAAATAGTCAGAAAATAATTAGTGTCTATTAGTCTGCCATGTTTTGAGATTCTAGATTGTAATTTCATGGCCTGGGAGCGGCTTTTTCCTCCCCAGCAGTTGAGATTATAAAGAAGCCTCATTTTAGAGGCATAGTTGCTCTTTGCATGGCCCTGGGGCTACTGCCCTGTAGAATTTTCACACTTCTTTTTTCTGCTATTGGTGACTCACATTGATTATGATGTCCAATAGAGGTGAGGGGGGAGAGATGACCTCCTGAAAAGGTCTCTCTTGATCTGATGTGGCACGAGAATCATTCCTCATAACATGAAGAAAGTGAAGAGCAGCAAGGACAATTATACATTCCCAAAAGAAGAATGTGCCTCTGTCTGAGCACTATCATCAACAGATCATAGCCAGAAGGCTTGGCCTAGGGGGCTATAGGATAAATTCCTCAGCATTGGCTCCCTTCCAGTATGGCCATTTCACATCCAGACTTCAGAGTGTGGCTGCCCACAGATATAGGTGTAATTTACCAAACTTAATAGGAAGACCAAGCATCTGGGCAGCTCTCTGAACCAGAAAGTGGGGCTGGTGGTGCACATAAAAGATGCTTTCTTTCAAATTGGGATAGAAGGATTCTTCTGACACGTTAATTCATCCGAACATAAATAAGCTCACTCCCCTAGGGTGATCATGATAGACTGGCGCGCACCGATAAGGAATGGTGACCAAACATTGGTCCCCATGAAAAGACTACAGGTGGACACGATGCCATACTCCAGGGCAAAAACGGCATTAGTGCAAGTATGGCTACTCCTCTGATGGCCCAACAGAACGAGCAGCAGCATCACACCAAACTGCTGCTGCAGCTGTGGTTCCATTTTCCCCTCTAATTTTCACTGATATCTGAGTCTACCATGGATAGCATTTGCTGGGGAAATTATTGCTCTTTGCTCTGGCTTGCCTAGTCTAAATAACATCATCTCACCGCACCTCCCTGTTGCTTAGTGCCAAAAATGTTGCCACTCAGCTACAGGGTGATCTCATTTATTGACTGAAAGAAGGATGTAAGGAAGAACAATTCATCTCACAATGGCCACATGAACCTACTGTCACACCATTAAGAATCTATATGGGGGCGAACCCACTTTGGTCAGCTTTGTGGAGGATGGTCAGCCCCAGGGGGAACTGCAGCAGCATGCAGTAGAATATCTTAATGTGCACATGCAATTTCAGAATAACCACAGTAACAGATGAAATCTGTTGCGTAAACCGAGTGGCAGATAAATTCCTCAGCCACCCTGGATCCATAGGCTATTCTTGAACCACAGGGTCAACGTGGTGTATTACAGCAGATTTGTTCCTAGACCCTGTTCTGCAGAGTCCAGGACAATCCTAGCTTCTCTGGCAATGGAGGGATCCTCCAGCAGCAGAACTGATGCAGTTCAACTGCATGGGAAGAAAGGGGATTTGAGGGGTGCACTTCATGCACAGTGCAAAGCCCTGCTCTGCGGGGATAGGACCCCAGAATCCACTGTCATGTGGATCACAGGATCCTCTCCACAACAGGGACAAGGAGAATATAAAGGCAAGGAAGGCTCCTGCAGCCATTAAGCAGCAGAGAGGTGAGAATTTCTCCCCACAGTTGCCTTTGCATATTGCATGGCCTGGTTACTCCAAGTAGACACAGGAATTTAAGACTTCCTTTAAAAAGTGCACCACTTCTCCTTACAGTTCCTCATGCACAGCCGTGAGCGAAGGGGGCTTCGCCCATGCTTCAGTGCACGGACCAGTCATTTCCCCAAACTTCTTTTGCAAAATAAGTGTTAAATTTGGGACAGCTCAGCTTCTCCTCTGGCCCCACAGTAAAGTGATCAAGTCCCTCCCCTTCTACCATCAGCACTCTACCTTAGAGAGAAAGGCCATGTCACAGCCACATTATTGCATTGCTGCGGGGTGAGTGTGTGGGGAGAACATTGGTCAGAGAGACTCAATTTTTTTGAACTACTCACAAATCTTTGATAATTAAGAGATACAATGCACAAAATGGATGTATTGGTAGTTTGAAGGCTACCTCCAGTGTGAAAACTCCTGGTAAAAGCTGTTGAAATGTGGTATTTGAACCACACATGTTCAGTACGGGCTGGGATTAAAAATGGCAAGATCACATGAAAAGTGACAGACTGCTCAGCAATAAGTGTCAGGGACCGATGGAGACACTAGCATTGGGCTGATGGAGAGAGAGAGAAAAAAAGGACTTGTAGAGAAACAAGGCCTTAATTAAACAGAAGTTCTGCATAATGAGACTGAAAAGTGCTGCTGGCAGGTGTACATTGCGGCAGGATGTGATTCTGTAACCACTACGGACCAGACTGTGTCTCATATGCACAGCTCCATGGTGGACAGTGGGACAGAGCACTGCACTAGGGAGAATGGCAGGTGGTGTGTGGCCTCAAGGATTGCCAACTCTCCCGGATTGTCCTGGAGTCACCAGGAATTAAAGATTTATCTTTAATTAAAGATAATGTCTTGTGATGAAACCTCCAGGAATTCATCCAACCAAAGTTGGCAATCCTATTGGCCTCCCTGGCATGCTGGGGAATATATGCCCCACTCCACAGGCAAGATCAGCATACTCTTTCTGCAGCTGGGCAAATTAGTTTATCAGCAGGCAGGGGAGGAAGGGCAGGAGAAAACAGACCAACGGACTTGTTTCCTCTGAGCCCCTTCCGGGCTGCTGCACATGATCTCCCACCCTCGTACAGCAGTTAGGCACAGTCCAGCCCCTGACAGCTGGTTTATTAGAAATCCTAAGATCTGCAAATAGTCTGAGTGAAATCATCCATCTACATTTACTCGTAAAATGCCAAAACCAAGGCCCTCAGCCTTGATTTTAATGATCAAATAGGCCTTTCTGTGTATAAAGCAAGTATGAGATACAAACAGGCAAGTGGCTTGGTATTCTGTTTGATTTAACGGCATAGTGTAAATAACATGCCAATGACTCCCGGGGGGAGCAGTAGAGACATGGAACAGTGCTCAGCAGCAGTTCAGCTGTTCAGTTACTAATACCTGTCATCACAATGGGCAATTCTCCTGGACAAAGCTACTCTGCTCCGTGTACAAGTACGAACATGTGGGTGGCTCCATTTGTTTGTTGTCCAATACATGCTTTGTTTGCTGTGACCCAGGGTAATCACAAAACATCCTACCCTGAGGCAGGGACTGCAGTGGGGAAAGAGGGACATTTTTAAAGCTCTGTACTCTTAAAGGGAATTTTAAATATGAAAGGCTTATTTCTAGGGAAAAGTAAATATTAAGAGGTCAGTTATGCACTATACAGCGAGGGGTGGTGAACTAAAGATTGATTATTAAAAGCTACTGTACCATGTCGTTTGCTACACAGTGACTGAATGTATGTTTGTGTTATAGCATGGCCCTTGAGAGCTAGAGTAATTTTCTTGCTCTGGCAGTCTCCTTGTGTTTAGGAGCTCCCTGTAACAGACGCAGAGGCTGAAATGTTCTATACCTAAGGGTATGTCCACACTACCTGACAGATTGGTGGGTAGTGATCGATCTATAGAGGATTGATTTATTGTGTCTCGTCTAGACACGATAAATCAATCCCCAAATGCACTCCCATTGGAGTCCCCGTTGACTCCAGAACTCCACCAGGGCAAGAGGCAGAAGCAGAGTCAATGAGGGAGCCACGGCCGTCGATCCCACACCGTGAGGATGGGAGGTAAGTTGATCTAAGATACGTCGACTTCAGCTACACTATTCTCGTAGCTAAAGTTGTGTATCTTAGATCAATCTCCCCACCCCCCCACTGTAGACCATGCCCATGGAGGCAATATCCACCTCAACCCTACACTTGTTGGGTTCTGACAGTCAGGAGTTGGCCTATCATTTTGTTGCCTCTTCGCTTATGAATACGAAAACTGAAGACTGAGTTTCAGAATTATTTTTACATTAACTCAAGCATACTTGCTTAATGGGAGGTAATTGGAGTTTTTTTTTTAAATAAAGGAGAAAGATTTTAATTTGTTTGTGTGGGGAGATTCTGACCAATTTTCCAGGTGTTGGTCTTGCATGATGAGCTCCATGTGGGCAGATCCCTGCATAGCTCACTGCAGGATCAGGGCCGCAGAAAGAGAACCAATCAGAACAGGCCCAGAGCCCTCTGAAAGCAAGGCTTAGGCACAGCTAGAGATATCACAAGTATGGCTCCAGTACTGAACTTCAGGCTGCCAGCTTTCCTGATAGGCTGTGATACATTTGAGCAGATTACTACTTTAATTAGGAAGAGGGGAACTGTTTGTTTTGGTGCCATGCCACTTGTCTCTTTAAATAAAGCGATTTTACCTAAGCCTTGCCTGGCTCTTCAATGAGGTATCGGAGCCACTCACAAATACTAAGCCAAACTGGTTAATAGTATTATGACCATAAATGCTGAATTAAAACAACAACCTGGAAGTAACTCAGTCTTATTTCCAGATTCATTTAGAATAAAAAGCATAATTGGTTTTCCAAGTAACTTCATTAAATGGGGCCAGTTGTTAAAAGTAGGGCTTATACTAGGGATCAGTCATACACAATATGATTTTCTCTGGTCTCCAAAATACAGTACAATTATTGCCAATCCCTGGAAGGAATGCTTCCAGCTCCAGAAAGAGAAGACAGAACTTTGTTCATAGAAAAAATTGGTGTAGATGGGAGATTCCATTTATTTTTATGCCAGCAATAAGACACTTGCCTTCTTATCCTTTCGTGTAAGGATAAACATTTCAAAGCATTTTTAAAAACATTAATTCACACGTTATTTCCAAAAGTGTATTGTAAGACACTAAGTTGGCTGTTTTGACTTGAGCACCCTTTTTGTTACCTCTACAGTACATGCTTTTGAAATGAATGGGTAGCTTTCAACTCCTGTGTTGTAAAGATTCCAGGAAGAACCATTTACAAAGGTGAGACTGCAGTTTTAATCATGTACAAGCACCAATTAGCCTTCTAAGATGGAAGTCTCAGACTTGTACAGCTTGACCCATGAATGGTCCTGTTTTATCCCCCTTTCTGCAGAGTGAAGAGTTGTAACACATCCAGCTAAAGCCACACATTTGAGTAAAGCACAGTCTGAAATTTGTAAAGGGTGATAGTGGCTAGTTCTGTTTCTGTCACTAGTAAGCAGATGGTTAAACAAAGAAAGGGGATGCCTCATGTTCTAAGCATCGGGTTTGAAATACATAGACTCTCTGGAACCACGAGTATGTATCCTTAAAGGGCCAACTCTTTCAGACAGAAGTACTGTCTTCTCTACACACGTTCACCAAATCCATATCATCTTATGTAAAAGTAAGTGTTTGCCACAGTAGCCTTAGCGAAAAATTTCATTTCCTGCTGTCTATACGGTTCTGTACCTCAAAAAGCGTATTTCAGTGACAAAGTGATGCTTGTTTGTATCTAATTTGCACATCATTCCAGCATGAAAGATACTATTATAAACATACTCTCAAACATTATGCAGATAAACCTGAAAGAGCACAGTGATAAAAAGCAGCTGTCACCTTTTGACAATCTAGACTAAGAAATGAGAACTTTGTATGATGTATAAAGGCATGAAAAGGTTTAGCTCGTATTTGTTTGGCTTTTCTAAGGAAAGTGGGAAGGACAGAGAAGAGGAGGTGACTGTCAGGCTGATGTCTTAAAACTGGGATAGATCAGGAGTACCAAGGCCACGTCTCTACTATGGGCACTACAGTGGTACAGTTACAGCACTGCAGCTATGCCACCATAGTGCCTTAGAGTAGGCGCTTCCTACAGCGAGAAATGGGATTGTTCCACTGCTGTAGGTAATCCACATCCTCACATCACAGTAGCTAGGTCAATGGAAGAATTCTTTAGTTGACCTAGCGATATCTAAGTCGGTTTAACTACAACACTGAGGGCGGTGAATTTCTCATACCTCTGAGCATGGTACCTGTGTCAACCTAATTTTTAAGTATAAACCAGGTCCAAGCCTGTTTTTTGCTGGAGTAGCTCTTGGGATCTTACAGAGGGGTGTCAAACATGTAACAATGACAACATTTCTCCCAAACACTGACAGGTGTTAAAAATTTCAAATAGTCCAATTAAAAAAATCCCTTCCCTCTCAGCGCTCAACTTTAAGTCTCTTCTGAAGCTACATTTTCATTCATTGTCTCATCAACCTAATGGCTTTTAAAGCAGAAAAGACTTGAATTTAAGTGAATGCAGGTTTTCAAAAAATCATATAGGTCTCCTTTCTACATAATAAAAACCCAAGAAAAATAAGGGGAGTGCATTAGAGAAAAAGGGGGTACAAGCTCAATGTTCCCCCTCTGCAACTCACAGTGATCTTAATTCTATAAAAGCAAGTGTCAATTTCAGTGTGGAGTTATTTATTGTTCTTTAAAAGCAAAATTTTAGCCACTAGATGGCAGCAGGAGGCTGTTAGTTAAAATAGTCTGAAAGTGTGTGGGATATTTGGACTGCTTTTTTTTTTCCCCCCAATTCTGAAGAATATTAGGGGATTATCTTTGTTACAAAAATGACCTGGTGCTTAGCATGGCAGAATCACTGCTGAACAGACACAAACAGTTTTTGGAAACAGTGCTGCAGATGGTTTGATCTTGTCTACAGTTGCTGCTAAATAGTCCTCATCATAGGTTCAGCTACACCCATCGTTAACATCCATCATTTGCAATAGGTCATGCTCTGTAACACAGACAAACCCTGTTGATGGGGAGCTTCTCTCTTCCAAGTTCCCCCAATTTGAGTTTCCCTTTGAGCAGATGCAAAAGTGCAAGACATGCAATGAACGCAATCTGAAGGGAAGCAGTAGGGAATGCAGTGTTTTTCTGTGACGTATTCAGAAATGATGAACAGGACGAGCAAACAAATGGCAGTAAGTTCCCATCAATGGGTGAAGGGAAGAACTACGTTTGGAAACAGTCTTCAACTACTCTTTAGCTTTACTCCAACAGCAGCAGAGAGTTTCTGTAAGTGTAGTGAAAAACACGTCTTTGGGCAGATTCTGGAAGTCTGGATGTGCTCACCCTTTGCTGCACCAATATAAACACACCTGGATTAACACCTGTTTAATGGAGTTTGTTTTCCCTAATCTGGCACACACCATCAGGGCCAGCACTACCATTTAGGCGACCTAGGCAATGGCCTAGGGCGCCAGAATTTTTTGGCGGCGCTATTTTGCCGGGGGGACGGCATGCGGGTCCAGTGGACCTACTGCAGTCATGCCAGTGGATGGTCCGCTGCTGGAAAGGCTCCGGTGGAGCTGCCGCAGTCATTTCAGCGGACGGTGCGTTGGTCTAAAGGCTCCGGTGGACCTACCGCAGTCATGCCTGCGGCCTTCCAGCCGGAGCCCTTCCAGCAGCGGACCGTCTGCTGGCATGCCTGCGGTAGGTCCAGCGGACCCGCGGGGGGCAGCAAAATAGCCATCCGCCTAGGGCATCAGAAACCGTGGCGCCGCTCCTGCACACCATGCTGTGTATAAGCAGGAGCTAGAGGGAATTTCTATGGCTCAGTGCCAGCTCCAACTCAACCTGATCAAAACAGAGCTCTATTTTCCTCCTCAGCCCTCCACTCTTCCTCCTTCAACCATCCACCTCATCGTCTCTCAGGTTTACATTCTGTGCCTTCTCTGACAACTCCTCACCGCCCCTCCAGGCTGTCATTAAATCAAGACACTTCAATGCATTTTGGACATCTGACCTGACCTTTCCTTTCCATTCCAACAGTCAAAACTTGTTCCCAATCTGATCTCCCACTTTGGGTACTCTTATCACCCCTCTGTTCCCACTCTGATACCATCCCTCCAAGCTGTCCAAAGTGTCTCAGCCAAAATTATCTTCCCCTCAGTGAGTATTGTTCTGTGTGTCTCCCACAGGGTTGACACTCCTCAGAAGGCTGTCCCAGTAGCTGATTCTTGTACAGCACAGAACACGAGTTCTTTAAAAAAAAAAAAAATAATAAAATTCCCCAGCTATGTTTTCAGATAACTTCTGTGTAGCCAAAATATATGTAAGAAACAAACAATTGATCATGCTGTGCAAATGCCTTGGAAAAACCACAATTTGAAGACTTCAATAACTCAGACATAGGTTAGGGGGTTGTTATAGAAGTGGATGGGTAAGATTCTGTGGCCTGCATTGTGCAGGTCAGACTAGATGATCATAATGGTCCCTTCTGACCTTAAAGTCTATGAGTAAGACCCACCTACTTTTTCAATAGCAAAGTTTGGATGGATGATCAAGAGCTTTTTGCAAAGCCGATTCATAGATTTTTAAGGCCAAATGGGGACCATTGTGACAGTGCAGTGTGCTTTCTTGCATAACACAGGCAACTGAACTTTCTTATATAATTCCTGCATCAAGTCCAATAGTTGTGCTTGCACTAAAGCATTTCTTTAAAAAAAACAAACAATCTTGATGAAAAAATTTCCAGTAGTCTGCCAGAAACCACGTCTTCGTTTACCTTGCAAGAAAAAATGTGAATTGCAGACCTTACTTGAGTTGTGTACTCTAGACCAGAGATAGGCAACCCATGGCACGCGTGCTGAAGGTGGCACTTGAGCTGATTTTCAGTGGCACTCGCACTGTCCAGGTCCTGGCCACTGGTCCGGGGGGGGCTCTGCATTTTAATTTATTTTTAAATGAAGCTTCTTAAACATTTTAAAAACCTTATTTACTTTACATACAAAATAGTTTAGTTATACATTACAGACTCATAGAAAGAGACCTCCTAAAAAGGTTTAAATGTATTACTGGCACGCGAAACCTTAAATTAGAGTGAATAAATGAAGACTCGGCACACCACTTCTGAAAGGTTGCCGACTCCTCCTCTAGACAGGGGGCTGGATTCATTTTTTAAGAGCAGGGGTCCTGGTGAGTATCCATGTTCTCATCCTTTTTAATCATTTCAACCAGAGATCAACCCAATTTGGGGTCTTTGATTGATTTTCCACATTTCTTCCCTCTTGCAGACTGAGGCCTTTGCCCTCTGCAGTTTCCCTGTGTCCTGTGGAGTAGATAAGTCCAAACTACAATACTGCTTCAAACATCACATGTTCCCTCTGATATCAACAGCCCGGAGAAGCTCTGTGGGGAGGTGGACAGAGGAACACAAGTATTCTTCCCCCCACCTCTATGGAGCAGCTGGGAGACTGAGGGACACCACCTAGAAAAAAATTAATGCATCAGAAGGTGCATCAGAGGGTGCAGGTAAGGGAACTTCCGATAAAAACTAGGGCCTGCTTCTATGAAGTGGGTTTAGAGGCTCCCTTGGACTTCCCTGCCCCGCTCTTCCAGTGACAAGAGAGGCAGGATAACAGCTCTGGAAGAGGGAGCTCAAAGTGGTTTCACTGAAGCGACCCTGAGGTCATCAGGAGAAGGAGCGATGATATTGCCTCTGCACACAGGCTGCCAGAGGATTTGGGGAGCGGGGGGGATTGTTCTTATATTTGTGTCAGAAAACAGAGTGACAGGTCATCTCCACAAGAGCATATAAATTGTTATATTGGTAAATGGTTCATCTACTCCGGCTTTCTGTCTTCAACAGTAGCCAGCTTCTGACAGCCATTGCTACTAAGAGAACTACTAAAGCAGGGTAAAAGACGGTTACTCACCTTTGTAACTGTTGTTCTTCAAGATGTATTGCTCATATCCATTCCAATTAGGTGTGTGCGTGCCGTGTGCACGTTCGTCGGAAGATTTTTACCTTAGCAACACTTGGTGGGTCGGCTGGGTCGCCCCCTGGAGTGGCGCCGTTATGGTGCCGGATATATATCCCTGACGACCCAACGGCCCTTCAGTTCTTTCTTGCCGGTTACTCTGACAGAGGGGAAGGAGGGCGGCTTTGGAATGGACATGAGCAACACATCTCGAAGAACAACAGTTACAAAGGTGAGTAACCATCTTTTCTTCTTGGAGTACTTGCTCATATCAATTCCAATTAGTTGATTCCCAAGCCTTATCTAGGCGGTGGGGTTGGAGTGAGATGCTGCAGAATGCAAAACTGCTGAGCCAAATGCTGCATCATCTCTGGACTGTTGAACCAATGCGTAATGTGAGGCAAAGGTGTGAATCGATGACCAGGTAGCTGCCTGACATATTTCCTGGATGGGAACATGGGCCATGAAGGCAGCAGATGAAGCTTGAGCCCGAGAAGAATGGGCGGTGAGGTGGCTAGCCGGAATATGAGCCAAATCATAGCATATACGGATACAGGATGTTACCCAAGATGAAAGTCGTTGGAATGAGACCGATAGGCCTTTCATCCGGTCTGCCACAGAGCTGAGGTGACCTTCAGAAGGGTTTTGTTCTCTCGATATAAAAAGGCGAGAGCCCTGTGAACGTCTAGGGTTTGCAGCTGTTGTTCTCGATGCGATCGGTGTGGCTTCAGGAAAAAGACTGGGAGGAAGATGTCTTGATTGACATCTGTAACTGATGAAAGGTGGACACCACCTTAGGGAGGAAGGAGGGGTGTGGTCGCAGCTGTACCTTGTCCTTATGGAATACCGTATACGGGGGGATCCGCTCTCAAGGCCCGAAGCTCAGATACTTGTCTTGCCGAAATAATAGCAACAAGGAAGGCTGGTCTTCCAGAAAAGGTACAGCAGTGAGCAGGTGGCCAGTGGTTCGAAAGGAGCACCCATAAGCTTGGCTAGCATGAGGTTGAGATCCCAGGTCGGGGTCGGGAGTCTGACTTGAGGGTACAAACGTTCCAATCCCTTGAGGAACCTTGAAACTATGGGGTGAGAGAAGACTGATCAGCCATTTTCCCCCAGGTGGAAGGCGGAGATGGCTGCCAGATGCACCTTTATGGAAGAGACCTCTAGGCCCTGTTCTTTCAGGGACCAGAGGTAGTCCAGGACAGCAGGAACGGATACCAGCCTGGGGACTGAGTTACACTGAGCACACCAGCAAGAGAAAAGCTTCCATTTGGCCAGATATGTAATCCTGGTGGAAGGCTTCCTACTGCCCAAGAGCACCTGTTGGATCGAAGCAGAGCAATGCAACTCAGACTGGCTCAATCATGCTGTAACCATGCTCTGAGGTGAAGAGACTGCAGGTCCAGATGGTGAAGCCTGCCGAAGTTCTGTGTTATGAGATCCGGCCAGAGTGGCAGGGGCATCGGGTCTGCCACTGAGAGGTCGAACAACATGGTGTACCAGTCCTGCCTCGGCCACGCTGGAGCAATCAGGATCAGGTGGGCGCTGTCCCTGCGGAGCTTAAGACAGACTCTGTGGACGAGCAGAAACGGTGGGAAGGCATAGAGTAGGTGCCTCTTCCATGAGATCTGGAATGTGTCTGAGAGGGAGCCCAGGGAGCATCCCTGGAAGGAGCAGAATACCTGGCATTTCTTGTTCTCTCGCGTGGCAAAGAGGTCCATGTGGGGAAACCCCCATTTCTGGAAAACAGAATGGATGACGTCCAGACAAATCGACCACTCGTGAGACAGGAAGGATCTGCTGAGGTGATCCGCCAGAGTGTTCTGGACTCCTGGGAGAAAAGATGCTACCAAATCGATCAAGTGGGCTATGCAAAAGTCCCAGAGGTGGATGGCTTCTTGACAAAGGAGAGAGGAGCGTGCTCCGCCCTGCTTGTTTATGTAAAACATGGCCGTTGTGTTGTCCATGAACACTGATACACTACGGCCTTGGAGATGGTCTCGAAACACCTGGCATGCTAGACAGACTGCTCTCAGCTCCCGCACGTTGATGTGCAAGGCCAGCTCTTGAGGCGACCAGAGGCCTTGAGTGCGAAGGCCCTCGAGGTGGGCATCCCAACCAAGAGATGACGTGACCGTGGTTAGGGCCATCGAGGGTTGCAGTGGGTGGAATGGCATCCCTGCACAGACTAGAGTGGGGTTTAGCCGCCAGGTTAGGGAGCCCAGAACCTTCCGGGGAAGAGTGAGCACCGAGTCCAGGCTGTCTCTGCGTGGTTGGTATATTGAAGCAAGCCAGGTTTGAAAGGGACAGAGGCGTAGCCTTGTGTGCTTGGTCATGAAGGTGCAGGAGTCCACGTGACCTACTTGGCTGAGGCAGGTGCACACTGACGTTGTCGAGAAGGTTTGAAGACCTCGAATAATTGAAGCCATTGCTTGAAAACGCGACTGCAGGAGGCAGGCTCTGGCCAGATTGGAGTCCAGAACCGCTCCGATGAAGTCTATTCTCTGCGTGGGTGTCAGAGTAGACTTCTCTGTGTTGATCATCAGGCCTAGGCTCCCAAAGAGCTCTTTGATGATGCACAGGTGCTGCGACACTTGTAACTGGGAAGTCCCTCGAATGAGCCAATCGTCGAGATACAGGTAGACGTGTACCCGACGATGCTGGAGGGAGGCGGCGACTACAGCCATGCATTTTGTGAACACATGCGGAGCCATAGAAAGGCCAAACGGAAGTATAGTGAACTGAAAGTGTTGATGGTTGACCACAAAACGGAGGTACTGTCTGTGTAGTGGGTAAACTGCGATGTGGAAATACGCGTCTTTCACATTGAGGGCGGCATATCAGTCTCCCAGATCCAGGGACAGGATAATGGTCCCCAGGGTTACCATGCGGAACTTCAGCTTTATCATGAATTTGTTGAGTTCTCGCAGGTCTAGGGTCGGTCGTAGACCTCCCTTTGCCTTGGGGATTAGGAAGTAGCGGGAATAAAACCCCTTGCCCCTCATGTCTTTTGGCACCTCCTCTATGACTCAAATGGCTAGGAGCGACTGGACCTCTTGTAAGAGGAATTGCTCGTGAGAGGGGTCCCTGAAGAGGGATGGGGAGGGAGAGTGGGAAGGCGGGGTTGAAACAAACTGGAGGTAGTATCCCACTTCCACCGTGCGCAGGACCCAACAATCTGAAGTTAGCTGGGACCAGGCACAGAGGAATTGGGAGAGGCGGTTGAAAAAGGGAGGAGAAGGATCCGGTAGAGTAACTGGTGGGCCGCCCTCAGGCGTCCCATCAAAAGTTCTGCTTGGGCTCTGCTGGTGGTTTAGGTGGCGCCTGATTTTGAGGGCCAGACTGCCTCCGACGATTCCCTCTACCACGCCTTCTGCTAAAGTCCTGACGCGGCCTAGGCGGGGCGTAAGGGCGGTGTGGCTGGGGCCGGAAGGTCCTGCGTTGGGTCACTGGCGTGTGCATACCCAGCGAGAGCATTATAACGCGATTGTCCTTCAGACTTTGCAATCTGGGGTAAGTTATCTGAGAACAGGCCCTGGCCTTTGAAGGGCAAATCCTGAATAGTTTCTTGTAATTCAGGGGGAAGGCCTGATACCTGGAACCAGGAGATACGCCTCTTTGTCACTCCTGACGCCAGAGTTCTGGCTGCAGAGTCCACTGCATCCAGAGAAGCTTGGAGGGAGGTTCTTGTTACCTTTTTACCTTCCTCAAGTAGGGCCCTAAATTCTTGATAGGACTCCTGGGGAAGAAGCTCCGTAAACTTCCCCAAGGACACCCACGTGTTAAAGTTATATCTATTTAGGAGGGCTTGTTGGTTTGCCACCCTAAGTTGAAGGTCCCCGGTCGAGTATATTTTGCGGCTTAGGAGGTCCATGCGCCTAGCCTCCTGTGACTTAGGAGCCAGGGCTTGCTGGCCATGACTCACTCTCTCGTTCACCGATTGCACCACTAAAGAGCAAGGAGGTGGGTGAATGCAGAGATATTCATACCCCTTTGAGGGGACCACATATTTTCTCTCTACTCCCCTTGCTGTAGGTGGAATCGAGGCTGGGGATTGCCAAATGGTGTCCGTATTAGCCTGTATGGTGCAGATAAACAGAAGTTCCAGTCTAGTAGGTGCATCAGCCGATAGGATGTACACAACAGGGTCCTCTATTTCAGGAACCTCCTCCACCTGTAAGTTCATATTCTGAGCCACTCGTCTCAAAAGGTCTTGATGGGCCCTGAGATCAATTGGTGGACGGCCTGAGGAGGATGTTCCCACCAGTCGAGGAGGAGAAGAGCCACAGGACCAGGGGGTCCTGTGGGGGCTCCTGTACTTGAGGAGCGTCATCTGGAACCTGGGTGTCTGCAGATGGTATCGGAGCCTCATCCGTGCCCGCGCGGAGGGGCAGCTTACTGTCACCTCTGGTACCCGGTGTTCTGACGGGGCCGACCGTAGAGCCACTGATGGAGCACCTTGGGCTTGGTGGTATGCCCATGGTGTCCAGAAGGACCAGTGATGAGGCCCTTGCTCGTGGCTCTGTGGGAATATATGGCTGGGGACATCAGAGTCACGCTCCTGAGGATAGGATGCACTACCAGCCTGCGATGACAGCGATGTGTGTCTCGATGGCCATGGTGGTGCCGATAGACCCTGGGAGGGCGCCACTCTTCTGGATGCTCGATCCCGGGGCAGTACCGGGAGCTATAACGGTACCACAAGCAAGACCGCAACCTTCTACCATAGCGGTGCCGGAAGGTCGACTGGGATCTCGAGTCCCTTTGTCTGGAGCGACTGCGGGATACACAGTGCCGAGAGCGGTGCCGTAAGTCGGGTCGGTACTGGGAGTATCCAGCCAGCGAATGTGATGTCGAACGGTGCTGCAAGTGTGACCGGTACCGCGATGGAAAGCGGTGCCGGGACTGCGAGTGGCACCGGGAGTGGGAACGGTGTGATCAAGAGCGTCTGTGAGATCGTGATCTTGAACAACGTCTCTCTGTTGGACCAACGGAAGGTGGCCTTACTAGGGCCGATTTTCCGATTGATTGTATGACCCGCACTGGCGGTTGAGGCCGTGTCGACTCCGTCATAGCGATGAGCTCCCTTGCCGTGGAGACAGTGTCCGGTGCAGAAGGGAAGGCAAGCTCAACTACAGCATGTACCAGGGAGCTGTCAGGCACCAGACTCAACGGCCCTTATGGGACCAGAATCGATGGTGCCGCGCTCAGTGGAACCGCGGCAGAGGACGATGCTGGATGAACCATCTTTGAAGAGCACTCCTTCTGTGGAGCTGAAGCAACTGGAGCGCTATGTTGCTTCCTGGGTCTCGGGGACAGGGAGCGGTGCCGAGCAGATGTCGGTGCCAGTAAGGGTCGGTGCCAGGGCTCCTTCTTGGTACTGGAGCGGTTCGGGGCCGATGGGGCGCTCCTTACAGAAGCAGTCTGTTGGGCGCTTGGTACCGATGCTGCAGGACTAAGTGCCGACTCCATGAGGAGCTGTTTCAATCGAAAGTCCCGCTCCTTCTTCGTCCTTGGTTTAAACGACTTGCAGTTGCGGCACTTACCGGTAAGGTGGGATTCCCCTAGGCACTTGAGGCAGAAGTCGTGGGGATCGCCTATTGGCATCGGCTTCTGGCACGCTGAGCACGGTTTGAATCCCAGTGCCCTGGGCATGGACCCGTACCGGGGTGGAGGAAAGGGGCTAATCCCCTATCCCCCCTTAAACTACATACACTAACTAACTAATACTATAACTAATACTAACTATACACACAACAAACAGCAAAGAACTACGAGTAGCTAGGGACGTGGAGATCAGCAAAGCCGCACTCCACAGTTCCAACGACTGTCATGGTGGTAAGAAGGAACTGAAGGGTCATTGGGTTGGCAGGGGTAT
The DNA here is from genome assembly GCF_007399415.2 of Gopherus evgoodei. Lineage (NCBI taxonomy): Eukaryota > Metazoa > Chordata > Testudines > Testudinidae > Gopherus > Gopherus evgoodei. Next base: position 300,133,911 of record NC_044322.1, read on the forward strand.
ATATCCGGCGCCATAAATGTGGCACTCCAGGGGGCGACCCAGCCAACCCATCGAGTGTTGCTAGGGTAAAAATCTTCCAAAGAACATGCAAGCGGCGTGCGCACATCTAATTGGAATCGATATGAACAAGCAGAAGAAGGGAGTTTTCTCACTTTAAAAGGAAGTAGAGTCCCATCATCCCTCTTGAAGCTCTCCTGTTCTGCACAGAGTCCCCTCTTTTTTCTAGAAAAGTGAATAGAGGATTAGATAAGCACATAAAGGGTTAAATAGCTTGGGTTAAAAAAAATACACCTTGCCCTTTGCATAAGGTGAACGTTCTGATAGCACAGAGGTGGGCAAACTACGGCCTGCGGGACCCTCCTGCCCAGCCCGAGCTCCTCATTAGGAGGCTTACCCTTTGCCCCTCCCCTGCTGTTCCCCCTACCCCGCAGCCTCAGCTCACCCCGCCGCCGGCACAATGCTCTGGGTGGCGGGGCTGCTAACTCTGGGGCAGCGCCGCTGCAGAGCCAGGGCCTGACCCAGTGCTCTGTGCTGTGCAGTGCATGGCTGTAGCGCTGCCAGCCACCAGTGCTCCAGGCAGCGTGCTAAGGGAGCAGGGAAGGTTGGATAGACGGCAGGGGAGTTCAGGATGGTGGTCAGGGGGCAGGGATGTGGACAGAGGATGGGGCAGTCAGGGGACAGGAAGGGGCAGGGGTCCCGGGGGGGGCATCAGAGGGCGAGAAGTGTGGGTGTGTGCGTGGGTGTGTCTGTGGGGGGGAGAGGTTGGCCACAACCCCTCCCCTAACCCACCCTCCATATAATTTCCAAAACATGATGCGGCCCTCAGGCAAAAAGTTTGCCTGCCCCTATGCTAGTAGTTGTGGGAAAGCCTTGTAGAATGTGTCTTAATTGTAAAAACTGGACGTGGAAGGTAACTGATAAGAGAAAAAGCCTTGCAGAAAGGGAGCCCAGTTGTAAATCTTGTCTACTCCAGGCCTAAGAAAAAGGGTCCAGTCTTAAACTTCCCCAAATTGATTCTTAGCTATCGGTAATAACACTTTTTTGTTAAAAGGTATAAAAGTGTACAGTCTGAAAGTATTACTAGTACCTGCTTCACCCCTATCTGGAGCCAGCCAACATAGCTTTGAGCACCTCTGGGTCTAAACCTCTTATAAGTAGTGATTCAATACATATGTTATGGGGGTAGTAACTGTTTATTATTTAAGCTTTTAGACATGTTTAGCACAACTGTATGCCATTCAGCCTTTAGACTAAATAAAGGAATGTATAGTTAAATTGGTGTAGTGATAATATCCTAGTAATAATTCCAACCATGAGATTCAGTACAGAAATGTAAAAGTTAAATTTCTTCATGTCCAGCAAAGCTTTAATTCTATCAGAAAACAAGGGGCTCTCTCTCTCAATTCTGCTTTTGCCTGAAAGGCCTTCAATTCCTTCTGGAACAGCTTTTTAAACTTAATTGGCGTCAAGACTGAGCTTCATAAATGCATGAAGCGGATGGTATGATGAGACTGCCTACTATAGCATGTAGCCGATCTGTGACTGCAAGCAGCAGTATCTCCAAGGGCCGGTGATGGAATACTAGATGGGGAAGGCTCTAAGTTACTAGAGAATTCTTTCCCAGGTGTTTATCTGGTGGGTCTTGCCCACATGCTCAGCATCCAAATGATTGTTATACTAGGGGTCAGGAAGGAATTTTGCCCCAGGTCAGTTTGATAGAGACCCTGGATCTGTTTTGGTTATTTTTTTTGTTTTTTTTTGCCTTCCTCAGCAGCATGGGGATAGGTCACTTGCACATTTAAACTGGTGTAAATGGTGGATTCTCTGTAACTTGAGATCTTTAAACCATGATTTGAGGATGTGCCAGATGTGGCCTTCAGGAACACCCCCACACATCCCAGCCAAGCATCTCCACCAGATAAGAAAACGCCCAAGAGAAAGCAAAGACGACATGTTCCAGGAGGTCCTGCAGTGCTCCAATGCAGAAAAAAAGGAATGAAAGGAGTGCTGGGAAGGCAAATGGCAGGACAGAAAAGAGAACCATGCATCTGAGGTCTTTAAACCACGATTTGAGGACTTCAGTAACTCAGATATAGGTTGGGGGTTTGTTACAGGAGCGGGTGGGTGAGATTCTGTGGCATGCATTGTACAGGTCAGACTAGATGATCATAATGGTCCCTTCTGACCTTAAAGTCTATGAGTCCGAGTCTCTGTTACATGAGTGGGCGGGTGAGGTTCTGTGGCCTGCAATGTGCAGAAAGTGGGACAGTCCCTTCTGACCTCAAAGTCCATGAGTAATTCCACCATGTGGCGGTGTCAGAGAAGGATCTGCATTTTAGTTACAGAAGCCAACTGGGTGGCAGCCCAGAGCTACTGAAGGTATTATTCTGCCTTTAACTGTGAAATTATTGGATTCTGAACTACATTAGTTATGTGAGAGGTCAAGCCTGAAGTTTTAACCTTACAGCAGTCATGCAACAGCTGCCCTCTGTGCACCTTTCATGGCTCTGTCCCATGCCAAATCTTAAGGTTAGAGCCCTGTCTGCATACCACTGAAAAAAGACCTAAGGAAACTACAGGGCTCCTCCCCTTCCCTGTTTAAAGTTTTATTTGGAATCACTCTCTATCCAATTCATCTTTGTTGTTAAAAATCTCATTACACACAAGCAGAATATATCAGTACTATCAATTTCTGAATGGAAATATGATTATACAGCAATTCATACTCACAATGTTGCTGTGAGAACTTCGTTCCACAATACTCCATGTGGGACAATGCTGATGGTTAAAGATTCATGGTTTAAACCAAGGGTATCAAACTTATTCTGTGGTGAAGGGCATTTACCCTTTTGGCTGGATTCCACAGATTAGAGAGACAAGGCGAGTGAGGTAGCATCTTTTATTGGACCAACTTCTATTGATGAGACAAGCTTTTGAGCCACACACAGCTGCTTCACAGACCCAGGAAATAAGCCAGCCATGTTGCTGAGGCACATGTTTTTTAGTAATGCCTCAGGGAAAACTCCCTCTGATTGGCTGCTTTCCCCACTTACCTTCCTCCTTGGAAAGAATAGCCAAACAGGACAGCTGCAGAGGTAGCGCTCTCTCCCTCCCGCCCCTCAGGAGCTCATACCCATCTCAAGACAAGAGGGAGCAGAAAGAGCCTAGCAACTCAGGGCAGCTGCTCCACTTCCCCCTTCCCTCTTGTGAGCAATGGTAATGATGTATTATTTCCCTGCTTCCCTCTCCCTTCCTGCAACACTGGGCTGAGAAGGGGGAGAGCGGATACCTGCTGCAGTCCCCCTCCCCCACTCCAAAAATAGACTGGTGAGGGAAGAATCCCAGGAGCTGCAGAGATGAGGCTGGGACCAGGGGCAGAACTGATGGCAGGACTGGGGGACAGGATTGGCTTAGATGGGAGAGAATTAACTGCTGGGCAGGAGGATAGGAGATGTGGGGTGAAGAGACCCTCCCCACCCCCACAGCACTGGAGGCAGCTTTCTTCCACAAGGCTGAGCTTCTTAGAGCAGCAGGAAGAGGCAAAAAGGAGTGAGAGGCAATTGCTCTTCTGGGCCTGGTGCTGCATGGCTCAACAGTGGCAGCAAGTGGGGAGAAGTTGAGAAGGAATCTCCTGTTCGAGATCTGGTGAGAGCTCAGTTGACTGTGACCAGTCAGGCACAATCTCGCTCCTCCCCGGCTCTGGCTCTTTTGAAGTGTAGCATGTCCAGGCTGGATGCCTCAGAGGAAGAGTGAGCTCCAGACAGGAGGAAAAGATCTTGTGGGCCCTATGTTTGACACCTCTGGTTTAAACTAATTGTTTCTCTAGATGCAGCTTAGCTGGAGAAATATCCTCCTTGAACTGCTTGCCTCCCACTGGATTCTCTCATATAAATAGAAAGAAGTAGCACAAGCCTACTCCTAGCAGAGTTAGCTTGAATGTTTCAATCTGCCTCTTGTGACCATATGACCCATTATACTTGGACCTCTGCAGTCAGGAGGGTTATGTTCATTCATTTCATTATTACATATGTGGAGCTGTAAGCATAAGTTAAATAACTCATGCGTTTCTGAATGTCTCTTTCCTGTACATGGCATCACAGTATTGCCAACCTCAGGCATTCAATTACAAATAAAAATAAAAAAATAAATAAAAAACCTTGGGGCTCATTTTATTTGCCTTCTGAGTCTTTGGGGTACATTCAGGTCCCATTTTTAACCTTTTCTCTGCAACCATGAGAGTTGGAATTTTTGTTTTTTCTAAATGAAAGCTGAGATTCTCACATATGACTGCAGAAGAGAGGGCTTTAAGAAAAAATACCCAGTAGCACAACACTCAAAATAAAATCATGAAAGTTGGCAACACTGCAAAGTGCAACTTTAGGACAATGCTATGTTAATTGAACCATGTCAAACACATCACTTTCAGAGCAACCACTACAAGCAATAGACTCAAAATCTCAATTGTAATGACAACAGCTTTACTGTCCAACAGCAAAACTATACACAGGGAACAGCAATTCTTCCCCTTTCAAGCTTTCCTGGGCTAACAAACTGGTGAACAGATCCTCAACATTACAAAGGATAGGGTTTAGTTTGTTTAGTGTAAGCCAGGTAGCAGAGATTTTTGTGCCAAACATACACACATTTTTGCTTTTGAATAATATAGACTAATTTAAGGAAGAAAATGAATACACTGACAACAAAGCAAGCTATGCAAATCTTTAAAGTTATCCTTTCTTCATAGTTTGAAACACAGTGAACCACAGGTTTTTTAAATGGTGAGAAAATGGGTGCCTTCCGGTATTAGAAATTACCAATATCAAATTGTCCTACTTAGGCTAATAAATGTTTCTCACTTTTCTTCTTCCAAAGCTGAGCAGAAAAGTGTTTGCTATTTTAAAAATAAGATGACAAAATTAAAAGGGCAACTGCTAGCTAAGGAATGAAAATATTTCTAGAAGAGAATTTAGTCAACTATTTCTGCACACAATATTACTTTTATATTTATCTGAATATCTGAGTTTGATAGAATGTGACATGCTGAATGCTGTAAGAATGTTAGACAAAATAAAAATGACACACAAAGGTTTTTGGGTTTTTTGTTTTTTTTTTTAATAAAAATTGAATTTTATTTCTTCATTACAAGGTAAACTAGTATTGCAGTTTAAAACCAACAAAAAGGTTGGACAGCAAATTGCTAAATAGTCTTCTAAAGGCTGTAAGAAAGGTAATTAAAAAAGAAAAACAATGAAAAAATGAAAATTAATGTAAAATTCCAAGCATAATATGAAAAAGGAATGAGTCTTAATAAAGTTAATTTAGAATCCTAGGTGCCTCAATTGAAAATGTATTCAGAAATGCACCTTACCTTGCTGAGAAATCTAGGTCTCCAGAAACTCAATACTTTATGACACTCTTTGGCCTGCTGGTATTAGGAAGCGGTTACTATTCATAAAAACCTTTTTGAGTCAGGCATTCATACAGACACCAATCAGTTTACAATTTGCAATGCAATAAGTCTGCATTTCTATTAATACAAAAATTTCCAAGGTCCCACTTTAAAATTATGTCTCCAACAATTGCACCTTTGAGTAGAATGGAGATCAGGGAGAAGAACAGTACAGGAAGACCACATAACCTTTAAAGGCTGAAGGAGTCATCAGAGCTAGTTACCCTTTGTAAATTTCCCAAAAAGGAATTTATTCTCCTTTCTAATACTACCTATTTTTTTCCAAGACATCAGTAATAGTAAGCAAACTGAATTAGACATCACGTATTCAGAATGCATACCCCTTATTTTCTCAGCTTTATAGGATGTCATGGGAATGTTATTAAATAACACAACATGTGGCAACAATATGAACAGTTCAAAACCTTTTCTACACAAAATACATTAAACAAGGGGCTGTGGTGTCAACAAGCTCTATTAATTGGTTATATTACATTTCTATTAATGATGAAGTCTGTACATTTAAGATTATTGTATATGTTACTATCATGTTTGGTTGGGAAATTTCAAATTAAATTTCTCCTTTTTTCAAGGAGATAAACTATAAATTTGACTACCTGCCAGTTAGCACCTGTAACTAAACTAGTTACAACTGGGGGTAAGGAAAGGACTCAAACCTCCAAATCTCAACAAGCCTCAAAGGTTCAAAACCTAGAGGGGCCCTTTATCGTGTCTGATCCAACACAGGAAAAATCCTGGGAGAACATATGACCATGGATATTTCCACGAAAAAACAAACTTTGTGTTTGTTCAGCCTCTAAGCAGAGCCTACAATTGATCTGGATCTAAGATGACCCTTTAGACCATCCCTATATTAAAAAGATGCCATTTTATCAATATTGCAAACATTACAGAATCTTTAATATGGAACTTTTCACCATGAGTTATCCTACTGTAAAAAAAACCCTAAATTGTAGGATACTACCAGAGGTTCTGAATAATGCACAGTATTGCCTTGTACGCTAAAATCATTTCACCACACTAAAGACATATAATATCACCCACTACCTGAATAATTTTGATCATCCTAAAAATTAATGCTGCTTCTTTCCAAAGTCAAAAGACATACTGCCTGCTACAGGAAATCTGTATATTCTGATCACTACTTTTCTTCTATGAGAATATGAAGTTTTTATTTTTGAAGTTCAATGCAAAGGAATTTAGGGTCTTAAGTCTTTCAAGTGTAAATGAAATATTAAATATACTTTTTTTATATAATGCTATATGACACAGTGTACCTCACCTAGCAAAAAGCCAGGGTTTTAAGTCCATAACCTAGTTTACACAAAACACAGTGATAAACAGTTTATGCAAGGGGCATAAGATTCCATAAACAAAATTAGTAAAAAAAGAAAAAAGAAGTCCGTAAATTGTACATTGACAGAAGTAAGAAAAGGAAAAAAGAAAAGGTATTTCTAAAAAGAATGCCATGTATTTTTACTAGAAACATAAATGACAAATATTTACAACATTTAAATCTGCAATTAACCACATGTAGCTAGGGAAAACATTTACAAGGACCTGGGTATGCAACTAAGCATAATCAGATTGAAAAAATACAGCATTAAAAAAAAAATCCACAAACCTCAATACTCTCAAAGAAACCAAATCAGAACATCCACTCATAAACAAGTTAAAGCCTAAATTTAATAAGGTATCTTTTGTCATACACATACAAATGCAATAGCTATTTGAGAGCCGAATTCTATGTATTTTTTTTTTTAAATTGACAAATGTCTGTCTTGTGTAATACAATCTGAATTTAGGGTGTTGGCACATTAAAGAACAGAGAGGGAATGAGAACAAAAGGTGCATGTTTCCCCAATATATTCTACTGTTTTTCAGTCTTTAAAAACACCTTTTTAGAAAGCAGACTAACTTTCTTAGCTAACCTGACTGTAAAAGTAAACTTATTTTTGTTGCTTTAAAAAAAATCCATCATTTCAGGTAACCGTTTAATCCTTTGGACAAGAGCCATATCATGTTAACTTAAAATGTTACTTATGAATGCCCACATACAAATTATCATGTACTTCCTAACAGACTGTTTTGTCCTTTCACAAACAGAAGGAGAATAAATACAATTGGATACCAAAGAACATTTCAAGAAAAATTAATGCATCATCCAGGTGCAGCATCACCTGCTGGTAAACTAACAAACTGACATCTCCTGAGATGGCACAGAAATTTTTCAGTACTGCTTAATAAACTGAAGCATGATACAAATTCCATTGCAGATCTAATTACACACATGAAACATATAATGGGACATATTCCTTTTTGGCGTCTGTAAGGGTTTTGGGATTATTTTTATACACACATGATCTTTTCGCTTTAAACCAGAACAGATCTGACAAAAGTAAACCCACAATGAAGAGATAATCCATCTAGTCACAAGATACATCAGATTGCTATCTAACCACTGAAACTATATACATATTGAGATAAGGTAGAAATTAGGGTACTCATATATTGGGACCTCACCAATAAGCCACACAGATTTCTATTAAAAGTTTAACTTTTCCGTTGGATATTTTGGTGCCTCCATTGCCAGCAATGGAAGTCTCTACAAAAGGACGAGGAAGGGAAAAAGAAACGATACCCAATGTGGAAAGAGTAACAGTATCATTCATCAATTTCAGACAACTAAATTGAACAAAATCTTGGTTCCTACTTAATTTTTTAAAATTTTAGTGATGAAATTAAAAAATACTTCTTTTCTGGGTTTAAGCTTTCTAGCCATGTGCACACATTACTTACCTGTTGCCCCTTCGGTATTAGCTATTTCCCCTGTACAGGTATATGCAGGTTATTTCTTCCCTTAAACTTATTACAAGTAACAGAAAATAAACAATGTTTGTTAAGAAAGCTAAGAAGTTACATCAGAACTAGTTAAAACCAACCTATTCACAAAAACAGGAAAAAGTCATGTGACTTGTTTGATACAATGTTTAGTATACAAATTTTAAAAGTCAGTTTTCATTTTTAAACAGGGTTAAACATCTGAAAGTCAAAAACAAGTAGTTTGACAAACACCTATAATCCCGTGCATGAGAACCTGAGGTACAGAATTTAAGAAATAAAAATGTGCAGAGGCATGTGGGCAAGTCCAATAGTATCAGCCTATCTGCAGAAAATCTAGCGTGATGGTAGGTGACAAAAATTAAATTAAGAGTCTCAGTGTTTATATAAAGCTTTTGCAGTTGCACAGGATATAGGCCCCAGTTCAATAAAGCACATAAGCATGTGTTTTCTTGAATAGGGCCTTAATATTTAACATAAAATTAAGTTATAAAATAAACCAATGATTTGTTTTAAAGACTACCTTTTGAAGCCACTGAGGTCTTGAAACTTAGCTTAAAACGTTAAAACATGCTCTGCAAGCTATCTGTATAAGAAATGAAAACTTCTCAGACTAATCTATTAAAGTGACTCAAACTATATTTTAAGAATGAACATCCACACCACTCTGCAAAAGCAAATTGTAAATTTGCCAAGTGTTATACACACTTCCTATTATTCTAATTTTTATCCGTCATAAAATTTAGAACAAATTCTAGTCATTTGAAATTTGCTTTCATTCTTTAGTTCATACACTGATATTAAAATGTTTGAATTCCAACTTCCAATAAATTGTTTTTAGACAAGTTTGCAAAACCTCATGACTAAATCTATTTCACTTTTTGTTAAGGCAGTAAGGTATTCCCCACTAGTGCACAAGGGATGTACAAGTGCACCGTCCCCCTTTTACACAGATGTGTGGATAAACCTCAGTTTTAAGAAAATACCAAGCCCACTGGAATCCATATTATCTGAAAAGTGGAAACATCATGACTGGTTTCATCCGTCACATTTTTCTAATATACAGCTATGTACAGACTGCCTATGGCCTTGGAAAACCTAAACAAACACAAGCATTATTAACATAAAACCGTAAACAACTGCAGCTGTATTTCAAAAAGGCCAGCATTTCCCCAACATTTACAGTTTACATTATTTTCATTTAAACTCTTGTGTCTTAGTCCAGCTGCATGTTGTAGGAGACAATTCTCAGTTTACTAAAATAATCAACCTAGGATTTCCTCTCCCCAAAACAATGACAGACTATGTGGATCACAGAATGTCAATCAAACTGCAGTTTTTACAATTTTACATGCCTTTCAGCAAATTCACAGGCCATCTATGTAAAAATTGCTGGAAAAGCAAATTATTAAAGCCTTTGTGTAATCATCTATTTGTATATCAAAATCAAATGTGAGAGTGGCATTAGTATTTTTAAGTCACTGAACGCAAGATTAGGTTGATGCAAATGCAAAAACTGTATTGCAATGCTTTTTAAAGACAGTATAAATGTTTTCATAGAATCATTATCTTTAAATATTGCTGAACACAAGACTTTCCCTGAGGTGTAAACATCAAATAACTTGAACAGCTTTACACATCAGCCCCATTAAAGAGTTTATTACAACACTACATCTACTGTAATCAAAGTGGTGCTGTGTACAGACATTATCATATGAACATTTTTAACAAGAACAAACTACTATAAAAACAAGGATTTACTTGACTTTTTTTCCAATTGCTTGCACATTATAATTGCCAAATGTATATAACCAGTAATAAAGTTGCAAAAGCTATAAGTTTTAAATCACACCGGTTTCCCTCAAATAAAACAGTTAAGCAACATAAAAAAGTAAAAGAGCTACTGGTTACCATGTATGCAGATTTGCTTTATTCAGATCTATTCCTGTTCATTTTATCCATGAATCCTTACAGGCTCAGTTCAATCACAAGAAGCAAACTGCTGGACAAGCATCTTTCCATGAAGAATGTTTCTAGTCTTTGCAAGGTGTTCCTCTTCCTTCAGCTGTAATGTGTCAAAATTTGTGATGTAGATTTTGCTAGTCCCCATAATACACAGAAAAATGTTGGCTTAACTATACATACACAAGTCGTGCACCTACTTCATCATAATGTAATCTAACACAAATAAAAGCTATCGAAGCAGTAGCTACCTGTTTGTCTGAAAATTCTCAAAGTGTAATTGTTCTATAAAATCTATTTTTACTAAATGTTAATAGTTGTAACAAGAAAGCTGAAAAAATGCAATTTAACAATTAATGTACCAAACCACAAGAAACAAATAGCTACTGTTTCTGTGAATGATGGAAACATTTATATAGAACATTTCCTGAAGTATTCATACTGCAAGAGTCAATAAGAAAAGTACTTGGATGATGCTGCTACAACCAGATTTGTTCTTTACATTTTTACCCACCCATTTACAGCAATTCTAAACTGGTTCTTTCACAATACTGCACTAAATGTTTAGATTAGTAATATATTTAACAGTGCACAATATTTTTTGCAATTTATCAGCTTGATACCAAAGTTACAAAATTTGGAAACTAACAAATTAATAGGGGCTCTGGATTTTAAAAAACGAGTACTGTCACAATTACAAAAACCCACTTTGTTTAAAAAAATACAATACAGATGAGAATTCAGGTTTCCCACACAAGAACAAAACAAAAACAAAACACCCTACATCCTAGTTAGACTAATTATTTCAGCAATCAATGTATCTAATAAAGGAATCACAACAACTCGTTTAAATATAATTGTAGAGCTCACATAATACTTGGATGGTATAATTCCATTCATTGATGCTTCATTTAAATTTCATTACAACACACAACTACTCAATTATATGTTATCAACAGGTAACAATTTCTACATTCAACAACTTCATAAGAATTTAAATCAAGTTGCTTAAAAGAACCAAACACATTAACTGGTCATTAAAAAAAAAAGACTAGACATTTAGAGAAGCAATTTCATGAACACACACCAATGCACAGCTGTCATAAAGATTCTTGTACTACTAAAATGGTTCAAGATAATTAGGAAGCAAACTTGTATTGTATGGACGATAGATAATTAGTTGTCCTTCCTTCCCCAACAATCACCACTAAGGTTTGATTTAAAAAAACAAACAAACAAAAAAGAGTTTATCATCTATATACTACAGTCTGCACACAGCAGAATCACTGAAATTTGAACTAGTGCCTGGAAGACCTTTTCAAATTCATGAACTTTGTTATCAAGTGACAAATGTATTGACTAGTGACTTCCTTTGGGGATTCTCTCCTCCAAAAGAGACTAGATCCCCACAGCTGCTTTTAAAACTCGATTTTTCAATAGCAAAGTAGTACTAAAGTGTCACCTGCATGCAAATCAAACATTTGCAATTGAAAGCTAAGTTATTAATGCAAACAAGGGATCTCAATGTTTCAGAGGAGCAAATAAATAAATGACAGCTGCGAGTCTGCATGTCAGAATTTGCTGCTCTTGCAATACAATGTTGTGCAGAAACAGTGGATCTTTCAGCACTGCTACAGTGACAGTTAACAGATCCAAAAGCATCAATTTGATTTACAATACTAACATAAAAAGTTTGAGTCCAATGGGAAAGTTTGCTAGATTTTCTAGAGTTCATAAAGAATCACAGGTACTTTTGAAGAACCTGTACAGGATCCCCACTTTTTAATTTAGGGCACTATGCAGATTCTAAGAGACTGTCAAGATTATACTGAAGCTAAATTACAAATTACAAAACATAAAACACTAAAATTCCCCAACTAGCATAAATTCTCATTTAAAAAAAAAATCAACCTGTCAACATATTCTGGCTAATTAGCAAGCTTAGATTTAATGCTTCCTATAGTAGGAAATAAATCTGTATGCACAACATTTTCAACATTCTACTTTGTAGAAAACTGAAGTACAAAACAGCTTATAAAAAGGGTGAAATTCAAAAGGTTACATATTGATTTTTTTTTTTTTAGTCAACGCCTTTTGGCAATACCACTTCTTTCTTTGTCTAAGAACTGCTTATTTCCATACAGTAAAGAGTCTTCCAGTGTTCCTGTTAATAAAACTGATTTTTTCCCTCACATTTTAAATATCTTACTTGTAGAATAGCCTGCTTAAGGCTAAATCTTTTGGTCTTGGTCTACGTCTCCCCACATCACCTAAAAGTAGTCTCAAAACACTTTGCTCACCTCTTATGGTATATTTATGTAACAATTTAATTTGCCAGCGTTGGGCATTTTTTTGTTTTTCATATACAGAGTGAGATTATCTTCATTTTCTAATATACATTTTTTAACGTGGCTCAACAGGTTTTTTTTTGGGTGGAGCTTGCAGTAGCAGCTTGAAAATCTTTTTTTAAACCTCTGCATGTCCCATATAAGTATTTTAACAGCTACGAAATGAAAGTCTGACAACTCTCTTCTATCGTTATATTTAAAAGGTTTTAAGTGCATATGTCCTTTAAATAAATGCAATTCCCTAACCAAACGTATCCATTTCAAGGAAGTTACAGTCTATCATCGTATATTCACATTTGGGGGAGGAGGGGGAAGAGGTAAAAATACAGATTTATTCCACATACTAATAGTTCCTAACGTGTTCATGTACTGCAATAAAGTTTTCCTTTTATCTTATTTTATACACAAACAAAATCATTAACAAACAAAAGTCAAATCTTACAAAAATTCAGTTTCAAGGCTGAATGAAATTCATTCCTCAACTCAACCTAGTGTCCATAATATTACAAACCTCCCAAAAGTGTTATATTTTTCAGTAACACTTACATGCGACAGAGTGAGCAGAGAACAGTTTCAATCATGACTCTAAATTCATTTGCTCTTCTGAATTTAAGTCAGAAGACATTGTATGAATTCATCTCTGCTGATCATTAGTGTAAATGCTACTATTCTTTCACTACTCTTTTACATATTATGCTTCTTCATCTATTACTACTGTACTTACCTTACACTTTTGTTCAACCTTAATGTATACTTTAAGGTTGACACCAAAACCACCCCACCCCACAAAAATAACTATTATGAAAGGAAAATATATTCCCAAACTCCAGTTTCATGTTGCTATTATCCCAGATTGTCTATTCTTTGAAAATAACTGGTAAATTAGTTCATAAATGTGTTCAGCAGAGAGATTTGCATTTTCTAACCAATTTGCCTAACAAATTAGATTTTTAATGTTGCAGTGTTTTACTCATAATAAAACAGACTACTAAAAATATGACATCAATATACTGAAATATACACCCTTTTACAGAATACAGAAAATTTTCATAAGGATTCATTAAAAAAATAAAATGCAATTTCTCTCTTTGAAAAGAAGAAACTAGGTTTTAGTTTACAAATTAAAAAGCCGTTAGGCAAGTATCTTTCACATTCAGGTATGAGGAAGACACAGAAAGGCAGATCAAGCTGCCACAGAGAAACATAAAAAGGGAAATACGTTGGATTTTTTAAACAAACTTAGTTCTCAAACCACAGTAAGCAAAAGGATAAAACTTAACCCAATTTATTCATTCATTGAACAATACTGTATCCAGCCCACCCTTTAACAGTTTTCAAATGTAAAGCAGCCACCTTAAAGATACATTTATTGTGGAACTGCTTGCTTCACAGTGCAAATTTCAGTCAGACATTGACTGTACAACTGAAGGGAAAAGAGATAATGTAAGGTGTAGGGAAGATGGAAATATAAAGAATCCCAGGCAGTAATGTGTGCAGACAAAAAAGATATCCGATACCAACAGGATTGAGAAACGGTACACCATTATACATTTGAAAAGAGTTAACAGGCAAGATTTTAGTTCTGCTTTTTAAAAAAAAAAAAAAAAAATCAAACATTTTATCAGAGCACCCTCAAAGGAGATGATGAAAGTGCAGAAATTGTTCGAAGGCACTGCAAACTTTTAAACGATAGACTACCCACTCCCATAAAGCATTGAGGCAGTCACAAATACAACAAAATAAATGTTATAAAGCAAAAAAGGAAGAGCATACCACTGAGGTACAGTTTCTCTTTTACACTCTCTCCTCCAGAATGAGTTTCGTGAATTCAATCAAATGTACAAAAAAGCATGATACCTCTTATGAGGAACGCTAGCTCTACAAAAAAGGGCCTATTACTTTGACAGAAGTAAAGAGTTTTCACAGTATAAGGAAATAGAAAGACATAATATTGCACATTCTATAGCTGTTGCCATCTTTTTCAGTTTCCAAATTAACACCATGTTTCTCCAAGTACAATATTTTTTTAAATCAGAAACTAGGTGTATCTGAGAAAAGTGGTAGCAATATCTCCAAAATTAACTATCACTGAATCAATGCCAAATTGCTTAGTACAGTTAGGCATTGAACAGTACTACTGTATTGTTTGAGATACGCTAATAGTTATTCATTTTAATAACAAAACAATCAATCTGCAAAATAAATATTTTTCTATTAATTGCAAGTTCTCAAAAAACAGGCTCATTTATCTGACATTTACAAGTGACGTGCTTGTCAATCTTATGAGCATTCAACTTTATTTTCCATGGAAAACAGGAATCTACCTGTAACAATGTATTATCAAGTACGGTATTCTTCTACAGACACAGAAAGGACAAGTTGTGAGAGTTTTTTGGTTTTTTTAAAGCGATACTAATACTCAAGATCAGCGGTTCTCAAACTGTGGGTCGGGACCCCCAAGTGGGTAACAACCCCTTTTTAATGGGGATGCCAGGGATGGCATTAGACTTGCTGAGGCTCAAGGCCAAAGCCTAGGCCCCACCACCAAGGGCCAAAGCCAAAGTCCAAGGGCTTCAGCCCTGGATAGTGGGACTCAGGTCACAGGCCCCCGCCTGGGGCTGACGCCCTTAGGCTTTGGCCTCCTTGCCCATGGTGGTAGGTTCAGGCTCAGGCTTGGGTCCCCCTCTTGGGTCATGTAGTAACTTTTGTTGTCAGAAGGGGATCACGGTACAATGAAGTTTGAGAATCCTGCTCAAGATTATTTTACTACAGATGGACACAAGTACTTTATTTTGGGACTGTATACTCCAGAAGTACACTAGAAGGCTTAAGGATTTTGCTTACAGTGGTCTGAGAACAGGAAGAGAAATAAGTTATGAAAAATGGAGCACAAAGTCTACATACATATTGAATATTACAATGTTTGTGTACTTTTCTCTTTGCAGTTCATTCCAAATTCAGTTTAATTGTGCAAAAAAAATTATACAATTAGAAAACAGCTATCCAAATAACAAAAACATAAAATGAAATAATGTGTAACATTCAGAAGTTATTAAAATCCAGACAGTGAGATTAAGATGGGACAGTAATAGCTGAAATACATAACTGAACCACCAGTTAACCTAAACCTTTTCTAAAAATCAGGGGCTAATGCTGATGAAGTTACATTACTTTTCTGTTTGTACACGTTCATTTTGGTGTTACTCCTCCTCTAAATCAGATTCCTCTGATTATTAAACACATAGGTTCTTGATTTTCTAGATTACTTTACATCAGAAAGTTGTACTTTTTAAAAAAATCAACCACCATTCTGCACTTTTACATTAATAATTATACCACTATATTAGCAAAAGTTACAGACTTCAGGAAAACATTCAAATTAAGTAACTATTTGCCAAGATTACACTGGCAATGAATGCACATAAGGACCAACCGCTCAACTGAAAGCGCATAAGTCAGCTTGACAACTTAGTTTTTGATTTCTAAATGTACAAACAGAAGTGTGAAAATTTGATATGGTACATTTGATTTTTTTTCAATAAAACTGTATAAAACATTATTCAAATTTAATCCAGCTATATGAATGCAAGTAGATACAAACGACAAAATGAGTAATAAAAAACTGATTAATGTTTCACAGCATACAAAACTTTACAATGAACTTTCAAAACCCTTCTAAAATGAGCATGTTTAACATTTTTATTAAAATATGCCAGTAGGGTATCACAGCACTACTAAATTTACATGGGAATAAAGAGAGGAAAACCACTGTCATTCATATCTTTTAGGCATTGACAAACTCACATTATCTGGTAAAACACTAACATAAAGGGTGATGTTCCTCTCAATATTTCTATTATTTTAGTAAGTGTCTGGGAACCTTTGGTTACTGTTCATAAACAAATCTAATGCAAACCTCCTCCACCCCCAAAAAAAGTATAAAAATATATATCCTGGTGAAAATGAAACACACGCCAGAAGATTACTGAAATTAAGTACTTAACAAAAACTACAAAAATTAAGCCCTTCTTTAAAAGGACAATAACAAGACAAACTGTTTACAATTTATCTTTCAAAATACCAACTTCTTATTTGCATGCAGTTCACTAAATCTGTCCTTTAAATAAAGTTATTGCAGTCTATTTTCCTCTTGAAAAAGGGGAATATATCTACTCAACTCCTCTTAATTCTAATGAAAGTCCTGGTGCACAACACACAAATTTAAAGGGAGGCTGCATATGTAAATCCTATGTGTACTCAGAGTTGAATAAATAATAATTCAGATAATCTCACACTGCATGCTTAAAATGTGCAAGCATATAAATAAATAAATAAATAAAACCATGTTATGATAAGTACTAAATGCAACCATGTTCCCCCCTGGACACTTTGTGGGAGAAAATATATCTATACTTAGTATAGAAGTTCCATGATACAGACACCTGGTCTGAATACACGAAAATATAAAGCTTCAATAATCAACTGCATCCAAAGTAATTTCTCATCTTAATTTTTATTTAGGGAACTTCAAATTAACAATATTTAATATAATGTACTCATCTCCCACCGAAGAAGTGAAAGCCTTGGAAATGCAACTATCATTCAGCTCATCTGGGTTACCTCCTACACAATACTACCTACGTGTAGCACTTAAATACAGCAGAACTTCAGAGTTATGAACACCAGAGTTACGAACTGATCAGTTAACCATACACTTCATTTGGAACCAGAAATACCAGAGATCACCGAAAAAAGCAGCAGCAAATACAGTATAGTATTATGTTAAACGACAACTACTAAAAAAAGAGAGAGAAAGTAGCATTTTTTTCCTGCAAAGTACAGTTTCAAAGCTGTATTAACTCAGTGATCACTTTTCTGGAAGAACAACCACAATGTTTTGTTCAGCATTACAACCTCCATTCCCGGGGTGTTCATAACTCTGAGGTTCTACTGTACATTTAAAAACAAATTTGTGGTAGCTAAGGAAAATCCGCTTTAATGAAAGAAACCACATTCAACCATGTAAATTTGAAACTTTTTGTTCTGACACTTTATGCTTAGCAACCATGGTGAATAATTTTTTTTTACAATTCCAGGAAATGTTTGTACAAAGTAAAACCGTGGCCACTGTCACTTAAGCAATGAAGGTATATTAAGACTGCCAACTTCACTTCAGCTGCCTCCGATTCCCCTTCCATAGGCCATTACTGTATGGATCAGTCACTAAGGAATGCATGAATCAAGGACAATAAATATTGTCCCAATATTAAGTGGGATCAGATGTTTTAAGGTCAGACTTGGGTCTCTAGTGCATAGAAATGCTACAAGGTGTGCCAAGAAAAACTGACATTAACTTTAAATGGCTTATATAACTCCTTTTACTTAAGGCTTACTAAGATTTTCATGATTCTCAGAACAGTTTTGCTCCAACTATATCAATGTCTTTTGAATGAATTTCTATGACTAAATGCTATATTAAAACTTGGTTTCTCAAATTTGTAAGGTAAACATAAGAATAAAGTACAGTCAGGAGACATTTCTTCTGAGTGGGACTTTTAACATAGTATATTAAAGAACTGTTCTAAATATGCAAGGATAGGAAAAGATTATGACTTCCAAATGACAAACACAGAAAGGTTTTGGTTTCAATTGTCAAATTCAAGAAAAAATCAAGCAATTTCAATTCAAGCTCCTCAAACTGTGTATACAACTAAGTTACATAGTCATTGCGTATTTACGCTGAAATTTTTTCAGTGGCTAGCCAAAGTTCTTTAAGTGTCTACCCAAAGTGCTATTCTACAGCTAATTACAAGGTTGGTTGGTTTTTTAAATAAAGTTTAATCCATAAAAGGACTGTGGATGTCTGAAACATTTAGTGAGTGTAAAATAACCAAAAAGAACCCATTCCCGGTGTTTACATTTGTTCACCAATCTTTAGATTATAGGCAGAAATTCTATCACCAATTGTGCAGCACAGAAAACTGAAAGGGGACAACGCCTGAATCTCGTTCACGGACCAGGAAATATTAATAGGTCACATTTTATAAAAGAAAGAGCCACATCCTGTTTCAGTCCTTACTTGAGCAAAACTTTCATTGCAACCAACAGAAAATTCACTTGTATAAGAATTTAGCTAGCTCTGTGGGACTTGGGCCTTTGGATTTTATATATGCAAGTACTGCCTACAATGAAACAATCACAATTTAAACATTTATAAATCTTTAAATGAAACTGCAAAATGTAATTAAGTGTTGTGGGTATCCTAATCTTCAGAGTTTAGATAAGCAAGAACAGACTCCTTTTGATTAGTCTGATTTACTACTGCCTTTTCAGTAATGTATTTAATCCTCCCGTCCATAAAAACTAAAAAAGACTGACACCACACCACAGAAATTACATATTCATGCAATTAGCTAAAGAAAAAAAAACCACTCAAGTCAAAATAGTTACCTGTCATTACTTACCAAAGTTCTCTTCAGATTCTACAAGAAGGAAAGGATTCAATACATACTGCTGGACTACACTTATGTGTACATATTTACTGCATAAATAATCCCAAAGCCAAAGTAGTTACTGTTAATTCAAGTACCCATCAACCCTACACAACATAAAACTGAAATGCCCACCTTCTCTAACGATGGCGATACTCTCGTTCTCTGTCACGTTCCCTATCACGATCTCTGTCACGATCACGATGTCTCTCTCGTTCACGGCTTCTTTCCCGGTAATAGTCATCATGACGATCTCTGCTACGGGACTTGTGACGCCTGCTTTTTTCTCTTGACCTGCTGTGGTCCCTCTCTCTTGACCGTTCACGTCTTCTAAAAGAAATTACTTAATAAAATTTTACTGAAAATTACACACACACCACCAGAAAATTAAGGTGTGTTACGTTCTGCCTGTTTAATAAAATGAAAATGCTCAAGCAAGAACGTGAAGAAAAAAAAAAAAGACATGTTTGTTTTGATACAGAGATGCATGTGTGTATAGTGCACAGAGGGGGTGAATCTGTTTGTTTATTTCATGCAGCCATCAAATACTTAATAGTGCAGACTTGGTATTCAGAGAATACTGAATATGTACCCTACTCCTACTTTTCCAAATTAAACCCATTTCTTCTTTACTTTTGAGGATTCCAGCAGCAGATGAAGCACAATACTTTCTGTTTCCCGCTCTTACCATTTGAGATGTGCTATATTGTGGGGACAGTGGTATTGCATTTGTTTGAATGTGAATATCAGTAAGTTACACTATTAGTACAGTATTTGGACTGACTACAAACTGAATATCTGTCCAAATTCCATAGGTTAATTCTAGAAGAAATATGAATATCTGGTTAGTATTGGGTGAAGACTGATGGACTTCAATCTGCCTTTTTCCCTCATGTCTTCTCTGAGTAGCCTTAACACATAATTATAATGATAACAGAAGAACATTATCCAATTTTCTTGCCATTTAAAATTATCTAGACAAGAATACAGATAACTATCATAAAAATGAAAACTGATTTTGTATAATTTAGAAATTAATTTTAATAACGACATTCATAATCATGATTATATATCAATCTGTTCCCAAGTCTGTAATTAATTTTGTTTTGATGTTTACATGTTATTATTGCAGCATGTAAAGAAATATAATTCTAATTAAAATTACATTTAAAATGAGGTAACAAAGGTCAGTTTGGGGAGGAAGGATGGCCTTGTGTTTAGGACAATCAATTGGGTTTCAGAAGATCTAAGATCAATTTCTAGCTCTATCACAGACTTCCTGTGTGACTTTAGGCAACTCACTTTATTACTCTGTGCCTCAGCTCCCCATCTGTAAAATGAGGATAAAACACCTTTCTCCTATCCTTTATAGGTCGTTTATTTAGAGTGCAGCTAGTAAATGAAACAGGAAAGCTTTACCTTGATCCAGAACCATAAGACTTAGACTCAATTCCATGAAGGCAATCCTGCAGAGAGCTAATAAGTACTTTACAACGATCATCAGCAGATACTTTGGATTGTTTAATTAAGGAAATAGCAGTTACTAAGGTTTCTATAGCACTTCCATAGTCCCCTGAAAAGAAGAAAGTAAATTTGATGTTAGTTGATTAAAGAGACTAAAATGTAATAAAAAATCTATCTGTAAAACTATTATCCTTTCAAGCTGGTCTTCTCTGCAACAGCCATTGAAGCCACTTCTGTGGACCAGCTATTAAAAACATAGTCTATGTTTGTACCCAGCAAGTGTCCATATAAATATAATTTGAGTATAGTTCGTCAGTCACAAGAAATATCTACAATCAGGATGGCACTCTGATTTTTTCTTTCTTCTTCTTCTTTTTTTTTTTTTTTTTTTTAACACAAAGTGGCATCACATCTCCAAGATTCCCAGGGGGAAATTACATAAAATTGCTTTTAGTGGGATGGAACAGGAGGGACACTAAAGATTTACTGACCAGCACTGGCATCTGACACAGCTCTTGAAATGGCACTGCTTGAGATAGCCCTATTTCTATTCATGATTTCTTCAAACTCTGCTTCACTTAAAGGTGTTCTTGCAGCATCCATTTCTCTGCAATTAATAAAACTAAAGTTTAAAAAAGTAACCCAAAGCTTGCGAAGATAGCATTGCAGTTATCAACAACTCAAGTTTGCAACTTTAAGCAAAGTGACAAACAGGACAGAAAGCAGGTTTTGGGGGGAGTTGTTTGTTTTTGTTTTTTAAAAAGTTTTATGGCACAAAACTTGCAGGCAAAAAAAAGTACATTACCATTAAAACATCTGCTGTGTAAATGTGCTTAAGCTATCTTTGATCATCCATTTATACTGAAGATTTAGAAGCAGTTATATTGTGCTTTCCATCTTCAAAATGCTTTACAAAATTGTAACTAATCTTCACAACATCCCTATTACACCAGCAGGTATTATCCCTATTGTATAGATGGGGAAACTGAGGCAGGGGAGTCAGGTGATTTGCCCACAGTCAGAGATGGAATTTGTATAAAAAATGGGATTAGAACTCAAATTCCTGGCTCCTAGTCCCCTGCTCTAACTGTAACATTAGGACTTTAAGTTATGCAGCAGATGAAGTAAATTTGGTCTAGCATTATTAATGCTCCACCTCCTGAATAACATTTCAGAGATTATATTTCTGCTTTAATTTCCAATATTTTTTTGGTCAAGTTCAAAGGTGCTCCAATTTACTGTTTTAACAAGAAATCTTAAGGAGAAAATGTCAAGCTTACACTTAGGGTTGTAAAAGGGAATTTTTGTACTCTCCCTGAATGCTGTAAATAATATTTTATTGATCATGTGTATTTGGTTTCCACAGAAATGGAAATTAACCTATATAAAATGGGGATAAAAAATTTCCCATCCATTCTGCAGTGTTCTATCAGCCAGTCTCTGTTACATAGAATATCTGGAGGATGATGTTAATGAGACTGTTAAACTGGCTCACTGCTGGATATTATTACTAAAATAGTGTTAGTTATTCTGGTAGAAAGAAAATGCAGAATGATAAGCAATGCTATCCTCTTAAGAGCAAGAAGTGGAACAAGATCCTATAGCCATTTAGCATAAGAGGAAATGTCTAAAAATTCATACCTCCCTGAGTTTTGAGTATTATTTTTCGTATGCCTCCAATACAATGGAATATGTAATTGTTCTCTTATGGACATGTTATTTCCAGTGAAACGCCTATGATATATAATTAATGACAATTTAAATAGTTATGGATTGTAATTTTGAAATTATGATAATGAAAATATTGGACAGTAAGTGCAGTGATTCTGTCTTGTTCTCCCACCCTTTTCCTCCCCCATCCTTCTGCAAACTGTGGATAACCTCAATCTTGGATACCAGAAAAGACCTGGTGTTTATTACGATTATATATAAGGTAATTATGCCAAGTGCTCTAAATTTCCGTACAATTTCTATATGAATATAACATTTATAAATAATTGATTTTTACTTATGAATTCCATAATTGGAAGAACCAGAACCAATGTCCAAACAGAAACAGAAAAAGTAAAATGACAGAATACGCATGTCTTCCTCACACTGGAAATATGACCCTTGTAACTCATAAGATCTATATGTAAATACAATAAAACTTCATTTTGTACAGTGCCTTTCTTACATACTGTCCCCAAATGCTTTACAATGGATAATAAACAATAGTGGAGGTATAAAGAAACTAAGAGGTATAGGCCAGTGGTTCTCAAACTTTTGTACTGGTGACCCCTTTCACACAGCAAGCCTCTGAATGCGACCCCCCTCAATAAATTAAAAACAGTTTTTTTATAAGTTTAACACCATTATAAATGCTGGAGGCAAAGTGGGGCTTGGGGATGGAGGCTGACAGCTCACGACCCCCCAGGTAATACCCTTACGACCACCTGAGAGGTCCCAACCCCCAGTTTGAGAACCCCTGTTATAGGCAAAGGAGAAGAGATATTACAGATAAGATCTGAGAATCAGAAAGGCTGTTCCAGATAGCAGGAGTTGCAGAGAAGGATTTTGCACCAACTATAGCAAGATTGGTACTAGATAAGCAGATGGAGGAAAGAAATTTAAAGTCCCAGAGGTGGAGAAAATTCATGGAGGGTTTTTGTAACAAGGATTCCAATCCTGACAAGAATGGGGGCCAGTGGCATTGCATGAAGATGAGAGTGATATAGTCGTGGTTCTTTGTACTATACTGTACTTACAAATACTGAACTATATAAATGTTAAGAAAAAGGACAGCAGCATTTTGCATAGGATGGAGTCTGCAGACCTGGGACTTGGGAAGGCCATGAGAAGACAGTTGCCACATAGAGTAAGAGAAGATGAAGGTGAAGTTTTCTAGAGATATAGCTGAGGCAAAAGCACAAATAAACCATTGCAGACATAGTGCCATACAGAGATAGAAAATGTTGGAGAAGGTCAAAAATGATACCAAGATTACAAAAAGTGAAGGCAGACAGAGGTCTAAGTTGAAGGGGGAAAAAGAGGAGGAGAAGGACACTGCATCTGAGGAAGCTGCCACACCTAGAAAAACATTCTGACAGATATTTTAATGAAGAAAGTGGAAAAGAAGCTACTTAAAAGCCAAAAAGAATCTGATGCCTCCTACATGGAATAAATGTGCTACCAAGCATGCTACACTAAAAGCACTCACCTGCCAGGTGGACCATAGTCACCCCTGTCATAAGGCGGAGGTCGGCCATATGGATCTGTTGGTGGTGGACCACGACTGTCTGAAGTAGGTATGCCACTATTGGCTGGTGGGGGGAAGAAAGCTGGATTCACGTGTGGAGCAGGTGGGGGAGCACCTGGAGGTGGCCCAGGAAGATGTGGAGGAGGAGCAAGTGTCAGGGGAGGCCCAAGCGGACCAGGTGGACGAGGGGGAAAAGGGCCAGGAGGCGGAGGTGGACCTTGCTGTGGTGGTGGTGGACCTGGAGGGGGGCCATAGCCTGGAACTGGAGGTGGGGGACCAGGAGGAAGTGGACCCAGTGGAGGCTGACCAAAGGGTTGTCCAGGAAACAGAACTGGTGGTGGTGGACGGTCACCACGATTAGGAGGCCCAGCTAATGGAGGTGGAAGAACTTGACCAGGAGGTGGAGGACCTGGTGGGCCTGGTGGACCAGGAGGACCTAGAGGTGGACGTGGCGGAGTTTGTCCAGCTAAAAAAAAAACCAAAAAAACAAAAACAAAAAAAAGGAAAATAAAGTTATTTCCATAATTAGATTTTAACCAAACTTCTGCAAGTCTCACTGAACAATTTTGATGTGCATGAGAGATTATGCATTCCCACCTTTGGAAAAAGAAAATAATCATTTGATAAAGTTCAAACAAGTACTTGACTATTAACATTTAAAGGGACACTATTAATATCTTATTAAAGTCATATTGCTGTCTGGAAATCTAGCACTTATTATTGATATAAGTAACACCAAAGGCTACTAATACCGGAAAAGATTTAAGTCAGCTAACCTTGCTGTTTGTGTGGGTCTTTCATGGAGAAAGAAAATATATACATTTAAATAAAGAAAAGTGATTGTAAATCCACAAGTATTGTTAAGGAAAACTAAGGCTGGGTGCAGCACCCAAATCTGCTTTCAGTTCTTTTTTTAAATTAATGATTTTCAGTTTAAGTATTCATTTAAATCTGATTGTTACAGACAACTCATTTCACTGGATGATCATACTTATTAGAGATACTTAAACTTGCCCCACAATGCACAGAGGGTTTCTCTTCACTGCAGTATCAGCTCCCATCCACACACAAAAATCTCTAGTTCAAGTGAAGAGGTGTTTTAAACTCGAGCTAGCTGGTCTGTCAGAGGGCATGAGTTAAAGCTCAAGTGCTGTGACATTCACGCTAATATGCAATAGAAAAAATAGTTAAGAAACTTTCGTAACGGTTGTTCTTCAAAATGTGTTGCTTATGTCCATTCCACGTTAGGTGCGTGTGTGCCGCGTACACTATTGCCAGAAATTTTTCCTGCAGTGGTATTCATTGGGCTGGTTCAAATGTCCTCAAGAGCCGCAAGCTTATGTGCCGGTATAAAGGGTGCCACCAGACACACCCTTCTGAGTTCCTTCTTGCAGGTTAACTCCAACAGAGGGATAAAGGGGCAGGTCATGGAATGGACATGAGCAACACATCTTGAAGAACAATTACAAAATGTTAGTAACCGTTTTTTCTTCGAGTGCTTGCTCATGTCAATCCATGTTAGATGACTCACAAGCAGTACCCAAGGAGATAGGCTAGGAGTTCACAGACTTACTGACTGCAAGAATGCTGTTCCGAAACTACCACCATCTCAGGCCCATTGGGTGATGGTGTAGTGCAGGAGTTTGCAACCTTTCAGAAGTAGTGTGCCGAATCTTCATTTATTCACTATAATTTAAGGTTTCGTGTTCCAGTAATATATTTTAATGTGTTGAGAAGGTCTCTTTCTATAAGTCTATAATATATAACTAAACTATTGTTGTATGTAAAGTAAATAAGGTTTTAAAAACGTTTCAGAAGCTTCATTTAAAATTAAATTAAAATGCAGAGCCGCCCGCGCCCTCCCCAGACTGGTGGCCAGGACCCGGGTGGTGTGAGTGCCACTGGAAAATCAGCTCACGTGCCGAAGGCTGCACACGTGCCATAGGTTGCCTACTCCTGGTGTAGTGGGATGCGAAGGTATGCCTCAACGAGCAGGCTGCGGTTCTGCAGATGTCCTGGATTGGAACCTGCACAAGAAACACTACTTACAAAGCCTGGGCTCTTGTGGAGTGAGCGGTTAAGGTGGCCAGAGCAAGCTCAAATACAGGTGGTTATACAGGATGAGATCCTCTGAACTGACACAGGAAGCCCTCTCATCATCCTTTCTGCTATTGCAACAAAGAGTTGTGTGAACCTGAGGAAGGGTTTGGTCCTCTCAACATAAAAAGCAAGGATACATCTAAAGTCTGACAAGTGAAGCTGCCATTCCTCAGAGTTCCTGTGAAGTTTCAGGAAGACGACCATTAGGAAAATGGCTTGGTTGTTATGGAATTGTGACACCACCTTTGGTGGGAAGGTTGGATAGGAGCGCAGTTGAAACTTTTCCTTAAAGAACACCACATAAGACAGTTCTGACATAAAGGTCTTGATTTCAGAGATCCCTCTGGCCCAGGTGATCGCCACCAGGAAGGCTTCTTTCCAAGAGAGATATAGCAGGGGGCATATGCTAAAAAAGCAAAGGAGGGAACCGTGAGTCTTGACAGAACCAGGTTTAAATCCCAGGGGGAAAGGGGATGGTAGTTCAGGGCTGAGGACAGAGCCTCTCCAGCCCCTGGAGAAACAGTACTGCCATTCTGTGGGAGAACAATTACCTGCTGTTCACTGGAAGGTAGAAGGCTGAGATGGCTGCTAAGTGCACCTTGACAGACGAGAGGGACAGGTCTTGCTGAATTATCTGGAACAAACAGCCCAAGACAGACTGGAGGGAAGATCGAGATGGAGAGAGCACATTGAGAAGCCCAAATTGAAAAGCAATTCCACTTGGCCAGATAGGTAGCCCTAGTGGCAGGCCTTCTACTATCTAGCAAGATCTGTCAGACCTGTTCTAAGCAAGCTTGTTCTTCTGGGTTCAGCCATGCAGTATCCATGCAGTTCAGTGCAGGCAGAAGAGGTCTGGATGAAGCAACTGTTCGCGGTCTTCTGAAATTAGGTCCAGATGGGAGTGGGAGTGAGAGCGGAGTTGCTACTGACATATCCAGGAGCATGCCAAACCAGTGTTGACATGGCCACTCCGGACTATCAGAATAACTCTCACCTTGTCCCGTTTGATTTTTATGAGGGACATGGGGATTGAGGGAAACCCATAAAATAGGAGATCTGTCCACAGGAGCAGGAAAGTGTCGGAGAGGTAGCCGGGGCTGTGCCAGGGCAGGGAACAAAACTGACGGTACTTCCTGTTCTGCCTGGTAGTGAACAGGTCCCCCTGGGGAGCTCCCACCTTTGGAAGACGAACCTGATGACCTCTGGGTGAAGGGACCACTTGTGAGAGAAAAAGATCTGCTGAAGGGATCGGCAAGTACATTCCATTCTCCAGGGACATGTGACACCTCAAGATGAATAGAGTGCTTCATGAAGAAGTTGAAGGGGGAAAAAGAGGAGGAGAAGGACACTGGCAGACAGATGGCCTCCTGACACAGGGTCGAAGATCTGGCCCCTCCCTGTTTATTGATATAGAACATGGCCACAGTACTTTCTGTCAGGACTTGCAGCATCTCACCTGAGATCTAGAGATGAACACTTGGCATGCTAAGCATACCGCCCTGAGCTCCCTGATGTTTATATGCAGGGAGAGGTCTTAATGGGGCCAGAGGCCCTGAGTTCTGAGGTTGTAGAGGTGGGCTCCACACCCTAGGTCTGACATGTCCAAGACTAAAGCTACCGACTGTTGAAGGGTAACAAAGGGCACCCCCATCATTACCAATTTCCACCAGTCCAGGGAGGCGAGGACCATGAGAGGGACCCTGAGCACTGAGTCCAAGTGGTGTCTGCTCGGGGAATATACTGATGCTAGCCACATCTGAAGGGGTATGAGGCACAGTCTTGCATGCTGGACCACATAAGTACATGCAACTATGTGCCCCCATAGCTGTGGCCCCATACCTGAGGTGGCAGGAGCGGGCAGAGAAGGGGTTTGCCACAGGGCCTTGAGGCATGCACGAGCAGTCATAACTGGGTGGACCATGACACTAGATATCAGGTCTGACATGGTCTGGAATCAGGTTTGGGCAGGAAGGCCGTGGCTTGGGTTGAATCGAAAACCGCCCCAATAAATTCTATTCTCTAAACCAGGATAAAAGTTGACTTCTGCTCATCTATCAGGAGACCAGGTGGCTTAGACCATCCTGATGATGATCTGTACGTGAGCCTGCAACAGACACAACAGCCAGTTGTTGAGGTTCCAGTAGACCTGGAAGCCTCACCATCTGAAGAAGGCGGCTACTACCGCCATACACTTCGTGAAAACGCAGAGGGCAATTGTTAATGGTGTTGACCCACTATAAAACCTGGTAAGTCTTCTGAGAACATGGAAGACAGAAATGTGAAAGTCTGGATTCTTTAAGTCAAGGGCAGTATACCAGTCTTCTGGATCCAGGGAGAGAATGATGGAAGCCAGAGAAACCATGCGGAACCTGAGTTTCTTGACATATCTGTTGAGGCGATGCAGGTCCAAGATGGGCCAGAGGTCCCCTTTGGCCTTTGGAATTAGGAAATACCGGAGTAAACCTCCTCCACAACCCCCATTTGTAGGAGGGAGTGTACCTCCTAGACAAGGAGTTGCTCATAAGAAGGGCCCTGAAAAGGAGCAGGGATGGAGGATGGGAGGGATGAGTGGATAAAAACTGCAGAGTATAACAGACATTGTACTCAGCACCCAATGGTCCAATGTTACATATGACCATGCTAGGCTGAAGAGGGATAGATGGTCCAAAAACAAAAAAGGGGAAGAAGATCCGAAATGGTGACTGATACAGCACCCTCGGGCACACCTTTAAAAGGCTTGGTTGGGCCCTCCAGAGTATCTCTGAAAATCCGAATGGGAGGCTGACGGTAAACGGAAGTGGTTAGCATAGTTTTTAACCTCTCTCTTTTCTTTTGTAGGGCTCTTGTCTTGGAGGCACTGAGAACTGACGTGGCTGATGGGGCCTGAAGTGCTCCTTGGAAGCTGACAGAACGTAAAGGTCTAAGGATCATAGGGTGGCCCTTGCGTCCTTCAGGCCATGAAGTCTCGTGTCAGACAACTCTCAGAAAAGAGAAGCTTCTCAATGGGAGGCCTTCAATAGACTGTTGGACCTCGTGAGGAAGCCTGGAGGACTGGAGTCAAGAAGAATGTCTCATGGTGACAGCAGAGGCCATTGTCCTGGCTGCCGAGTCAGGAACATCCAAAGCCACCTGGAGAGAGGTCCTGGCCATGTTGCTACCTTCCTCCATGAGAGCAGTGAACTCCTGCCTTGAATCTTGAGGCAGGGATTCCTTAAACCTAGCAAAGGAGTCCCAAATATTATAATTGTATCTCCCCAGCAAAGCTTGCTAGTTGGAGATATGTAGTTGAAGGTTACCCGTCAATTAAATATTTCTTCCGAAAAGATTCAGTCTTTTAACGTCTTTTTGTTTGGGGGTTGCACTTGACTGGCCTTATCTGTCCCTCTCATTTGCTGCAGACACCACCAGGGGTGAGAGGTGTGCAAATACAAGTATCTGAACCCACTCGCTGGCACATACTACTTTTTCCTCTGTCCTCTGAGGTGGGGGGCAGAGATGGAGTTTGCCACAGGGTCTTGACCAGTCCCATCACCACTTCATTGATGGCTAAGGCCACCCTGAAGGGAGCTGCTGAAGCCAGGATACCAATAAGGCTGTGTAATATCTCTTTGAACTGCTCAATTTCAAGACTCAGGTTTGCAGCTACCCACTCTGGAAGGTCCTGATGGGTACTGAAATCATTGTGTGGAAGCAGGCTACAGGGTCCCACTACAACCTCGTCTGGGGAGAAGGAGGCTTGCACCGGAGGAGGGGTTCCTTCCTCTTCTTCAGCTACATCTGGAGCCATCTCCTGAATGTCGGTACTGGAGGGGGGTCCAGTGCCAAGTGGGAAGGAGCAGTAGCCAGTCTCTCAGAAACCACCGAGCAGGAGGAATGGGAGGGAGGATCTGGTGCCAAGGGAAACCCCCAGTGGTTCCAGTAAGTCCACTGCATAGGTCAGTGACCCGTTGGTCAGGTGCCGGCACTGAAGTCCAGTGGCACATAGGCTAGGTACTGGTGGCGGGCTTTCAGTTGCACGTAAGGCTCCCCTTTAGACTCAGGAGTCTTCTCTTGGAGACCCTGGTCGAGCAGTATTTGTTTCTGCCTCCATGCGGTGCCGGAATTCTTGGGACCGGAAGTGGACCGGAGGTGATCAGGATGACAGGATTAGGGACAGCTTACCCCTAGAAGGTGCTGGGAGAGAACGGTGTTGGGAAGGAGCCTGATGCTCCTTGTTCTCTCCTGCTTCTGGTCACCAGAGCTGATAGGTATCCCACTAGAGTTCGAGAAAGTAGTAGTGGGAGAGAAAGTAGTGGGAGAGAAAGTAGGTCCCTAGCCACTTGGAAGGCCTCCTGGGTCAATGGAACAGTCAGACCACTGATACTACAGTGGCTTCCAGGTGTCAGGTCCTGAACTGGACTCGACACTCCAGGCAGAGTTGACAGTGCCATCACGGGCCCAGGAGTGGAAGAGTGGCCCAGCACAGATCTCATTGTGTTGCCTTCTACCTACTTGTATTTTTTCTGCACTGGCGATTGCACTCTGTCAGAGAGCTGCTTTTAGTCCTTCTTCCTCAGAACTGGAGATGGCAAAGGGTGCCAGGAAGAGCTCAGGGGAGGGTTTTGCACCAACGCTGAAGTGCATGGTGCCAAATCAGAACAGCTCTGCTCTGAGGTTGGTCTGAAAGCGGCTTCCATGAGGATAGCCTTCAACCTAACGTCCGTGTCTTTTTTTAGGGCGGGGTCTGAAGTCCTAACAAATCTGGCAATTGTCCTTCACTTGAGTCTCCCCCAAGCACTTCAAGCAGCTGGAGTTCAGGTCACTCACAGGTTTGCCACAGGAGGCACAAGGCTTGAAGCCCAGGGACCGGGGCATGTCCAGCCCTGGGACAAAAGAGGCCCTCGATGACAGAGATATCTATTTATGCTATGTACACGAACACTAATTACAAAAACTATATATACGCACTGAACTATGATCCAAAAATCAAAGGGAAGAAAGCCTTGCTGGAGCAAGAAGGGTCTGTGACAGTACCTCCCATAAGGTTCTACGGAAATATGCTTAGAATGTGTTTTATGCTACATATGCCATGTAACATATCTCCGTAAAGGTTATGATCTACTGAATGTATTAATCCTATTTGCATGTATGTATCATTTTTGTATTCCAAGTTATGAATGTTGGCTCTGTACTGGCTTGATTTCTAAATAACCTTAGTAGAGCATTTGGTCAGTTCTTGGAGAAAGAAATGTTGAAATTAAGCACCTAATCAAGAAACAGTTAAAGGACAATGGATCTTAGAATGCTCCAATCCACATTAGAAGCCTACGTGAGGACATTCAAGGTAGTATGTAAACAATGGATGCTACCTGTAAAAACTGTGAGTCATGCATGGACATGTGACTTGCCCAGGTGACTCCTAAACTCCATCCTGGAGCTGGACTTTGCATGGGAAGGAGGTCTCCATCCACAAGAGAAAGTCTATTTAAATCCCTGGGGGACCCCTTCATTTTGTCTTCAGCTGGCTAAAGAGGGAGCCTCTCCACCTCCTGCACCCCAGGATCCTTGAAAGAAACTGGAACAAATGACAGTAACTACAGGGGGTGTCAGTGATTGCTGGACCCAGGCTAAAAAGAGATTAGTCTGTAAAAGGGAGCATTCTGGAACTGGTGAGGATCTTATCTGTATTCAGTTTGATTAGACATAGATTTGCGCATTTAATTTTATTTTGCTTGGTGACTTACTCTGTTCGTTCTGTCTGTTACTACTTGGAACCACTTAAATCCTAATTTCAGTATTTAATAAAATCACTTTTTACTTAATAATTAACTCAGAGTATGCATTAGTACCTGGGGGAGCAAACAACTGTGCATCTCTCTTTGTCAGTGTTATAGAGGGCAAACTATTTATAAAGCTGATACAGGGTAAAACGGATTTATTTGGGTTTAGACCCCACTGGGAGTTGGGCATCTGAGAGTTAAAGACAGGAACACTTCTGTTAGCTGCTTTCAGGTAAACCTGCAGCTTTGGGGCAAGTAATTCAGACCCTGGGTCTTTGTTGGAGCAGACGGGAGTGTCTGGCTCAGACAGGGTGCTGGAGTCCTGAGCTGGCGGGGAAAGCAAGGATGGAAGTAGTCTGGCACATCGGGTGGCAGCTCCCAAGGGGGTTTCTGTGATCCAATCCGTCACAGGGTCGTTCCAGCTACCGTCACAAGTGGTAAGAAGAGACAGAGGGTGCGTGGTAGCAGTGCCCCTTATACTGGAATATAAGCACGCAGTCCAAAGGATACCACTGAGGGAAAAATCTCTGGCAATGGTGCACGCAGTGTGTATATACCTAGCATGGAAAGCACATGAGCAAGCATTCGAAGAATATCACTGAACCGTGCTGCTAATACAATTGCTCTGTGCTGCTTGAGTGTTGTTTTGCAGTGACTGCTCTTGAACTAATAGATCAGCGAAGTTAAGCCTGCACAGAACGGTGGGTCACTGTAACTATTGTTTTAAAATATACATTGTGACACTAAATAAAATTATCTATTACTTTAAGGATTTTTGTTATAATATTGTTATCAAGTTTGTTTATACTCATGCTCCTACTTCTCTGGAGCCTGAAAACACCCCTTTGATATCAGAAGTTATAGAATTCTATGGGAGCTTTGTGTCACTGTTCAGCATAGGGAAATCCATTCCAGTGACAAAGTGAAGACTTATTGTAAACAAGTCCAATTCCCTGGGTCTCTGTAATTCCCAAAACAAATTAGAAAGTGTGCTATATTAATATTTGGCTATATTAAAAACTGAAAATGGTAAGCTAGGAAATTAAACAAAGGTTTTATTGTCTTTACCTGGAAAAGGAGGCGGTGGTCCTCCTGGTCCTGCAGGTCCAGGGAATCTGTCCCCACCTGGAATGCCACCTGGAAAACGGCCTCGTCCTCTGTTATTTGGTGGAAACGCTGCACGTGAGCCACCTCCTGGAGGACCAGCTTTACCTTCTCCAGACATCTGGCCTGATTGTGTAGCTGCAATGGGGAAGCAAAAGTATATTATCATTCCGTACCATGAATGATTTTTGTTTTGTTTTTTTTCCCCAATTCGTGACCGAGAGTTCATTTTTGTTTTGTTTTTTTGGGGGTGAAGAGGTAGCATTGCTGTATGTCTTCAATAGCAATGCTGAGTACTAACCCTTCATATTTATATAGAACTTTTCATGCACAGTTCTCGAAGTGCTTTATAAAGCCTCCTTTCTCCCTATTTTAGAGATAGGGAAACAGTAACAGAGAAGTTAAGTGACTAATCCAAATTCTTTCAGCAAATCAGAGGAAGATTTTGCAACTGTATTTCAATCTCTTAACCATCTGTCCCACGCTCAGGCCACTAAACCAGATTCCTAAATGTGGTATGCAGACAACTAGAGGTCCACAGATAGAAAAGTGGATGATAACATGGTGTTATTCTTACGTCTAGCTGCTTTTACAACAGATATCTAGGCTCGTCACTAAATAGATAAAAGGAAAGGGGAAAAAAAAAAGCCTAGAAGCCTGCAAAAGGACATGGAAACATGGAGACGCCTGCCTAACTAACTCATTTAGGGACTCTGCTGCTATATAATAAAGAAGAGAAAACAGAAGCCATTTTCTGGGCCAGAGCCACAAGTGGATTTGAGCTGTCAGCCAGCAGGGAGAGGCAAGTTCAGACCATAAGGTGAACCATACCTGTTTTTATTCTGCCACTATGCTTGGTTCCTTTTTCCCTTTCTTCCTGCATGTGGAAAAGGGAACCAAGCATAGAATCTGAATAAAAAGTACGATACAAAAAAGTTCCTTAATCTCACTTATTCAAGAATTCCCCTGGTGTGATCAGACTGGCATAGTCAGCTACACATCAAACCTTGTTTCCCATTTTCTATCATAGGAAATTCAGATGAGGAAAGGGGTTTGGCTAGAACAAAAGAAGTATTTCATGCTATGGAAGAGCACCTTGGCCCCACTGCATTCAGAAGCCAGTTATACTAGCCCTCAGGCAGCTCAAAGCTAATCCATGGCCCAACTACTGTGCGAAGAATAGAGCAGTGACATCCATCTCATTCCAGGTCCTGCAACAAGCAGAGCTCAGTCAGATATCAGAATCTAGTCCAATTTGTCTGCAAAATGTCCAAGTTGTTAATGCATTCATTTTGTTCAATCTGGTTGTATGAATGCTTTCACGCACATAGTATTTCTCAAAGAATTATAGGGAAAAGATCCATAAAGGTATTAGCCCCAGACACCTTTTGATAAGTTTCCATAACTGTAAACATTTCATAACTATTTGGAGCCATACATGTTATCATGGACCTTTGTTTTTTAAATTTACAATGCAACTAACAAGAGAAGACTTACTTTTCCTTGACTGCATTTCAAACTGACTCAAGAACTGCTTATTGCATGGCGTCACAACAGGATTTTGCCCATGCAATTCTCTTTTAGGCAAGAGATCCATCAACTTTTTGGAGGATGCTTCAGATCCCACACCTACAAGAGCAAACCTAAAAAAGAAGAGTGAAAAGCTGCATCAATTTCTTGCACCAGAAAAATCTGATTGCCTTCCAGAGAAAAGATAAATACATGGCAAGCAAAAGAACATTTGACAAAAATCCCCCCCCACAAGCTTGGTTAATTCAGTCTTAAAGATACTTGAAAAATCATAACACAAACTCTCGAGTTATGAGAAAAGAACGCCAAATGTAAATATGAACTTAAAAATTACAATTTTCCCACCATTCAATTTGAAATGCCCATGAAAAGAATGGAGATGGAAAAGTAACTTTTCTTCTGCTCAACCATACAGTATGAACCTGTTTAGCTGGCATGTCCACAAAATTTAGACCATTTACTTCAATTTCTGAACACGTTTTTAGTGTTAAAAAGCCTCATTAAGGAAAGAATCACTGCAGAGAGAAAATCAACAAATGGATTAAGGAAAGCTGTCTCTCTCATAGAGACTTTCAAAGCAGCTCAAAATTAAAGAATGAATATTTCCTCCTCTACAAAGTAGTGTTTCTTAAGGAAATTTATTTTAGGTTTTAGATAACTAAACTAGACTGTAAAAAGCTAAATCAAATTTAGGCAAGCTTAAAAGTTTTTTGTTTTTTTTTTTTAAATCGGTACTTTACCAAAGGAAGTGGTCTTCTACCATTGAGCTGTATTTGATAAAACTGGCAGTAGGTAACTGATTCTTCTTTTCATTATAAATTAATCAAAGCTGCACTTTGAATGTTAGTTTAGTTTCACCCACCACCACCCCCAAAAAGGAGGGTACGGGGGTTAACCTGGCATTCATGAAGACCTTAAATCAAATATAGTTTAAATCACAATTGAAATAGTTAGTTTTTCCACAGCACAAAACTCACACAATTGACAATTTATAGTAAACAAAAAAACATTTACTGGACTCTGAGATGTGTTATTAGTAGGGATTGAGAGGCACTGGCAGAGCTGTGCAAAATGAAAATGGAGAAATAAAAGGCTAATAAATCAAGTTTTAAAAAAAGAGATTTGACAAAAAGTAGAATAAGAAGCCATTCACACTGATGAGAGGTAAAAAAAATTAAGAGTACGTGCTCTGAAATTTAGGAAAATGAATGTGTAAGGAATGCCAATATCACAATCCTATTCAGGGAATACTGAAACCTATAGTATTGTCTTTAGAACTTATTTCTGTGATTGAATTAGTAGTCACCAATGAAAAACAATAAGGTACAAAACCCCTGCTAGACATTAGCTGTCCAACAAGAGTAAACAGCTCATTGCTAGCTGCGGAAAACACGGACCACTCACCCTCACTGTAGGAGATCAATGACCAATAGCAGAAAATGTGGATTACAGATGCTTACCCCTTTGACTGGCCATTAGCACGGTTTTCAAAAAATTTTATCTCCAAAATATCATTTACTCCCAGTGAATGCACTGCTTCAGTTAAGTCTTCATCTGTTGTCCACTGCAAAATATTTTTATATTCAAATGTCAAAACACATTAAATGCCAATTTTCACTAAGAATACAGCAGTCTAATCCTGTATGTTTGTACTACTGCTTTTTACTTTATTGTGAAAATGATCAAGTAGTAGTGCATCTCACTGGATGTTTTCTGTGGCTGTTTGTAGAAAAGGCCAGAAAATATTTCAAGGGACACTTTACAGTTACTTCTCAAAAAGATCATTGCTAAAATATATGAATAGACAAATGATGTGTAATACAACACATATGGCACTAACGGCACCTAACATGCATTACCACCCTTAATACATAATGCACTCTCTTAAAGAAAGCTATGTCAGAAGAAGTTTTGTTTTTATGAAAAACAAAAACATACTTTCAAGGCTGCAAGGCTTTAATCTGACCAATTTCAATAGTCACTTCTTTTGTCTGTCTGTTTTATACCTCAAGGATTGCAAATTTTTCCTCTTCAAAATAGATTATTACTCAGTTTCTATTAGCCCAAAATCCTACATCTCTAAACAAGGTCAGATTTCAAGACCATTTCAATAGTGTTTCACTTTCAGATCTGTTAGCACACTTGTACCCCTTATACATGGTGCTCTATACCAGTGTCAAAACTGGCCCAAGTGAAATTTAATTTACTAAAAAGCCCAAACCATGAACTACTGGTTTTTTTTGAAGCTTTAGACAGCAAGATTCTAAGAAGTTTTGTTTTACTTACTGATGGCAGAGAAAAAAAAACAGAAGAAGAGTAAGAAAAGTAGAGTTTATCAGCCACTTCAGTGGCCCACGGATATGTGGCATCCATCAGCATCTAAATGACTCTCCTATAAGCAAACACCTAAGTTGAACATTATCCATTTCTGAAGTTAAACACTTTCACCCTGATTGTAAGTGTGCACTGGTACTGAAGGAGTTGGAGTAAGAAGAAAACCTTTAACTCCAGAACCCCCCTAAATTTCAGGAGAGAGAGGGAACTGGGTGTTCAAGTTTTCAAACTCCTTATATACCCGCCACCAGCTCTGGTATAGAACCCTCAACACCCTTCTGGCTCACAGCAAGCAAACTACATTGCTGAATCTCATGCCACTTAAAAAAAAAAAAAAAAAAAATCAAAGAAAACCTTGACAATCCTTAAGATGGTAAACACAATGTTGTAGATAGTTCTGTTTAAGATGTCAAGTCAGTAGTAACAATACAGATTTAAAAGTTATATATGGACTTTCAAAAACACTCAGCATTGGCCAATTGGCCATTGACTTCAATGGAAGCAGAGTCAGGCCAACACTGTGTTTTGAAAATCTCATCTCTAGAAATAAGTTTTTAAATGAAGTGTTTGATAAATCAGAATCTCCTTTACTTACCTGAAAAGAGCCTGAAATCAGGATACTGCAACATTTAACAACATCAAACACTTAAAACAAAGTATGAAAGCATTTTCCTGCATGCCTGGCACTAGTATAGGCTTTAGCAGAGAAAGCAACCATGAACTCAGAATTTTGCATGGAAAATATTAATTTATTCTGTTCCTTCTCTTTAGAGTTTCCCCTAAGCCCTAATAGAGCGGCAAACCTACCATGCTTTCCCAGAAAGCTTCCCCTTTCACCTTTAACTTATTCTACAAGTAAGACACAACTGAACCTTTATATTGTAAATAACCTCCATTTTAATGAACATCCCAAAACTGTATTCTTCCCCCAAGATTTTCACTAAAATGTTCGGAAAACCTGCTTCTCTGTTCTAAGATATCAGTACATGATTTCTTTTGTATTGAGTGCCAGAAAGTTAAATATTTTAGTAAAATTCTGTCAACTACAATGAGTATATTTGATCAGTGTAAGATTACTGCCCATAATAAAAAAGCATGTGTGTAGCTGAATTCAAACACTTACCCAAGTAAGATTTCCAATGTACAATGCAATTCTCTTTCCAGTATACGTATAGACAACATTTGGTGCTGCTCCTTTACCTACATCATCTCCAACTGATGGTGGGAGAGAGTCCATATAATCACGGTCCTCTGGGGCATCGCCATTATTTGCAGATGGAGAGATGACATCATCATACAAATCTATCTGATCATGTCCACCATATTCAGCTTCCTAAAATACAAAAAGCTATGCTGTAGATTACATATTACCTAAAATACTCAATGTTTATTCAAAACAAATACTGCTCTAAATGTCCCAGAGAATTATCACATGAGGTAAGACAGACACATTTGGGACTGAAATACAACAGTATATCCCTCCCAGTTTACGTCCCAATTTGATCTACATTCAAATGTATATAAATCTGATGTTACTGCCTTCTGGTTTCTACTTTTTAAAAAATTCCACCAAACTGACAGAAAATTAACAAAAAGCCTATATTTACTGCTTAATCCTACAATGATTTTATTCTACTGATAGAGACAAACAAGAGAACACAAATCCTATTCTCAGAATGTTGCTGACATTAATGATGCTGGTAAGCAAAACAGCAGCAAGTAAACTTCAGCTCTTACGCAAAACAAAGTAAATATTTTCCTCTATTAAAAGAAATTGATAGGGGAAGTGGTTTGAGCTTTTATGAGAGTCCTGGCAATGAACACAACATACAGCCAAACTTTTCATAGATCGGATCCTAAACTTGATCTCTGATTCTCCAATAAAGGGTCAAGAAGGGAGCACTTCATACTCTAATGATCCCACTTAATATAAAGGAGAAACACTGACTGTTTCCAAAGAAAGCTATATCCCACTTTCTGGTATCACCGTGTCATCACAATATGAGTTGGAATGGGAAATGACTAAAATAGGAGCAAAAATAAATCAATTTTTAATTGAGTTATCAGTCCATGTTCTTTTTAAAATTTAGACCTTTTAACATTAACATGGGCAACATACACTTCTTCGCAATTAGGGAGCATCATATAAAAAAATTCCTAACTATGTCTCTAGTAATAAATGTATTAGAAGATTTAATCCAGAGTATCTTCTCTAAATTGAAGACTCCTCCTGATGCAGCCATTTACATTTTTTAATCTCCACTTACAGTCATATAAATGGACAACTTGGCAAATGAAGTTAACATCTGTCTTACTGGTCCCTCACCCACAAAATCAGAGTGACAAAGCACTGGCATTACCTGTATTACAATTATTATTTTACAAGGACTAGACCATTGCTTTAGGGCCCTGCCATAACAAACTCTCCTCAGACCCTTGCATAACAGGTTTGTTCCCCTTAAACCACTCCCCATGATGTTTTCCCCCACTTCAGGATTCCAGACCACAGGGCAGGAAAAGCTGGTTACATACTCTTTATAAGAGGAGTGTGTTTCCCGATGCTCTGTAAAGGAGTCAGTTGTGCACTACTAAAAATACCAAGTTATAACACCCATATTCTCCCTTATGAAATGACCCTCCAAAATTCTCTCGGCAAAACAAATCTCCATCTACCAAAGTTCTGTATTTTACAGCA
The DNA here is from genome assembly GCF_007399415.2 of Gopherus evgoodei. NCBI lineage: Eukaryota > Metazoa > Chordata > Testudines > Testudinidae > Gopherus > Gopherus evgoodei. Next base: position 300,173,247 of record NC_044322.1, read on the forward strand.
AGATCTCCCCAACATAAGCCCCTTTCTACTATATAAAATTCTGTTGTATCGTAACTTTTTTTTTTAAATACCAACTTCACCCACACATTGAGTCAGTAAATATATGAAGGCAACACACACCACCACAGTATTTAATGGTCTTGCAAATTCTATAAGTCAAAAAGTCTCTGTTTCTTTCCTCCTAAATGCAGGAAAGCTAAATCAAAGTGGTGAACTTTGCACTTTGTTCTGAAAATTAGGTTCAAGATCATTTTAATTTCCTGCAGAAACAAGTTTCACACTTCTAGGCCAGCAGCTTTCAGTTCTGTCACCTGCATTTATAAGTCTTCACATGTTTTAGTAGTTCCACAGTTCCTGAGGAATGCACCTGACATGGGAGTTTATAATTACTGAGAAGCAGCTTTTAAACTAGCTCATGCCAATGTCATGAGGGGCTTTGAGGATCAGAACTGAAACCCTAAGTTTGTCTCGGTTCAGTGCGTAGCCGGTGAAATGAGCAGAACACTGGGGCGATACACTGTCAGCAACTTATGTTATTAAGTAGGTAAGCTGTTTCACTTTGAACTAATTGGACAATGTGTTATAATCGGAGAGTCAAGAGTTTAAGGCCAGAAAGGACCTCCTGTACATAACATGCCACCTACACTACCCAGAACCTGCACACTAAACACAACTGAAATTAGACCAAAATATTATAGCCTACTGGAAACTAGACTATTATGTGCCACAGGCAGAGATCAGGAAGTACCAACATGCATCAGTGCTCCACAATCAGGTACAATATGTTGCAACAATAAATGCAGAAGGTCATTAACTCATGGATCATTGTGGCCTACTCCAAAACTGAAACCATGGGGTGCAGTCTCCTTGGCCAGCTTTAGGCAGAAGAGCTCTTTTCCAGCAGCCATATTTATCTGGGCATCCAGTAACAATGAAGATTCCAGCTAGCCCCACCCCATAGAGCGTGTTAATGTGGTTCTGAGTTCTATGAAGCATTATCTTCTCTCCACCAGCATCACTCTGTATTGCCCACATTTAGTATCAGTCATCTGCTCTTCGCTGACACTAACGGTATGTCCACACAGCAAAAGCTGTGCACTGACTAACCTACCTGAGCTAGTGCTGTTTATGACCAGCCTACCCTAGCTAGCTTAAATCCAGCTAGTGTGAGTAACAACAGTGATGAAGACAGTGGAACAATAGCTTCTGAATGGGCTAGCAAGCCAAGTACATACCCAGGATCCATGCCAGGCTTGTACTACATGTACTGCAGCTCAGAGTGCACTACCATCACTGCTATATTACCTCTGCTAGCTAGATTCAAGCTAGCTCTAGTAGGCTGGTCTTTGCAGCTTTTGCTGTGCAGATATATCCTAAAACAGCTAAGGGACGGCACTGTTTGTATCTGACATAATGAAGACACACAGTTGGGTGTTGTTCATGTATTACTGGCATATGAATCTGTGTTGTCTTAAGATCTTACCCAGAGAAAAAGGTTACTTACCTGTATTGTAACTGATGTTCTTTGAGATGTGGTTGCACATATGTATTCCACATTGGAGAGTGCACCCAGTCAGAGCCGGAGTGTTTTCTGTAGCTGTACTTGTCAAGGTGGCACACACACTCTGCACATCCTCATGGCCCATCTCAAGCCTATATAAGGGCAATGCTGCCCTGATCCCCAAGAGTTCCATTGCACCAGAATATAGTGACTCGGGACTCCGGTGCAGAGGGGTTACAATATGGGTAAGTAATCATTTTTTCCTCTTTGAGTAGGGTGACCAGATGTCCCAATTTAAAAGGAACAGTCCCGTTTTTTGGGACTTTTTCTTATATAGGCGCCTACTATCCCTCACCCTGTCCTGTTTTTTCACAGTCACTATCTAGTAACCCTATCCTTGAATGATTGCACATGTGTGTTGTACTCAGATGACACGCAACAGTACTATTAGGAGATGGGGTGCAGAGACTATTTAAATAGGAACTGCAATACTGTTTTCCCAAAATTTGCTTTAGATCTTGAAGCAGGCATAAGGAGTGAAGGTATGCACAGAGGACAAAGTAGCAGCCCTACAAATGGGACATCCCATAGAAAAGCTAATAAAGCTGCTTGAGCTGAATGGCCTGACTGTCTTTGTGGAGGAGAGATGTGAGCTATAGAACTGAGAAGGGCCCAGATGAATTCTATTTTCTATGTCAGGATTAATCTGGATTTTCCCTTTTTTCAGGCTAAGTCCCACACAATCAAAGAGACAAAATGATAAACCATGTGGTGGAGAACCCGATGCTCAGATCTCCCTCACACTAACAGTTGCCTAGGTAAGGGAAGACGTGGATCCCTGTTCTCCTCAAGTAGGCCACCACATTACAATGGACTTGGTGAACACATGTAGCACTGACATTATGGGCCAAAGGGAAGTACTGTGTATTCATAGAATCATAAACCTGCTACTACAAATCTCAGAAATTTCCCATTACTTGGCACTACCATCGCATGGAAGATGAAGGAAAGCAAACCAGTAACTGTGATCTAGGATTGATGCTAGGGAAACCATGTGAAGTCTAATGTACATGATGAACTTTCTGAGATTTCAGAAGTCCAATATGGATCTCAACTCCTGCTCCCCTTCAACTTGAGGATCAGAAAGTATCATGAGTAAAACTTCTTTCCCCAGTGTTGATAAGGAACTTCTTGTATGGCCCTTAAAGTGAACAGAGTCTGAAGCTTTTTGAAGAAACACTAACTCATGAGATGGGTCCCTGAAAAGTTTAGGTGGACGGAGAGGAAATGGATAGAATATCCCAATTTCGTAGTGCTTAGAATCCAGTTGGCTATCAACATGGCTTCTCAAGCACTGAGAAAATGGGACAATCTTTCCCTAAATGGGGGGGGGGGGGGTGAAAAGATAGTAGGAAGATTGCCAACAACTGTATGGCTGTTCTCAAAGGACAAGTCAAATGGGCTGCTTCAACACAGCTGACTGAGGACAAGCTGGATGACTCAAAGTGAAGTTGAAGGACCTCTGTCTCTGATGTTTGTGCTTCCTTCTCAAAAAATCATGTTGCCTTGGTGAATATCAAGCCTGCATATAAAAACTGACATGGATATTACTGTTGTCGGGCTATATACTGACATAAAGGGTAGCAGAAGAGGCTTTAAATGTAAGTAGCTTCATTAGTCTTGCTTGAAAACAAGAACTGACCATCAAACAGAAGGTCCTCTATGGTTTGTTGGATGTCCAAGGCTATGTAACCGGGGGGGTCTCATTGTTATTGCAGAAGCCATCACCCTAGCACAGTCTTTCCCAAACTTGGGACGCTGCTAGTTTAGGGAAAGCCCCTGGTGGGCCGGGCTGGTTTGTTTACCTGCCACGTCTGCAGGTTCAGCCGACTGCGGCTCCCATTAGCTTCGGTTCGCTGCTCCAAGCCAATGGAGCCACGATTCGCCGGACCTGCGGACGCAGCAGGTAAACAAACCGGCCTGGCCCGCCAGAAGCTTTCCCTACACAAGCGGCATCCCAAGTTTGCACACACAGTGTTGTTACTTTATGGAGAGGATTTGCGGGTCCTGAAAGATCACAGACAGAAAGATCTGTATAGCCTTGTACAACCAATACAGTGTCATCAATCTTTTTTCAAGGGAGGGAATGAATCCTCAGATGTTAAAGCTTCTGAAACAGCTTCATGCATTTAAAACTGGTGTATATACACTCAAATAAGCTTTAACAAAAAAAAGGCCTTTTGATGCTACTAAAATACAGTAGTTGATAACTCCCTCTTCAAGGAGAACCATCCAAGAGGGTGGACAAGATTTTGTGGATCCTGCAAGACTTGTAGGTTCTTGCAGCTTACATCATACATCCAACTGTTTCAGCTAACATTAGTATATATGGAGAATATTACGTTACAAAATTGAGAAAGTGGCCAAATTATGTACAAGTGGAATAACTAAGAAAAATCAACTTGTAGCTAAGAGCATATGTAATATTATTTTGTTTGTATTATGGTAGCATCTATTCTAGATGGCCCAACAGGGACCGAGGCCCCATTGTGATAACTGCTTTACATACACTCAGTAACTGGCAGTCTCTGCCCAAGACCTTACAAGCAAGGGCAAAACCTTAACACAGTGAACTGCCTGCCAAATTCAAAGAAATTATTTTTCAATAAGCCATATTTGATTTACATTCCTTTAATATTAAGATAAGGCTAACATCTTTATCTGTAAACCAATCTAAATCCTTAAAAAGTGTACAGAATTTACCCCATTCATTTTCTCTATTTCAGTTTCCATTGTGCTCTCTAGAGGAAGCCAGAAAGATAACCAGTGCATCCAAATATTTGCAGCAGGTTGCTGGGCAAAGCCATCGTGCGCTGTCACATGATAGCCAACAGATTTCAGAAGAGATTAGAGTGTTTTTTCTTTTTAAAAGTTTATGTTCCCATGGACTACATAACTACAAGGGGCCTGGAACTATTTAAATACCAGCTGGCTCAACGCCTACTTCATAACACTATAGTAGGCTCTTGAATGGTTAGCATAAGTTAGCTACCCTGTCTAATTATTTTTATTATTCAACTGTGTGTATGTCTCAAAACTATTTCTTGTTTTCAAGTTTATCTTCTAATTACTTCTGTAAAAGACTAGAGTCATCAGTATATGCTCAGACACAAAATGCAAAAATAGTACATATTCACAATGTAACTGTACGTATGTCGCCAGGCTCTGCTGTAGAAAAAACTGTGATAGTGACCTGCTGCATCCACCAATCACTGCAGAATCAAGGTCAATGAGAAAATGAGAACACAGACTACTGAAGTTTTCTTCCCTTTCTTTTCCCTTAACAGTTCCTTCAATTTGAGGCACTAAAGCACACAAAGACAATCTCACCCTCATGCTCTCCAACTTACCTGGAAATCTCATCTCTACTATAGGAAGGACCATAACTTCCTCTCAAAGATTAAACTCAGCTTCCTGCTTTAATTTCATAATTCAGCTTTTGAAAAAAAATGTCAGCTGAATAAGAACAAGAATGAATTTAACCTACTGAGAGCGTAAAGAAACTACTATGTGCCCACTGTAGTCAGAGTTTAGCAAAAAAAAATTTAAACAACGTTCACACCAACAGCAGTTTACCATTAGTTGCCATTGTAAAACGTTTTTTATTTAGTAAATATGCAACTCTGATCAGATGTTTAGTGCCCAATTGGTTATTTGTTCTCTCAACCACAGTTGTCCCTTGTTTTATAAGTACTCTCCCTCCCATATAGCCCAATACACCGCACCATAAAAAACTTTTCAAGACAGGTTTTAGGGTGTAAAAACTCTGAAAAGGTAATCATAGGGGCAGAAACGAGGTGAAAACATTCAGTAAAGAATGTCAAAGTATAAATGAGTGTGTACTTGTTTTTCCAAAGCTGACAGGAAAGAGTCTGAATAGAGCATTCTGAAGGCAGAGTGATGGCATTCTAGTAAGGCTACCCAAAACTTATTAGAGGAGATTTTACCAAAAAGGTTATGATGATAGTAGCATTGTCCATGTACCATAGAACCTCAGAGTTACAAACACCTCGGAAATGGAGGTTGTTCGTAACTCAAACATTCATAACTCTGAACAAAATGTTATGGCTGTTCTTTTAAAAAGTTCACACCTGAACACTGACTTAATACAGCTTTGAAACTTTACTCTGCAGAAGAAAAATGCTGCTTTTAATCATTAATTTAAATGAAACAAGTACAAATCTTTTTTTTAAACTTCCCCTTTTTTTAGCAGTTTACGTTTAACACAGTACTGTAATGTTTTTGCCTCCCCCCTGCTGCTGCCTGATTGCGCACTTCCAGGTCCAAATGAGGTGTGTGGTTGACCAGTCAGTTCATAACTCTGGTGTTCATAACTCAGAGGTTCTACCGTATACACAAAACTGGAAGGAAAAAAAAAAAAAAAAGCACATGTACACTCAAAAGAAGTCCCCTTCACTCCCCAAAATATAATTGAATTTTGCAGGAAAGAACATTACAACAGTTCTCACTAACAGTGCAGGTCTCTCCCCATGGCCAGTTTTAACATCAAAAGAAGGTAGCGAACCACACGTTTGCAGGAACGCGGAAGATCAGATAAGGCTGACTATAAGTAAGACAGTAAGAAAATTGTGGGCCGTGACTGTGTTGCAGAAACTGTAACTTTTAATACTCACTGCAACTTTTAGTGCCCCTCCTCCATCATGGTGGAGGGGTGGCTGGGGCAAATTTGAGTGACTAGTATTGTGACCTTGGTTGACAACCAAGGAAAATTCAGGTGAGTAGCGATGCAACCTAGTGCATGAGATGGGGCTATGGTGATGTATGAGGAAGACAACCTCAAAGACTGTGCCTTCTTCAGCAGCACAGTTGTGCTGGGAAACCAGTTTGGGGAGGTCCCAGTAAGTGGAGCTAGGTAGGAGCTAGGACTTATGCCTTCCAAAGAGCTTGATGCCAGGACAGGGGAGCCCCAGCAGTGCCAGCCCCTTCACAGGGCTTCTAAGGGTCTCCAAGTTGTGGCCAGCTCAGGGCACAGAGGCTCAGGCCCCACACACATCCTGGACTGAACGCTTGGGGAGGAGGGGGTATCCAACCTATGTTGGAGAGTAAAGGACACTACTAACAACTCTGTCCTGATGGCACCGTTACCTTCTAACCCCATCACACGCTACCTTGTGGACATCTCTACAAAAACCTGCATCTGCTCATCAGTAGGGCCAAATCTGAGTGATGTTACACCTTGTGCAACAGGTGGCAAAGCCACTCATTCAAATGTGGCTGGAGCTTATGTGTGGGTGTACACCCAGGACTGGACTCCTTGTGGGGGCATTCAGATGAGAGGTCTTCATTCTTCCTGTTTGTTTTATTATGATACTTGAACTGACAGCATCAAAACCGCAACTTAAACTGTGGCCACAACTTCTGAACAACAACAACAAAAATTCACTACTTTCTTAGAGCCTTTATTAAGTGAATGCATGCTTCTTGTGGATTACTTTTACTTTTAATTTAGAGGCGAAGGCTAGGGTTTATAAGCCTTCTTGAAGAATCTGTTTTCAAGAGAAACCTGAAGGTGGATGGAGTCAGGCATAGAAGATAACATTTAAAAAAATGCGTTGAGTTGGAACAAAATGACACATGTAGGCAGTTTTGGCCAAGTGAAAGGAGAGAAGAGCAGAAAGACTGATGGGAGCTAGACCACAGCCTATCATACTGATTAATATTATCTTCATTGTTTCCTTGTGATCCCCCACAATTGGTCTATTTCCATCTGCTGTCTCGTCTAATATTTAGACTTTAAGCAATTTGGGGTCAGCGACTGTCTTTTCTTTCTGTGTTTGAACAGTGTCCGGTAGTATGGGGTGCTGGGGGGTTTCTAGGCGTAATGATAATAGAAATTAAAAAATATATTGGGAAGAGCCTTAAATGCAAGAGCAGGGAATTTGAGTATGATGCATATATAGCAACGGTAAGCTAATAAAGGGATTTGAGAGAAAAGAAATAATTCAGTCAGCAGGTGGAACTAATAAGTGAGTTCTACTAGAACAGAAGAGGGCAGAGTAAAGGGCCTTATTTTCACTAGGGGAAAAGATGTGTTCTTAACTCTTGTTGGCTAACACATGGTAACAGAGGCAAAATGCTACTGAAGACAAGGCAGTTGGTAGTTTTCACACAAGTTGGCAGGTTGAGGTAGAAACTATGTGGGAGTCTTGGGTTTATCTCGACCTGCTACCTTTTGTTAAAACTACAAACTGTCACTGATACAAATGAGAGGTATGTAATGAAATAACTTGGGTATAAGTACAGTCGCCCTTTACTTAATGAATTCACAAACCCTATCAGGACTTCTCAGTTCCCATTCTAAACTAGTGCCTCCTGTAGCATTGGGGTGATCTAAACCAACAGCAGCAGCAGAGCACTTACACAACAGCAAGCTGTTCCCTTTGCAGTTGGCTCCTGTGTAAAATTCTTGCTACAAAGAACTGATTAATGCTAACCACTTTGAGGCTGCAACAGATTTTCCAGTCATCACCCTGATCACGCCACTTGTATGATTTTTGAGTCAGAGATCATCTCATATACATTTCTACAACATCTAGCACAATGAGGACACAATCCCAATTAGGACAACCTAGGGACTATTGTAGTAGAAGTAAGAATGATGATCACAAGTACTTCACATCTGGAAGAATTGAAATGGAAAAGTGAATAGGAAAGTGATCAGTATTTTCCTTTGCACCTTTCCAATTTAAAATATTACTGTTCAAGTGCCACCACCTCTCTTATAAGAAAGGCAGTCTGAAAGATTTTAAAAAAAAAAAAAAAGGCGAGGTCTGGGGAAGTAAAATGAGCATTGTGACAAGGTCAAAAAATGCAAACAAGAATGAATTAAAAGTTGCAATGAGATCAACGAAGCCCCAAAAATGGGGATTAGAGAAAAATGACACAAAGAGGACAATTCAAAGGCCTAGTATTCTGCAGTGAGATTATGCTAAGTAGTCAATATAAGACAAAATGACTAAACATTGTTGGGGAGAACCTCTTTATTATCTCAATTTAATTTGCTTACCAGATCTTTATCCTTAACAGGATTATCAGATGGCTAAGGGAGTTGTGTGCATGGGACTGTCTTCGGAAGCTGTGAACTAACAACCTGAACCCCACTACATCTTCAGAATTTACTGTAGGCCCATGAGCAATTGTGCAGCAATGGCTTGTGTGTATTTTTGGAGCAAAGAGAAAACAGACAACCTGGGCCATGTGGCAGCTTGCCAGAAGCCTGAGAGCCACATCTAATTAGTCACAGCAGAAATTTCCAGCATTACTACCACATTAAAAGAAACCTCAGACTTAACAGAGATGGTTGTTTGTTTTTTAATACTTTGCTTTTCATTTGGCAGATTTGTTTGTAGCTAGTGTCTATCAGAGCACTGTTGACTCAATTTAGATGCTAAGAAAGAAAGGCAGTACGCAATTATGTATGTAACCTTTTCCTAACATAAGAGAGGATATGTACACCTCTACCCCAATATAACGCTGTCCTTGGGAGCCAAAAAGTCCTACCGCATTATAGGTAAAACCGCGTTATATTGAACTTGCTTTGATCTGCCGGAGAGGGCAACCAACACCTTCCCCCTCCGAGCGCTGCTTTACCGCGTTATATCTGAATTCGTGTTATATCATGTCATATTATATCGGGGTAGAAGTGTACTACTATCCAGAAAAAACAGAATAAAATCAAACAGCATTCTAGACATTTGCCACTTTATTGGGATCAGAAGCACCCAGTGGAAAGGAAGAGGTATTTGCACCATATTTGTAGCCATAGTGTTCCCACTCTGAGGGCTTCTCTACACACAAGCTTGCACTGGCTTAATTAAATTGACTTAGTTAACTAAGTGCAAACCCTGTGTAGACCCTTTGTTTGGCATAAGAGTATTTCAGCTTAATTTAAACCAGTTCCAACTTAAACTATACCAAAGAAAGCACTCTTGGGCTGGAATTGGAGTGTTTCTACAGAATTTTGCACAGATTTCATTACATCAGTTGAAATTCACACCTTATGTTATACCTGTGCAACTTTTCCATGGAGACAAGGCCTAAGAGAACAAACCACTCTTCTCCATTGCCTGCTTACTTTATCATATGTCACTCCTACATAATATGTAGTCTCACCAAAATGACTAACTGTTAAAGAAATCACAAATGTTTATTTAAACATTTGTGATAATCACTCTTCCGTTCCTTTTCTATCCACCACCCAAATAAACCATAACTTCTTCCCAACACAATCACCTATTTCCCTCTCGCCCCATCATCCCTCATTTTCTCTATTTCTCTCTCTGACCCACATCAACCTCCCCCTGCTAAAAGATGTGCTCAAATGACAACTACAGAGCATCAGTAACTCTGCGGGTCTGGAAGTGTCTGCAGGAGGGTGGCCACTTTATTTAATTTCTCATGCTCTGGGGCAGAAACAATGCAATCTGGGGTATGATGACCTAGGGTAATGCCAGAGCCCATTTGATGTAAATACAGATGGTAACTAGGTTACAGGAAACCTGTTAAGAACATGACATGAATTTTGGTAAGGGCAAATAGACTTGTTGAGATGAATGAAAGGGGAGAAAAAGCAAGAATTATAAGAGTAAACAGCTGAAAATCAACTGGCTGTACTACAGGAAAGAAGATGTGTTTCCACAAAGCTCTATCATTAGCAGGCAAAAAGGGTTGTTAATGTATATACCCCAAGTGTCTCAGGATTGGTTCAACTCTCACTTTCCCGAGACTCACTGGACAAGTTTTGCTTAGTGTAAGTCTCTCTCCTAATATTTATTAATTTTTGCAGTGTGCGAGAAAATGCAGTGCATATTTTACAGTTTTCTTCCCTCTGGATGATAAATTTGCCACATTTTAGTCTCTCCCACTAGAAGAACTTGTATAAGGCAAGAAATCATGCTTGTTTCATGGTTTCTTTATCCACTTGTAGACTAAGGATTTTCATGCATATGTTATAGTATCTCTCCCCTCTCTTTGGTGCTGGTGGGAATGTGTTTTATAGACTTTCAAGGGATAAGTGGATTTCCAATATGGAAATGGGAGAGATTTTGCTGTGTGTTACAGTTTCTCTGGGGGTGGGTGGGTGTCTGTCTCTCTCTCTCTGGGGATATGGAGATGAGAGTTGTTGCTATGTGTATATTACAGTCTCTCTTAGGTTGAGTTGGTGGGGGTGTTGCTGTCTGATACAGTCTCTTTCTCTATTGAGATGGGGGGTATTGATCTGTGTGTTACAGTTGGTCTCTCAATAACCCATGGAGGCTGTTGCTCTGTTTGTTACAATCACTCTACAGCAGGGATTCCAAAATTGGGTCGCAGCTTGTTCAAGGTAAGCGCCTGGCGGACCACGAGACGCTCTGTTTATCTGTGTCCCTGCAGGTACGGCTGCTCACAGATCTCAGTGGCCGCGGTTCACCATTCCCAGCCAATGGGAGCTGCAGGAAGCAGTGGCCCGTCCCGCTTCTCGCAGCTCCCATTGGCCAGGAACGGCAAACCGTGGCCACTGGGAGTTGCCATACCTGCAGACACTCAGATAAACAAAGTGTCTCGCGGCACACCGGGGCTTATGCTGAACAAACTGCGAACCAAGTTTGGGAACCCCTGATCTACAGGAATATGGGGGCATTACTCTCTCTGTCTGTTATAACTGTGTTAAAGCTACTCTTTCTGGGGATATCCGGAGGCCACTGCTCTGTGTGTATGTTACAGTTGTGCTCTCTCTCTCTTAGTGGATACAGGAGGTATTGCTCCGTGTGTGTGTGTTACAACCTCTCTCTATGGGACATTGCTCTGCATCTGTGTTACACCAGCTCTCTTTCCATGGGGATAAAGGAGTTGGGTATTGCTCTAGAGCAGGGGTTCTCAAACTTCATTGCACCACAACCCCCTTCTGAAGGCAAAAAAAATTCTACACTACCCGGGGGGGGAAGGGGAGGGAAAGAGAGGGGAGGGCTGAAGCCTGAGCCGGCCTGAGCCCCACCGCCCCAGGGAGCCAAAGCCCGAGCCCCACCACCCTGGATGCTGTGTGGGTTAGTGTCTCAGGAAATACAGAGATGCGGGGGGCAGAACATTTGTTGCTGGGTGTATAATACAGTCTCTCTCTCTCTTTAGGGATATTGAACAGTTGCTGTGTGTGCACTACAGCCTCTCAGGGCAGATGTAGAGATGGGGGGGTTGTTACGCAGCATACAGTCTTTCGGGCAGGAATACAGAAGTGGGGGCATGTTGCTGGTTGAGTAATACAGTTTCTCGGGAGGCAGATATGGAGATGAGGGAGGTGTTCCTGGGTGCGTTACGGTCTCTCGGGGAGGGGAATGCGAAGATGAGGGGTTGTTGTGGGAGGCGTTACAATCTCTCGGAGTGGGGCTGCAAAGATGGGGGGGTTGTTGCTGGGAGCGTTACGGTCTCTCGGGAAGGGGGATGCGAAGATAGAGAAGTTATTGTTAGGTGCATTACGGTCTCTCGGAGATGGGGGGTTGTTGCTGGTGCCTTACCGTCTCTCCGGGTGAGGAGATAGGGGGTTTTTGCTGGGAGCGTTACGGTCTCTCGGGAAGGGGGATGCGAAGATAGAGAAGTTATTACTAGGTGCATTACGGTCTCTCGGAGATGGGGGGTTGTTGCTGGTGCCTTACCGTCTCTCCGGGTGAGGAGATAGGGGGCTGTTGCTGGGAGCGTTACGGTCTCTCGGGAAGGGGGATGCGAAGATAGAGAAGTTATTGTTAGGTGCATTACGGTCTCTCGGAGATGGGGGGTTGTTGCTGGTGCCTTACCATCTCTCCGGGTGAGGAGATAGGGGGCTGTTGCTGGGAGCGTTACGGTCTCTCGGAGATGGGGGGTTGTCGCTGGGTGCGTTACCGTCTCTCCCCCGCGCACGCACCCACAAGGCGGAGGGGGGCGTTGCCATGAGGGAGCGGGCCGACTGGCTGCGGGAGGCAGACGGCCGGTGCACGCCGCTCTCGCCCTCCGGGTTGAGCCCCGTTACCCCCCTCGGAGTTAGGGGCGCAACCTCCCCTCTCCCCCGCTGCCAGGCCCCGCGCATGCGGCCTGCGCTAGCGGCCTAGCGTTCCGCGGGAAACCCACCGCCGGGCGCTTACACCAACAATGGCGGCGGCGGCGGCGCCGCCACCTCCCCGCCGCGCGGCCCTGCAGGGGCGCAGGGACCTGTCCCGCCCGCGCGTACCTGGTTGAACTCCTCGCCCACATCGGCGTAGATGTCTATGTGGTCCACGCCGTCCGCCATGATCCGGCCCGCTCCTCGGGCCGCCGCCTCCGTCACCGCCGCGCCCGGGTCTAGAGCAGCCGCCGCCGCCGGGGAGGGGGAGCTAACGTCACTTCCGGGAGGAGACGGGGAACTTCCGGTTAATGCCTCAGCTACCAGTGCTGCCCGCAAAGGATGCGCCTGAGCCCGCGCCAGGCCGGGCGCCCCGCCCCTCCCTACCAGTCAGGGAGTGCGACACCCCACGCGTGTTCGAGATTTGCTCACTAACCGGGGTCCCCCACTGTCGGAGGCAGGGCTGGCTTCAGGCCAATTCCACCGAATCGGACCCCCGCCCAGTGAGAATCTCTTCCCTGGCTAGAGGCGCCTTCTTAAGTTTTACTCACCTGGTGGCGCTCCAGGTCTTCAGCAGCAATTCAGCAGCGGGTCCTTCAGTGCCACCGAAGACCTGGAGCGAGTGAAGGACCTGCTGCCGAAGTGCCACCGAAGACTCGGCGCACTGCCCGGTGAGTACAAGCCCCATGTGTTTTTTACATTTTTTTTTTAATATGAAGTTATCCCTGCTGGAGCCTCGTCGAAACTGTTCGAATTGGGCCCCGCACTTTCTAAAGCTGGCCCTGCTCGGTGGGGTGGGATTGGTGACCCACCCATTATAATCAGAATTCTGCATCATACTGCAGTGCTCGCAGGCCCTAGCCTGGCACCCCATTGGGGTGGAGGGCTGCCCAGACTCCACGTCAGGGACAGATCCTGCCCCAGAGAGCTCTGAATCTAAAGTCCTAATCATGTAACTGGTTGGGCGCAGGCAGGACCCAGTGTCTGCAAGGAGCCCTGGGCATTAGGGTGGGCATGTGTGAATTCAGTTGCAATAACAGTGCTTACAGTCAAAGAACAAGGCAGGAGGAGTATGCCAGGGAATGAGAGAGCAAATGAAACAAATGTGATAGCTATTAGTCTCATCACATCTGGATGGTGCTCAAGATACTATAGTGATGAGGCCTGGTACAAGAACCTCCATATGACAGAATAAAATTGCCCATGATCAGGCATTCTAAAATCATAAGCATGGCCATTATGCATCAGACCAATGGTCCGGGTGCTTCAAAGGAATGTAAAGAACAGGGCAATTTTGAGTGATGCGTCCCATCACCGGTCATCCAGTCCCAGCATCTGGCATTTGGAAATTCAGGGAAACCTGGAGCATGGGGTTTGCCTCCCTGACTAGCTTGGCTAAGCCATTGATGGACCGATCCTCTATAAATTTAACTTACTCTTTTTTGAACCCAGTTACACTTTTGGCCTTGACAAGGTCCCCGGCAATGAAATCCACATTCCACGTAGTGTAAAGTACTTCCTTTTGTTTGTTTTAAATCTGATGCTTATTAATATCATAGGATGACCCCTAGTTCTTATGTGAAGGGCTAAATAACACTTCTCTGTTCTCCATACCATCCCCTGTTAATGGTTTCTTTTCTGAGCTAAATTGTCCCGATCTTTTTAACATCTCCTTGTATGGAAGCTGTTCCATATCCCTCATCATTTTTGCTGCCCTTCTCAGTACCTTTTCCCATTCTAACATAGCATATGTCATTAAAAAAAACATGAGTTTGTCTTAATAACATAAGATTTTAAAAATAATACATTTTGGCCCAGATCCTCACAGGCATTTAAGTGCCTAAATCCAATGATTTCAGAAGGAATTAGGTGCTTAAATACCTTATTAGATCTGGGCCTTTGTTTCTTTCTGTCTTCTGGTTTTTGAGGCATTAGGATTCCCAGTATTGCCAGCTCTCCTGGTTCTATTATCAGTCTTGCTTAATTTAAGCCCTACGTTCTCGGAGACAAGTGTGATTATGCAAGACTCTCTACTTTCATTAAAAAAGTAAAGTATCAGAGGGGTAGCCGTGTTAGTCTGGATCTGTAAAAGCAGCAAAGAATCCTGTGGCACCTTATAGACTAACAGACGTTTTGGAGCATGAGCTTTCGTGGGTGAATACCCACTTCGTCAGATGCACGTAGTGGAAATTTCCAGGGGCAGGTATATATATATATATATATATGCAGGCAAGCTAGAGATTATCGTTATCATGTTTTCTAGAGTTGGAAACTGAGGCCCAGAGAGAGAAACTGATTTTCCCAAGGCAACAAAGTCAGTTAGTGGCCTGCCTTTGGACTAGAACTCAGGTGTTCCTGGTTGCTAATCAGAAATTGCTTGCCATTAGTTTTTAGTCAGGAAAGTTTTAAAAGTTACATATTTCACTGAACCTGATAAGAAATTCAGAGCCCTGGTGCACACTATATTTGGAGTGGTGCTGAAACCTGTGGATCTAGTCAGGGAAGGTGCAGAAAAGTGGCTCCTCTGCATGTTCTCCCATTCTCCTCAGCTCCATAGAAGATTCTCCGAAGGAATCCATTTCCACAGGTAGGGAAAAGGTGGGCAAGGGGTGTTCTGTTCCACATGGCATATTCCCCCCTCAAAACTTGTCATTTGCTCTCACAGGGCAAACGACTGCTGAAAACTAAGCAGTAGCTTGCATGGGTTCTTCTTCTGCCCACTGTGAAATATCCCCTCAACTCCATCAAGGAGGTTGAAGTACAGCAACAGTCAGTCAGAGGAGCCCCTGGTAGCAAAGCTCCTTGGAGAAGCAGGAAGGGTGGCAGAGTATAAGCCAGGGGCCTCTATATGACAGTTCCTTGCCTTGCACAAATCCACAGGGATTCATTGATTTGTGGGTTGAATCACCAGTCTGTTCTGCTAGAAATGGAGCAAATCTGAATATAATCCTCATCTTGAATATAACACCACCTCATTAACCAGCCCTTATTATCTCCCAGGCCAAAGGAAAGGAGATCTCCCTCCCTTCCTCTTCAAAGACCCCTTTCAGGGCCTTCCAATGGCTATTATGGCAGCTGTCAGTCAGAAAGTTCCTGAAGGGAACAGAATGCCTTTCCCATTCATGCTTGCTTATTTTCCCACTCTTCTACTCAAATATTTTTAAAGGTACTACTTGATTTCAATGAGGGTAACTGAATCAGCCCTCAATAGGGCAGGATTTCAGGGCTCCTCCTTGTTATCAAGTGGATGGACTCCTGTCTCACTGTGGATCTATTCAGGATCCTCTGATGCTAAAGGTGTGACATTTTCATTATTGTACCAGCCAGAAAAATCTCCTCACTATTTGCATTTGTCACAATAACATTTCCCTTATCTAGACTGTAGACCTCTCTGTTCCACTTGGATGGTTTTCCTAATGTGTGAATAGCTTTGAGGATTCTGCTGCTGGTCACAGTCACAAGTGGTGAGCGCAGCTTTCAAAGCTCAGGCTCATTAAAACATATCTTCAATCTACGATGGCCAATGAGAGACTGACATCTCTAGCTATTTTATTGCTTGAAAATGCCATTGGCCAGTCTTTGGATCTCTGCTGCTGTGCTTCAGTTTGCAAGGGTCAGGGTTAACATTCTAAGGCTGTCACCTACTGTAACACTATTTAATACTGATCCATCCAATGCTGGTGCACAGTTCAAATTTCTTGATGTTAGTAGATCTCAGTTATTCTTAAAATTAAAATGTTTCTATAAGCTTAGAGGAAAATAATTTTTTTATTTGCTTACATATGGCATGAATAAATACAGATTTACAGATCCTAGCATGCAAATTTATTGTCTTATATGACATGGATAAATCATGCATGCAAATTGTGCATTAAAGTAATGAAATAGGCTAAAAATGCAAAAAAAGAAGGTATTCAAACATTTAACAAATGGAGGGGGAGGGTGCCAAAGACACTCCTCACCTAGGGTGCCATTTGATCTAGAGTTGGCCCTCGATCCACCCCG
Organism: Gopherus evgoodei; assembly: GCF_007399415.2. Classification (NCBI taxonomy): domain Eukaryota; kingdom Metazoa; phylum Chordata; order Testudines; family Testudinidae; genus Gopherus; species Gopherus evgoodei. The sequence continues at coordinate 300,189,878 of NC_044322.1, forward strand.
TCTTCCATTCCTTGAAGGCTTTCTGCTTTCTCTTCATAACCTGGTTGAGAAGCTTGCTTATCAGATGTATTAGTAACTTTCGGTCATTATTAACCTTAGTCTAACTGGAACTAGCACTCTATAGATGAAAGACATCATTTCCTACTTCTAGTAACCTGAGCCACCCCCCATATGGTCACTTACAACAGAGCCTCATTCAGACCTCAACTTTGAAACTCCAAATATAAGAAATGTTTTGATATATGGGATTTTGGTCAGGCACATCTCTAATTACATCACAATGGATAAACAGAATTAAAAACTGAGATTGGGAAGGAAAAGCTCTTACTCAGACATTAACTTTTGTAATAAGCATTGGAATTCAGAGTCATAATTTGATCTCTAATCTCTTTTGCTCCGGGGGTGGGGGAGGGGGAAAGGTTCACTATGGCAATCCTTTACCTGGTACAGCTGAGTTCACTGGCATGTGGGGAAGACAGAGTCAAGGCTCCATCCATTCCTTGCCATGGCCACTTACTTGCCTCCTTCTATAATATTATTTATGTTATGGGAATACCTGTAGGCTGGAACCATTATTGTGTTACACATTGTATATGCACATAGTGACATACAGTTCCTATCACAATGAGATTTTAATCTACATAGACAAGACTGAGTAAGGGTGGGAAAGGAAACACAGGCCCAGAGATTTCCCAAGGTCATGCAATAGGTCAGTGGAAAAACCAACAAAGGAACCAAGATCTCCGGAATTCTAGTCCAGTGCCCCATTTATCTTTCATGGCCCACATGTCACCTTTGATGACTCACTGCACTATGACTCAGAATGCGGGAAGCCCATCAAATGAAAGGGAAAAATCTTACTGCCCTCTCCCTTAGTCCATTGCCTAGGCATGTACCATGGGTCACAATTGGACCCTCAGTTATTAAGTTTGTTACGGTACAAGGGTTTCACTTTAAAGAAAGCAAAAGTGGGTCTCTTGGTCAAGCCTAAATGGTTTATAAACTTAAAACCTATATAATGAACTTGATCTTTCCATCTTGTTTATCATTAAGATATATGCTATATAATGAATTCTTTTTGTTTAAGGCTATTCTCTCGGAATGTTTCAGAATCACCTTCATTTGTCCAAACGGAACTCATGTTTTTAATTATTAACTCAAAGACAGGTGTTTTACTTTCTTACCAGGGGATAGTTGGTTATTTTAGGACTAATTAACACTGAGACATAGACCAGAAAGTAGATACTAAAGTATAATTCTGAATCAGTTTCAGCCCTAGTTCATTTTGCAATATGGACAATACATGAAATTAAGTAATTATTACTTTGAATGTCTATAGTACTTTTAATTTGAGATTACATACTTTAGAATGATAGATTAATCTATCACAGAATCCTTCTAAAATAGGTAAATATAATTATTCCCATTTTAAACAATAGGCAACGTTTTAACCCATCATTTTCAAAAAAGTGTATACTAATGTTGGGTGCCCAGCATGAGACATCCAGGACCTGATTTGCAGAAATGTTGAACATCTACAACATCAGATGAAGACAATGGGAGCCATTTGAGCTGTGCAGCTATGAAAATCAGGGTCAAGATGCTCATCCAGAAATGCAGATACCTCAAATTAGTGGATACTTTTGAAATTTTTAGGTCTTGTTCTATTGCTCACTCTAGTCTGATGATAGTAGGTACTGGAGAAAACAGTGTCCATCCTTCTTTGGCCTGAAGTATGGTCTGAGGCTGAGGGGGCCAAGACTAAAGCTAAAATGGCAGAAATTCCAGGGGATACTTGGAAGAACTCCTGGATGAATGAAATATCCTACAATTTAACTATTTGGAGATGTAAACATGAACCTGTCTGTTCCATGCATATATAATCATATACAGCACACTCTAATTTCACATACAACACAGTCATGATACAGTAGAATGAGCAATATAGGATAAAAGGGACAGAAATGGCCTACTAGCTCAAATTTATTTCCCTATTATGGTAAACAGTCACACAGAGGACATATCAGATATTCATCTGAACCTTAACTTTATTTTAGCCAAAAGACAGAAAAAAAATATACACAATTGTAATCCTTTTTTTAAACATTGGAATACATTTTATCAGGACTGTAGTGGCCATTTTATATCATACAGAACAAAGCAAATATATTTCATGGGCAATGGATAGATTTTGTTGATAAAGTTCACCTAAATAAGGCATATATATTTTTCATTTTTGTTTCTTTGACATTTTGTAATGGAAAATTGCAGAACATAAATTAAACAAATGTACAGTAATAATGAAGGCCCTAAAACCAGAACTGTGTACTTCTGACTTTGTGCAGGACAGAACATAACTATCTTTAAACAATTCTCTCACAGTGAGTTACCACTACGTACTGGATGTTGTTGTAACCTTACTTTCTCCCCTTCTCTGCAAAGCAGTGTAATACTATATATTAAAAGACAAAGCTAAAAATTTTCATTTGTCTTGGCCAGTCATTTTGCAGTGAAGAAGAAATCCAGACACAAACGAAGAAGGAGCACACGAGAAAGATGAGAGAAACCAGCAGAGCACCTTCAGAAAATGTCAGTTTTGTCAGCCACAAAGAAAACATCTATACTAGATGTTTCTATGGAAACTAATGAAGAATGATCATGCAAAACTCTTTCAAGAGATTTTCCTCCACAGCAGGAACATCAACATAACTATATGTTGCCACATATAATTTACTATATTTTCTGCCCCAAACTAAGCATAAGGATCTCTAAGCATTGAGGCCTGATCCTACAGGCCTTACTTATTGACCTCAGTGGGACTATTTACATGGATAAGAGGTCCAGATCAGGTCCTTACTTGGAAATATATGCATCAACAACTGAATACTACCACAGGATAGTTTGTTACCCACAGGTTCCTGTAAATGCTTTAGGCCAAATTCAGTTTTGTGTAACTCACTGGAGTTGCGCTCACAAAGACCAATTTATTCCATAACAACATAATTAGGGCCCTACCAAATTCACAGTCATGAAAAATGAGTCATGGACCATGACATCTAGTCTTGTGTTTTTTTACTCTATACTATAGAGATTTCACAGGCAGGGGTGAAAATAGGTTAGGCCCTTTCCAGTACAGGGGGCCTCTGGCCCCCAGAAGGGGCAGGGCCTCAGGCAGAAGGGGCAGGGCTGGGGGTCAGCATCCCCCAACCAGCCCTTTCAGGCCACCTGGCCCGTGCCACCCGGGGCTCCCGTGTTGATTTAAAGGGCCCGGGGCTCTGGACGCCGCTGCCGTGGTAGCGGTAGCAGCGTCCAGAGCCCCAGGCCCTTTTAAATTGTTGGTCCCAGGGCAACTTCTCCCTTTGCCCTGCTTCCTGCCCATCAGAGGCTGTGGGGGAGGGGGGACCAATGGGGCAGGGACATTAAAGCGCTGCAGGGCCCTTTGCTGCAGCAGTGCTTTAACGTTGCTGCACCCCCCGCCTACTGGGGAGGGGAGGAGGCAGAAATTTTAAAGTGCTGCCACGGCAAAGGACTGTCCTTAAAGTGCTGCTGCAGCCGTGCTTTAATGTCCCTGCCCCTCCCATCCCACCCCGTGTCGGCAGCCCTGTTGGTACTGACCCTACCGACGGGAGGAAAAGGGGTAGGAACATTAAAGCGCTGCCGCAGCAGCACTTTAATTTGGGCTGGGTATGGGCTGGTGTGCGTTCTTACCAGTACAGAGTACCAGCCCGTACCGGCTCACTTTCACCCTGTTCACAGGGGAGACCAGTGTTTCTCAGATTGGGAGTCCTGACCCAAAAGGAAGTTGCAGAGCAGTCACAAGGTTATTTTAGGGGAGTCACGGTATTTCCATCCTTGCTTCTGTGCTGCCTTCAGAGCTGGTGGCCAGAGAGCAGCAGCTGTTGGCCAGGCCCCGAGCTCTGAAGGCAGCACCCGTCAGTAGCAGCACAGAGGGAAGCGTGGCAATACTATACTATGCCATCCTTTCTTCTGCGCTGCTGCTGGCAGCAGCTCTGCTTTCAGAGCTGGGCTCCTGGCCAGCAGCCGCTGCTCTCCAGCTGCCCAGCTCTGAAGGCAGCACTGTCACCAACAGCAGCATAGAAGTAAGAGTAGCAGTACCACAAACACCCGAACAAAAACCTTGTGACCCCACCCCAACTCCTTTTTGGGTCAGGACTGCCTTAAAGGGGAATTAGCAGCCTCAGAGGCCTTGATCCTCTAGGCAGGTTGGAGAAACAATAGGATTGCTAACCTTCTACCTGCACAAAACCGAACACCCTTGCCCCGCCCCTCCTCTGAGCCCCTGCCCCACCCCTTCTCTGAGGCCCCACCCCTGCTCACTCCATCTCCCCATCCCTCTGTTGCTCGATCTCCCCACCCTTACTCACTCACTTTCACTGGGCTGGCTCAAAGGGTTGGGGTATGAGAGGGGGTGAGGTCTCCAGCTGGTGGTGCAGGCTCTGGTGTGGGGCCAGAAATAAGGCGTTTAGGATGTGTGTGTGGGGGGGTCTCCAGGCTGAGACAGTGGGTTGGGATGCGAGAGGGGGTGAGGGCTCTGGGTGGGGGTGCAGGCTCTGGGATGGGGCAAGGGATGAGGGATTTGGGGTGCAGGAGGGACCTTGGGGCTGAGGGTGGAGCCAAGGGGTTCAGACTATGGGGGGGCTCTGGACTGAGACAGGGGTGTGGGAGTGGGTACAGGCTCTGGGATGGGGGTGCAGGTTCCAAGGTGGGGTCAGAAACAAGGGGCTCAGGGTGCAGAAGGGGGCTCTGGGCTGAGATAGGAGGTTGGGATATGGGGGTGGGGTGAGGGCTCTGTTTGGGGGTGTAGGCTCCGATATGGGGCTGGGGATGAGGGATTTAGAGTGCAGGAGGGGGCTCTGGGCTGGGGTTGAGGGGTTCAGAGAGTAGGAGGGGGATCAGGGCTGGGGCAGAGGGTTGGGGCACAGGTAGGGTGACCAGATGTCCCAATTTTATAGGGACAGTCCAAATTTTTGAGTCTTTTTCTTATGTAGGCTCCTATTACCCTCCCACTCCATCCAGATTTTTCACACTTGCTGTCTGGTCACCCTAGGCGCAGGAGGGAGTCTGGGGTACAGGCTCCAGGTAGTGCTTACCTTAAGCAGCTCCCAGAAGCAGCAGCATGTCCCCACTCTGGCTCCTACACATAGGCATGGGCCAGCTGATGGGAGCTGCACAGCCGGCACTTGGGGTGGGGGCAATGTGTGGAGCCCCCTGGCTGCCCCTACATGTAGGAACCAGAGAGGGGACATGCTGCTGCTTCCGGGAGCCGTGCGGAGCCACAGCAGGCAGGGATTCTGCCTTAGCCCCGCTGCCACGCCAGTCAGACTTTTAATAGCCCAGTCAGTGGTGCTGACCAGAGCCACCAGGATCCCTTTTTGACTAGGCGTTCTGGTCAAAACTGGACACCTGGCAACCCTAAGCACCAAAAAGTCTCTCGCCTAATGTCCTAACTCAGGTAGACGGCAGACAAATCCAGGCCTAAAGTGGGGAGGCTGCCATCCCAATGGTGGGCTTGGTGGCAGGGGTACTTGGGCTCACCCTATTCCACTGGGTCCCAGTCCAGGTCCTAACAGTGGTGGAGGTTTCTGCCACTTGGTCAGCGGGGATCCCACCGCAACACACTAGCCAGTATTCTGTCCACAACACTGGGCTATTGTCTGGTGTCCCCAGGCTACTTCCTATGAGCCCCTCACTGGGTACCTTCACTTCATGGGTATCCACCGTCTCCTTGGTGCCCTTGTCAGCTGGCAGCTCTGGCAATCCTTTCAGGTCAGGGGTGCTGGAACAATGTGTATAGAGGTGGTACTGAGAGCCATTAAACCAAACTGTAAACCCTGTATACAATGGAAACCACTACAATCCAAGTTCCAGCACCTATGCTTCAGGTCCTCGGTGCTGCAGAGATCCCTCTTGGGAACAGCCCCAGCAGCAGACTAGAAGCTTCTTGCCTCCTTCAGCAGCTCCAATCTAAATGACCTGCAGGGCCTGACTTTTTATACTTCCTGTTCCACCCATCTGCTTCCAGCAGGGCAGGCCTGGCTGCACTCACCAGTGGTTGGGCAGTGATTCCTCCCCATCAGGCCCAAAGGGTGACATACCCCTTACTACAGGGGTTTATAGAAAAATCATAGAATATCAGGGTTGGAAGGGATCTCAGGAGGTCATCCAGTCTAATCCCTTGCTCAAAGCAGGTCCAATCCCCAGACAGATTTTTACCTCAGTTCCCTAACTGCTCCCCTCAAGGACTAAACTCACAATCCTGGGTTTAATAGGCCAATGCTCAAACCACCAAGCTATCTTATGGTGACTTCGGGTTACTTTTGTACTCTCTTGTGCCTGGGCTGCTCTGGAAGCTGCAGAGGCCCCAGGTCTAACTTAGCCCCAGTGGCCTGTGTAAGTTACAGAAGCCTCCTGAGTGTTCTTTGGGCTACAGAGCTTCCCAGAATCTCCACAGCACTGGGTGCCAAGGCCCCACTCAGGTTCATGCCCCAACCCTGATATGTTTTCTATGCCAGATCTTGCAAGGGGGTCCTCAGAGGTCAGCCTTATGGATATCCTCACAATGCCTACACCAGGGGGATCCTCCCCATGCTGGAACAAGGGCTTTTAGGCCCCTTTACAGTGCTTTGCTTTTTAAAGGTAAAAGGTAAGTGAGGGGGAGGACCTCACTCTCAGTCTGTCTCTCCCATCACACTCAGAACGTGTTTAGTCAGCGTCCTGAATCTTCTTGTTATTTTTACTTGTGCTTGTGGTAAAGGGGCAAGACAGGAGAAGATGAGGGCTGAAATGTACTTGTTTGCACCACTGATCTAGCATATGGGCATAAAACTACCCCCAGTCTCTAGCACCATTTTTCTAGCACAGTTCTAGCACAGAACAGAGAAATTATAAGAAGTTCGGTCAACAAGCATGTTTAAACCAGTGTTGTTGGCTCAATTCCAGCCATTCTGTCAACAAAGCCTGACTAATGTACCTTATATAATACTCTACTAAGGGGCTTCATGTATGTTATCATCATCCAAGGCACCACAGACATTGCCATTTATTAAAAAACATTGACTAAAGCACTGGGACCAATCCTATTCAACATATTAATAAATAATCTGGAAAAGGGGTAAACAGTGACATGGCAAAATTTGTTATTTTGCAATAACAAAGCAAAATAAAGTGTATTTTATTAATAAAGAGGCTTCCTTTCTCCAAATGAAAGAAATTAAGGATAGCTTCCCTTAAAACTATCCTTAATAACCCTTTGAAACATGCTCTGATCAAAATTATAATATTGGCACTGTCTAGCTACTTAAGACATAGGAATGCAGAACTATCCCTGAGGAAATTTTATTTAAGTAGAAATGTCATACTGATATTATGATCTTTACTATATATTTTATCATTTTGCTCAGTTTTTATTTATAACTAAGGGACTCTATGACTCAGGGGATAAGTAATGGGTTCCAGGGCCTTTCACCTCCAGATTTACCATTCTAATCAAGGCTAGATTGGCAGTGTCTATAAATTGTTACCATCGGATGTCTGTTTGGTCACCTACGTTAATTAGAGTTGGTGATTTCGGTCAGTTTTCTAGCAGATGGATGTCTGTCTCACAGCTGGCACCTGTGAGCAAAGAGATCAAGGATTACATGAGCAGTATCTGTCCCACAGATAGATGAGGCATTTTAATTTAAGGTTCTATCAAGAGACTGAAATCTGAACCTGGCAACACAACCCAGTGGTAGGAGTCAATGGCTGGGGGAACCCAGGCCCTCCCTGTTCTACTGGGTTCTGACCCTGGACCATGTGAGTAATAGTTTAACTGTGCAGCCAGGTGGGTGGCTGTCCCCATGCCTGCTTTGGGCCATTTCCTACCCTGACTTCAGATCCTCCACTAGCGCCACTGGACTGAATTTGGATTCCCTGTGGAATCCTCTCTATTCATGCTCTGGAGGGTTTTTCTCTATCAGTCGCAGCCTGTCAGTCCTGGCCCCCAGGGGTGAAGGGCCTGTGACTGCCGGGCAGTGGGACCTGGTCTCAGCCATGTGGATACCTGGCAGTTTCTCTGCAGAAGCTGCTCCCTTTTGAGCTCAGCCTCCAATGTGAGCATGCCCAGCAGGAGTGACTGGGCAGGGCCTTCTGGATCCAGAGCTGCTCATTAACCCGTAGTTCACCAGTGTGGGGCTCATGCATCCCATCACAGGCTCTCAATATGATGCTTTTCATGGCATTCACATTTTTTAAAAAGATTCTTCTTATTGCCTAATCTTTGTAGTTTTTTGCACTGCATGACAGGCATTGTCCAGGGCACCTACATAGGACTCACTATGCTTTGTCTGAAAGTAAATGCTTGGCTTGATTTAATTGTACGTGTAGTGTAGAAAGGTCCTTAGCTGGAACATGAGTTCAAGGAGACTGGATTTGGTAACACTGCTGGATTATTTTATGCTAGTACTACACTAGATGATACTATCATTTAAGCAAAATGAACCAAACCATCTGAATTGTGCATTAAAGCTTGATGCAGCAAATACTTCTTACAGGCCAGTGTGGGGTGGACACCCTATCATACTCTCCTTCTATTCTTATAACTCTGTGGTTATATTTAACTCTGTGAAGTGTTTTGGGGTACAGTGTGTATGAAAGGCATTATACAAAATAAGAGTCTAATCCTGCTGCCCTTACCCATATGAATAGGCCCCCACTGGCTAATATAAGTAAGTAGGATCAGGCCCTAAAATTGTGTCATTCTGTATACAGAGTATATATTTGTATATAGCTTATCTAAGTAACTTATCTGGGCCCCATTATTGTAGCACCTGAGTGTACCACAATCTTTTTAATGTATCTAGTCTCACAACACCCCTGTGAGGTAGAACAGAGCAACTATCCCATTTTTCAGATAGAGAACTGAGGCAGTGGAGTGATTTGCCCATGATCACACAGGGAGTCTATAGTACAGCAGACTTGAACTCAGGTCTCAGCCTAGTGCCTTAGCCACTAAACAATCCCTCCTTTCTTCAAAGATTTGTTAGAACTATATACAAGCAGATAGAATGCACACTTGGCCTGTGTATGCATTCTATTTGAACAAAATGTAGAGCACTCAATTTACATAAATAAAGTATTTTGCAAAATAACGACCTAATTCAAAGCCCACTGAAGTCAAATCTTGCTACTGACTTCAATGGCCTTTGGATCAGGTCCTAAATGCTGCAAATCTGAAATGAAAAGGTCTTCTTTAGATAGATTTTCATGCATTACAGATTCTCTTTCCAGTGCATTCAAAAATTCACTTAGGCATAATGAGCTAATTCTTACTCTTGACATAGATTTCAAAGACTGGTTAAATCACTCCAGGATGCAGAGAGAAGAGTCATTCCAAGAGTAAACACATGAAGTACAAATCTTCCTTGAATATATTGCTTAAAAATGTATAGTGACCTGTTCATGACTAAAGCTGTGGCAGCCTGTGCCTCTCAGGACATAAGAACATACAGGTGGTGATACTGGATCAGACCAAAAGGTCCACTGAGCCCAGTATTCTATCTTCTGACAGTGGCTAATGCCAGGTTCCCCAGAGGGAATGAACAGGACAGGTAATCATCAAGTGATCCGTTCCCAGTTTCTGGCAAAGAGGCTAGGGACACCATCCCTGCCCATCTTGGCTAATAGCCACTGATGGACCTATCTCCATGAACTTATCTAGTTCTTTTTTTGAACCCTGTTATAGTCTTGGCCTTCACAACATTCTCTGGCAAAGAGTTCCACAGACTGACTGTACGTTATGTGAAAAAAATACTTCCTTTGTTTTAAACCTTCTGCCTATTAATTACATTTTGGTAGGCCCTAGTTCTTGTGTTATGAGGAATAAATAACACTTCCTTATTTACTTTCTCCACACCAGTCATTCTTTTATATTCAATCGTATCCCCTCTTAGTCTTCTCTTTTCCAAGCTGAAAAGTCCCAGTCTTGTTAATCTCTCCTCATACGGAAGCCATTCCATAACCCTAATCATTTTTGTTGCCCTTTTCTGAACCTTTTCCAATTACGATATATCTTTTTTGAGATGGGGTAACCACATCTGCATGCAGTATTCAAGATGTGGGCAAGCCATGGACTTATATAGAGGCAATATATTTTCTATCTTACTATCTATACCTTTCTTAATGATTCCCAACATTCTGTTCACTTTTTTGACTACCGCTGCACATTGAGAGTATGTTTTCAGAGAACTATCCACAATGACTCCAAGATCTTTCTTGAGTGGTAACAGCTAATGTAGACCCCATCATTTTATATGTATACTTGAGATTATGTTTTCCAATGTGCATTACTTTGCATTTATCAACATTGAATGTCATCTGCCATTTTGTTGCCCAGTCACCCAGTTCTGAGTGATCCTTTTGTAGCTCTTCGCAGTCTGCTGGGTCTTAACTATCTTGAGTATTTTGTAACATCTGCAAATTTTGCCATGTCACTGTTTACCCCTTTTCCAGATTATTTATTAATATGTTGAATAGGATTGGTCCCAGTACTAACCCCTGGGGGATACCACAATTTGCCTCTCTCCATTCTCAAAACTGACTATTTATTCCTAACCTTTGTTTCTTATCTTTTAACCAGTTACCAATCCATGAGAGGACCTTCCCTCTTATCCCATGACAGCTTACTTTGCTGAAGAGCCTTTGGTGAGGCACCTTTCAAAGGCTGTCTGAAAATCTAAGTACACTATATCCGCTGGATTCCCCTTGTCCAGATGCTTGTTGACCCCCCCTCAAAGAATTCTAGTAGATTGGTGAGGCTTGATTTCCCTTTACAAAAACCATGTTAATTCTTCTCCAACAAATTATGTTCATCCATGTGTCTGACAATATTATTCTTGACTATAGTTTCAAAACAGTTTGCCCAGTACTAAAGTCAGGCTTACCAGCCTGTATTGCTGGGATCATCTCTGGAGCCCTTTTAAAAAAATGATATCACATTATCTATCCTCCAGTCATTTGGTACAGAAGCTGATTTAAATGATAGGTTACAGACTACAGTTAGCAGTTCTGCATTTCACATTTGAGTTCCTTCACAGCTCTTGGGTGAATACCATCTGGTCCTGGTGCCTTATTACTGTTTACTTTATCAACTTGTTCCAAACCTCCTTTAATGACACCTCAATCTGGGACAGTTATCAGATTTGTCTCCTAAAAAGAATGGCTCAGGTTTGGGAATCTCCCTCCCATCCTCAGGTGTGAAGACTGATGCAAGGTATTCATTTAGTTTCCTCTGCAATGGCCTTATCCTTGAGTGCTCCCTTAGCATCTCGTAGTCCAGTGGCCCAACTGCTTGTTTAGCAGGCTTCCTGCTTCTGTTTCTTCAAGATAAATGGAGTTCTGTTCCATCAAGAATATAACTATAAGTCAAGGTAGCAAGTTTTTGGATATTGTTCAAGAAGAACATTAGTATAATTAATTAGATCTGCGGGGAAAATGCCACACAGAAAAAGTGAGGGCAAACTGGACCTTCCTTTCTCCAGCTGTTTTGTTTTTTTAAGCCATGGAGCCAGGTAGGGAGCCTGTCAGCCCCACTAGCCCTCCCCCACCCCGCAGCAGCAGGAAGGGTCCCGGGCCTCCCCTTCCCAGCACCTGCAGCACCCCTGGGGCCACCCCTGCCCCAAGATTTAGTCAGAGGTATATAGTACAAGTCATGGACAGGTCTGGCCCGTGAAATTTTTGTTTACTGCCCGGACTTGTCCATGACTTTTACTAAAAAAAAAACCCATGACTAAAATGTAGCCTTACCTATAATACATTAACAGAGTTGGGGGTCTCATCGTAGTTCCTATTGGAGATGTGTCCCAATTATAAATCACCACTATTGACACTAATTGGCATCCTCAATAGACAGATCAAGGAGAACATAAAGACTGAACAACACACTCACCTCTAAGCCAGGGTTGAGAAGTATTAACCAATCTCAAGCTTTCAAAAAATCTTGAATCAGACCTGACAAATCATGAGAGTTATTTGCCTTTTGGATTTTGAGTCCTTAGGATTCACATTTTCAGGCTTTTGTCTACAACCATGAGGGGCAGAAACTTACTTTATTTTAAATGAAAACTGAGAGTGTCACATAATCTCATGACTCTAGTAGCTGGGGCTTTATACTAGTGGGGCAATGCGAGACAGCTCTTATTGTTATGCTGTAGTCTGAAGTCCTTTGGCCTGAATTCTCAGTTACACTAATGTTGCTGTATACTAGTGCTTTGGCTCCTTTATACTGACAGTGTAAAAGTGTAAGTCAGAATCAGGCCCATCTATCTCTAGGGCTGGCCAAGCAACATCTTTCACAGATGAACATTACTTGTTTTACAATTCATAGGGCGAGAGTCTGTGCTGCATAATTTAGGGAGCCCTGGTGACCTGTGTCCCTGGGCAGCACTTCCCAGAACCGTGGCAGCACTCTGTGCTGCAGCCCCATTCGTAACACACCCCCATCCCACCTCCACTCCCACCCCCAACATGTGCTCCACTGAGGCTTGCAAAGGGGTCATCAGAAGGCAGCCTTGCATCTGTCTTCCACAATGTGCGCACCAGAAGAATCTTTTAGTTATGGAGCTTTTAGGGCCCTTTTATGCTGCTTCTGCCCTTTTAAACAGCATAAGAGGCCAGAGATAAGAGTGAGGGCTCTCTCCTTGAGCATTATGAACTAAATCCTGAAGGCTTTACTCATCCTTATTCAATCAAAACTCCCATTGATTTCAGGAAGAGTTTTGCCTGAGCAAATATTCTGGATTTGGCCTCTTCATATTAGCACATAAAAGCTAGATATAAAAAGCAACCCACAGAACTGAGTCCCAAAAGAGCAGCAGCAAAAATAAAACATACTAACTTGTCCTAACAAAAAGGACTTCCATTCCCTGAGGATTTGATTTTCTGTCCAAGGCCAGAACTAAACACATTACTCTTCTTTGCACTCGTCTGTGTATCATTCTGTCTACAGTCAAAGACAAACACAGCAAAAAAATCAGAGAATAATAAATACTCACATACAAAACTAGGTTGATCTGCTATGTTAATTTGGCAAAGCCACAGCATGTGCTTTCCATTAGCTTTGGAGTTGGGATGAAATGCTTAGCATGTCCACATGTATGCTGTATACTCTAGATGAGGTGAATAGCTCTGTTAAAGTTTTAAGCTGTATTCATTTTTATTTGACACCTTCTAGTACATGCCCATTAATAGCCATCAGGATTTAGATCAAAGTTTACCTCTCATGGATAGGAGGCAGCATTGCAGGTGGGGAGCAAAATGATGCCAACTGGAGGGTATTTCAAGACCATCTTGCTGGTACAGGCCAGAGATGAAGCTGCACCCATGCTTTGAGTTGCACACTACTGCTCCTTTATAGGGTTCTGATCCAAAATTCATTGAGTCAATGGAAATAAATACCCACTGATCTCAATGTGCATTGGATCACGTCCCAGTGGAGCAGTGTGCTGCCCTTTCTATCACATGCTGCAGGTATCAGCACACACTTCAGGTGACCATACACCTCCTAAGCAGACTGCATTGCCTTGAAGCTATGGTGTGCTGACCAGCCTGGTAGCCGGTCTCCCTCCCCAGTCATGAGCACAACACTAATTTGAAATCCTGTCCAGATGCTGTGGAGCGTGAGCTCCCTAAACCCCATTCTCTCACTAGTATATTCACTTTGTACCTAATTCCGCCACATATTCCTTTTTGATCATGTATTCAGAAGTAAATTAAATACAGTGAGTGATGACTGTTGAAAGGGTCCTCAGCACAGCCTCTATAAATCACAATGCATGAGTGAAAACGTTTTTGCATAGCCATGGCAGTGTTTCAGCACTTGGGAAATGTAAGCATGGAAAATGGGGCAATTATAGCAGCAGCTGCTGAAAACAGAAGCCAAAAGTTTGAGAGAGCCCTTTATTTTTTGCTTGCAAAACTAAAAAATTGTACATGTGGGAAATAATGTAATTTTCTCAGTTTGAATGGAACATGAAACTCCAATCTTTAATAAATAACTGTACTAAAAATACATATATTTTTCTACTCAGCAAAATTCATACAATTAACACACCTCACTAGGTAAATTTACTGGTAGACTATAAACAGTGCAAGTGAAAATAACAGCTCTACATTCAAGGCTTTTGTAATTCTGTGTCAAAGAAATCTAGAGAAGCACAGAGTGACTTATAAAAGTATTAACGCTGAGTAAAGACCTGAGAAAAATTAAGTTCAAATACATCTTTTAATTCATTAACCTATTGGCCAGCATCTCCCAGGGCTTGTCTACATGGGGTAGGTTTACCAGTTATACTGGTAAAATTATACAGGTATGTTTAAATTGATATAGTTTTACCAGTATAACTCCCGTAGGCACTCTTAGGGTTTGGCTACTGTAGACATCCGGCGTTGGGGCTTGGCCCTCTCAGGTGCAGCTGGGAGCCAGGGCGCCTCACTACCGACGGCAGGTAGGTCAGGGTCCAGGCCCTTCAGCAGGGGTTGAACACACAAATCGTCTCTGAGCCCAGGCCCTGGATCAGGGCGGGGCAATAAACAGTTCAGAGCTCAGACCCCTCAGCAGGGACTGAACCAACAAATAGTCTATAGGCCCAGGCCCTGGGTCAGGGTGGGGCAACATGCAGTTCAGAGCTCAGACCCTTCCGCAGGGGCTGAGCAAACAAATAGTCTATAAGCCCAGTAGAAAGGCCTCCTTAGGCCAGCGAGAGGGGAAGTCTGCCGCTCTTGGGAGGGTGGCAGGAGGAACTCAGGCCCTCCCACTCCACTGCGTTCCAGCCCGGGGCCCTAGCAGCGGCCAAGACTCGCTGCTGTCAGTGGGGATCCTGGCTGCAATACACTGACATTGGTTCAGGCTCATCAGGAGCCAAACCAGGGTCAGCTACCCCCAGGCCACTTCCAACCTCCCCCTCTCAGGTACCTGTGTTTCACTGGCATCTTCCAGTGGGTCCCAGACCATGGGTTCCTCAGGATACCGGGCGCAGGGAAGCTCAGGCAGCTCCTCAGGATACCGCATGAGGGGAAGCTCAGGCCAGGCGGGAGCTCAGCCACCCACATCTGTTCCCTTTGGTGATCAGCCTCCAAGTGAGCACCGGGGCTGGGCTTTTATATTTCCTGTCCCGCCCCTTGACTTCTGAGGGGCGGGGACTGGCAGCAGTGGCTCCACCCACTTTGGCGGCTGCAGCGGCTTGGCCCTCTCAGGTGCAGCTAGGAGCCAGGGTGCCTCGCTACAGCTACATATGCAGCTGTACAGCGCTGGGAGTTAAAGCTGTCTTCGTACAGCTATGTAGGGAAAGTGCTGCAGTATGGCCACACTGACAGCTACCAGCACTGCAGTGTGGCCACATTTGCAGCATTTGCAGCGGTGTTGAGAGTGATGCATTATGAGCAGCTATCCCAGCATTCAAGTGGCTGCAATGTGCTTTTCAAAAGAGGAGGGTGGGGTGGAGTGTGACAGGGAGCATGGGGGAGACAGAGAGAGTGGATTTTTGGAGCTGACACTGTCAGCTCCCTGCCTTGCAAGTTCTAAGGACTTGAAGATACATAGCACCAACCTTCAATCATTTAAAAAGTTTTGACCCCTTCCCCCACCCCTCTCTCATCCACTAAATGCAAATAGCCTTCAGACCAGATAAGCAGCCTGCTCCAAACGGAACCCTGCCTCCCCCCCACTCCAGCTTCTTTTCTCCTCAAGCAAACACTAGCTGTGGACATTCATCCCCCTGCCTGCCTCATTCACTACAAACAGTAGCTGTGTTGTTTTTTAGATAAGCAGCTCCGGAGCCCCCCAGTTCACAACAAAACAAAGAGTGTTATCTTTACTTAAAAAGCATTATGGGAAGGTTCCGGAGGTCAGTACAGCGTAGTAAGATAATCATGTTTACAACTGGCACCCAGCACTGCAAGAGCAGCGCTGTTCTCTTTATTCCTCTCGTCGGGTGGAGTACATGCAGCGGCTGTAGCCAGGGAGATACACGCTGTATGTGCCTTGCCAGTGTGGATGGGGAGTAAGTTACAGTGCTGTAAAGCCACCACGAGCACGTAACTCTCAAGTGTAGCCAAACCTTATTCGGAGTGCTTGGGGGAGGGGTAGCTTAAACAGCTCCAAAGTAACATAAGATAAACCAGCAATCATGGACTAAGAGCGTCAGCATGTGCAGTTATATTGGTATAACTGTCTCAGTTTAAATTCACATTTTAGCTCCAGCCTGCACAACTAGTAAAGTGGCAAGGGCCATATTACTCCAAACAAAACAGCTGAGGGCCGAAACCCCCCAGCCCCGCCGAAACACCCCCCCAGCGCTGCCCAGCCCCCCCCGAAACACATTCCCAACCCCAGCGCCGCCCAACCCCACGGAAACACCCCCCCCAGTATAAAGCCTCACCGCCACTGCCCACCTGCCCGCTCAGCTTGTCTTCCCCCCATGAAATAAGGGGAGGGAAAAGGGGGACAGTTTGAAGGGATTTTCTGGGTCTATGAACTCAGGGAAGGGGAAAGGGGGGTAGTGTGAAGGGATTGGATGTGACTGTTCAACACACAAACACAGGGGCCGCAGGTTAACTAAGGGGAGGGGGAGGCAGTGTGATAGGGGCTGGGGAGGGGGAAGGTGCCTGGACCAGGGAAAGGGGCAGCAGTCGGGGCAGGACAGGTGCAACACACATCCATACGTCTCCCCCGGAGATTTCCTGGCTGCCCACAGACAGTTCAACCCCCCCCTCGTCCCCTGCTCAATCACTACGGAGGCCGCACTGGGACCAACCAGTGCAGTAGCCACCCCGTCCCCAACCAAAGGGGGGGGGTCTCGGCCCAGTCCCCTTCCCCCCCCGAGCTGCGGCTCAAACCC
Source organism: Gopherus evgoodei (assembly GCF_007399415.2). Classification (NCBI taxonomy): domain Eukaryota; kingdom Metazoa; phylum Chordata; order Testudines; family Testudinidae; genus Gopherus; species Gopherus evgoodei. The sequence continues at coordinate 300,206,770 of NC_044322.1, forward strand.
AGGCCGGGCGCCCCTCCCCTCACTTGGCACCAGCGCTTCCCGCCTCAGCGGGCCCCAGAGGTGATGCACTTGCTGTATGCCGGAGGGGGGGAGCGGGAGATGGAGACACATGCAGTTCTGGATGTTAGGGCAGTTGGAAAGCGGCACGCGTAGGGCTGTGAGGTGGGGCCCCCCCGGGCAGGGGCGAACCCAGCAGTCCCACCCCGCTGCTTGCCCGCGGGCCGCACAGTGAGCCCACACGGGCTGCATGCTGTGCAGGTCTGTCTTAGCTTATAGTTGTATAACTTTCCCATGCAGACAAACCCTTGATTGCAATAGAAAGCTTATTTTTTAGGACAGTCATCCTCCATTCTTTGCACACTGCAACTTTCATTAATTTCATTTCAAGCTTGGGGTGTGCAAATAAATCAGTATAAGGACCTTAAGAAGACAAGTATAAAACTTCCTTTCCTCACAGTGTAAACTCCAAGTGGTTAATCATTTATGTGATATTATTTTTATCATTCTCACCCTCCCATCCCGCAGCCATGGTAACATTTGATCATGTAACAGAACAGTGTAATGGTATCGCAAATTCAGATGGCCTATACAATGCAAAGGAAAAAGTCTTGAATTCTTTGTTGACCCATGGAGTTGCTAACAATTCACTTTAGTAATGAACAAAAAATAATAGATCAACCTCTTTCTATGATAGAATGAGATACAGCCTTAATATTTTTAAGCTTCTCTTCAGAGCTGAATCTGGAAAAGATAAAAACTGATGACACTCTCACTTATATTTTTTCTGCTTAGAGGGCACGTGGCTAATTGTTCCAGTTTTGCCTGTAGTCCAATTTTAGGTGCTATAATTCATAAAATAACAAACAAAAGAAACCAGTACTTCTATTATTTGTGAAGTTCACCTAATAGTTTTGTTTATTTTCTCATTATATGATATATAATTGTATTATTTTCCTCTTCTTATCTACTCTGATACTGAAATCAGACAAAATATTTTAATCCAAGATTAAAGGATACTGTTAACAATACATCCAACAGAAATTGCATAATAAGAGTTCCCGTGTTCTAGAGACATCCAGGTAGTAACTCAAGAACTCAGAAATTTCAAACCAAATTTGAGTACAAATATCGTATAGTTTATTATATAACCAGCAAATAGGCTAAATAAATGAAAGGCAAAACCAAAATACATGCCTTCCAAACTCGTCAAACGCAGAAGGACATCATCCATCTACAATAGCACGTGTGCTTCTGTAACAGATCTGTGGCCACAAAGGACTTCATATAACAAAACAGACCTGTGGTCCTTCTGCTCCAAAGCTTGATCTTGCAGCGTGGGAGTGTCAACAGGGTGACTGACCCCTTTAGGAGGAAGTGAGGTTCAGTGCACCTGACTGATCACCCACTGCTCACTAGGGCTTAAGGGAAGGAACCTGGGCCTTATGAAGGGGAAAGCAGATGTTGGCAGATGCCTACAAACACTGCAGGGTCTAGCAAGGCTCCTATGGGGCACTGAGTCAGCAGGGGGAAGGCACCAGCAGAGAAGGCCTGTGGAGAAGGTCAAATTCCAGGCAAGAGGTGTTGGGAGAACAGGAAGACAGACCTTCATGGAGGAAGGGCTGTGTCCAGATTGGAACTGGAGCAGAAGAGTCACTAGTGTTAAAACTCTGACCCTCAGGTGGGGAGCTGGGCCCATCTGAAACTGGGATGAAGACTTTGTAAATTTGAGTTGTTTTTTTTTTCAAGACTTTGTGCAGGGCTAACTAAACTGGACCCCAGAAGGGGTAATATTTTGAATATCTGGCCTGGGTGAATTTCTGAAGGGGCCAGGCCTTAACAGAGCCATCCTTGGCCAGCAGATGGTGCTACAAAGCAGGCATGTCCTTTGACAGGGGTTACAATAATAAAAAAGGAGAAGATATACATAAAGAAGGGACAAGGGGGGTAGGGAGGGGGCTAAGTGAAATGGAGGTCTGGCATTCTTCTAATAGTCTCAAAGTTTGTTTGCTTTTTATCCAAACATACCTAGAAACAGGATCCAAACTTCATATAACTGATCTCCTTGCTAGTCTCTTGACTTCAGCTTTGCTCCATACTTGCCCCTCTTCTGCCCTCCCCTTCACCCCCCTTCCCTTTTCTTTCCATGTAGGTTATCCCATCCTACCTAAACCCACCCCAGTAGATAAATAAAATCCTGGCACTAATGGCATGATTTCATCAAACTGTTCACTCTGCTTGTATTTCTACTCCTGTGATGTCTTGTCTATTTAGATTATAAACTCTTCAGGGCAGGGATAGTCTACTACTCTGTTTGTAAAGTGTCTAGCACACTGGGGCCCCATTCTTGGCTGGCCTTTTAGGCTCTACTGTCTGTAATAAACATCATGAATTATAAAGTTTTCTGCAGGCTAGTTAAAAAGACTTTCTGCTTCTCACAGATTTTGAAGTGGATGCTCGTCCTGACCGATCCGGACATGGAACTAAGCTGGAAACATAATGAAATATTTGAGCCCTTGTTGCTTGACAAGTTCCCTAGCCCTACTAAAGGCTCTCTCTTCTACCACATCTTTTGCTAAACACTGAAAAATTCTCATTGCATAGCGTCCCCCAACAGTGTTTTAAATCATGAGCTAGCTTCATTATTTCTGCTTTTAGAGTGACTCAGAAACTTGACAATTAATGCATGAGGTTTGGCATTTAGGGCTCATATAAAGGCCAGGGACTTATGTGCTTTTTCTAGCAGAAACTCAAAACCATCTGGTAGTCTAAGCCCTTCTGTAAGGAGCTGGGGGACAAATGCTACAGTTTTGCCTTGCTCTGCTCCTTCAGGTACCCCTACAATTCTCAGATTATTATGATAAGACCTCCCCTTAAGGTCTGCCCATTTAGATTTTACAGAAGATGTCTTTAAGGCTTCTCTGCACCTAGGCAGAGAGCCTGGTACCTGATCCTCCATTACTTATATCTTGCTTCAGCCATCCTGTTGGTGCTTGCAGAGTTGAATCAATTGACATAAGAGTGGATTGCATAGTGGCCATTATGGTCTTGATTTCTAAAGTGTCTGCAGCAGCAACTCTTTTCAGCAGGGCCATCATAGACTCAGTTCCCTCGATATCAGCCATATCATTCAGGAACTTGGGACGCATCTGTTGTCATCTTTCATCCGCTTGCAGAGCCTGCAGTGGTCAAATAGATGCTTACAGTCATGTAAAAGCTTTTGTGGTACTCAATTCTTTGTTTGGGAAGGGTGCAGGAATGCTCCCTTGTGACCGCTCTGGACAACACTCTCAACTCCGATGCACTAGCCAGGTGGGCAGGAAAAGCCCCGGGAACTTTTGAATTTCATTTCCTGTTTGGTCACCATCAGCACAGGTGACCATCAGAACAGTCCATCATCACAGGCAACCATGAGGAGTCCACCATCACAGGAGATAACACAGTCCCGAATTCACAAAAGAGCTCCAGCATGGTCTGAACGGGAGGTACTGGATCTCATTGCATGTTGGGGAGATGAATCTGTTATGGTAGAACTACATTCCAAAAAAAAGGAACGCAAATACATACACTAAAGTCTCCAGGGCCATGACGGGAAGAGGCTACTCCAGGGACACAGAGCAATGTCGTACAAAAATCAAGGAGCTCAGGCAAGCGTGCCAAAAAGCCAGGGAGGCAAACAGGTGCTCTGGGTCACAGCCCCATACATTCTGCTTCTACCGTGAGCTGCATGCAATTATGGGGGATGATGCCACCACTAACCCACCACTGTCTGTGGACACCTGCAAGGGGGGAGTTGCATGGAGCGAGGAGGTAGAGTCATTGGAGGACAGAGAGAAGGAGGAGGACAGTGCACAGGCAGCAAGTGGGGAATCCGTTTTCCCCCTTAGCCAGGAACTATTCTTAACACTGGAGCCAATAGCCTCCCCCAACTCCCAAGGTGGACTCCCAGATCATGACTCTGGAGAAGGTACTTCTGATGAGTGAAAGCCTGATCGGAGCCACGTGGTGGGGGACCGGGGGAAATCTAGCCGTGCTGGGCTGTTCGTGTTTCTTTAAAGGGCTCATCCCTGCTCAGAGCTTCATCGGAGCCACGCAGGGTGGTGGGGTGTGGTGTGAATCGATCATCCCAGAGAGCCCGCAGGCCCTCCTTTTATATGGCAAACCTACAAGGCATTGCTTGCTATGGGAACGGGGGCCCGGCAGTATGAAAGCATTGAAATGAATGCGGAAGAAGCAGAACGCTGCATGCCCCTAGGGTTTACCATGGGTGCCTGCAAGCTGAATTCTCTTGACCAGCCTTGTGTGATGGCTTACTCACACCAAAGTTGGCAGGCACTTCAGTACAAGAGGCAAAATCTAACTTGTACAGAAAAGAACATGTGCTGTGTACTATGAATTGCCTGTTTAAATGAAAAAGTGTGTCCCCTTTGTTCTCTGAAATGTTTCTTTAAAATACTACCCTCCCCTTTCCTCCTCCCGCAGATGAAAATGTTTCAATGTGGCCGCTGTCTACTCTGTCCCCAGAGGCTGGTCCAGATTAGAAGGCCAAAAAAACCAATTCGGGAGGAGACATGTTTGCTGAGCTCATGTAGTCCTCCTGCACTGATAGGGCCCAGCTGAATGCATGGAGACAAACAATTGTGGAGTCCCGTAAAGCATTACATGAACACGAAGAGAGGAGGGATGCACGCAATGAGCAGGCAGGACGCTATGGTCCAGCTCATGGGGGAACAAACTGATATGCTCCGCTGTATGGTGGATCTAATGCAGGGAAAGGCAGCAAGACCACAGACATGCCACTGCAGCCCCTGTGTAACTGCGCTACCTTCCCCCCAAGTTCCATAGCCTCCTCACTGAGATTCCCAAGAACACGAGGGGGAGAGGCTACGGGGACCCACACACTCAACCCCAGAGATCGCCCAAGCAGCCAGAAAGCTGGCATATGCAAACTTTTGATTTGGTTTCTGGACTTGTCCTTCCCTCCTCCCTCCACCCCCTAACCCATTACGCCTACCACCCATCCGCACCCCCCGGTCTATCTTTCTGATTTCTCTCAATGTGTTGTGCAACAAATAAATAAAGAATGGTTTTTAAACAAGTTTTTACTTTATTTCCTTTACATAATATAGGGGGGCAGGTAACTTCAAGAGAAACGAACACAACTGTCACTCACCTGTACCCTGGTAGTCATGAAACTGGCTTTCAAAGCTTCTCTGATGCTCAGCGCACCCTGCTGCGCTCTTCTAATCATCTGTGTTGACTGTGCAAAAATTGGCTGCCAGTCGAGTTGCCTCAACTTCCCACCCCGCCATAAAAACGTCTCCCCGTTACTCTCACAGATATTTGTGGCGCACACAACAAGCAGCATTACACTTAGAATATGGTTGTGCTGAGATCTAAACCGAGTTAGTAAACTGCACCAGCGCGCTTTCAAATATCCAAATGCACATTTACCACCATTCTGCACTTGCTCAGCCTATATGTTGAACTGCTCCTTACTATTGTCCAGGGTGCCTGTGTATGGCTTCATGAGCCATGGCATTAAGAGGTAGGCTGGGTCCCCAAGGATAACTATAGGCATTTCAACATCCCCAACAGTAATTTTCTGGTCTGGGAAGTAAGTCCCTTCCCGCAGCTGTTCAAACAGACCAGAGTTCCTGAAGATGCAAGCGTCATGCACCTTTCCCAGCCATCCCACGCTGATGTCGGTGAAACGTCCCTTGTGATCCACCAGTGATTGCAGCACCATGGAAGAATACCCCTTTCAGTTTATGTACTGGCCTCCCCAATGTGCCGGTACCAAGATAGGGATATGCGTTCTGTCTATGGCCCTGCCACAGTTAGGGAACCCCAGCACATTAAAGCCCTCCACAACGGTCTGCACATTTCTCAAAGTCACTACCCTTGATAGCAGCTGGTCAATGATTGTGTTGGCTACTTGCAGCACAGCAGCCACTACAATAGATTTGCCCACTCCAAACTGATTCCTGACTGAACAGTAGCTGTCGGGCATTGCAAGCTTCCACAGTGCTATGGCCATTCGCTTCTCAACTGTGAGGGCTGCTCTCATTTTGGTGTCTTTGTGCTTCAGGGCAGGGGACAGCAAGTCACAAAGTTCCATGAAAGTATCCCTATGCATATGAAAGTTTTGCAGCCACTGGGAATCATCCCAGACCTGCAACACTATGCGGTCCCACCAGTCTGTGCTTGTTTCCCCAGCCCAGAATCAGAGTTCCATGGCATGAACACGGCCCAAGGCCACCATGATCTCCCAATCCCCACATGCCATGCTTCTAGGAACGTCTGTGTCCATGTCCTCATCAGTATAGTAATCGTGCTGTGGTCGCTTTCTTGCCTGGTTTTGCAGGTACTGCACATACTTCTGTATAATGTGCAAGGTATTTACAATGGTCAAAACTGCAGTGGAGATCTGAGCGGGCTCCATGCTTGCCGTGCTATGGTGCCTGCACGAGTAATCCTGGAAAAAGGGCCCCAAATGTAGGAGAGCTATTCGGTTCAAGATGGCCGATAAAAGGCTGGAAATGGTTGTCTTCTGTAGCTTTCATGGAGGCAGGAAGCTCACTAGAGCTGCAAGAGCAGGAGAGCAGAGTTTGCGGCGAAAGCTGTGCTGCTCAGTTCACGATGGCCAAAAAAAGGCGAGAAATAGTTAGATAAAAGAGTAGATAGAAAGATGAGTGGACATGCAAGGTGGATTCATAGTACCGGGAGATAGGCAGTGCACTGTACTGCACCATCTGCTTGCAGTATGGCATCTGCCGTAGCTTTCATGGAGGGAGGAGCGAGTGATGACACACACCCAGAAATACCCGCAAGAATGTTTTTGCCCCATCATGCACTGGGAGCTTAACCCACAATTCCAATGGGCAGCTTTCACTTACATATTACTGAAAGAAAAGTCCTAATTTAAAGGGAACTGCGTTCCTGGAAGAGCTGGAAATGAGCTTTGTAAATAAAAAATGTATTCACTGTGTGTGATGTGGGGAAGAATGTTGCATGCTTGTAGTTTTCTGAATACGACCATGTGAACAAGCCATGCAATATCAGAGTTCAGAGGAAATGTTAGATATTAATGTTACTATTATAATTCTGTTATTTCAGTAGTGCTTATATTAAGAGTACACATAGTTTATACAGGGTTAATATATTATTAGATGGCAATAGGCATGTTATAGACATGAGTACTATGGTACAGATGGTTGTAAGCACAGCAGTAGAAAGTGTTATAGATACAAACAACCAATTGATAGGCTGGATTCTAACAGTATAAGAGTTGATCAACCACTATTAAAACATGTATTAACCCTGTATATTAAGGGCACATTTATATATAATTTATAAAGGGTGATGTAGTTGCTGATGAGTATATGGCTAGGAATTCTCACTAAAGGGATGCAAAGGACTCACCAGAGAACAAAGGCAGTCTTTAGATCTAAATGGGGCAGAGTACATATTCTTCCTTAGTCAGATGTCCCAGCTCAGTGGTAGCACAGGCCATTTACCTAGTTTGACCTCCTGCACATTGTAAGCCACAGAACATCATCCACCTACTCCTGTAATAGACCTATAACCTCAGACTAAGATACTGAAGTCCTCAAATCAAGATTTAAAGACTTCGAGTTACAGAGAATGCACCGTTTACACCTAGTTTAAAACCTGTAGTGACCCTTCCCCATGCTGCAGAAAAAGGGGGAAAAAACAGGCTAGTTTGACCTGGGGGGAAAATTCCTTCCCAACCCCAAATATGGAGGTCAGTTGGACTCTGAGCATTTTGGCAAGACCCAACAGCCAGGCACATGGGAAAGAATGCTTGGTTGTAACTCAAAGCCCACCCCATCTAGTGTCTATCACCGCCTACTGGGGATATTTGTTACTAGCAGTCGCAGATCAGCTATATACCATTGTAGGCAGTCTCATCATACCATCCCTTACATAAGCTTATCAAGCTCAGTCTTGAAATCAATTAGGTTTTTTGCCCCTCTGGAAGGCTCTTCCAGACTTTCACTCCTCTGATGGTTTGAAACCTTTGTCTAATTTCAAGCCTACACTTGTGGATGGCCAGTTTATAGCCATTTGTTCTAGTATCAACACTGGTGCTTAACTTAAATAACTCTTCACTCTCCATAGTATTTATTGCTAGGATGTATTTACAGAGAGCAACCATATCTCCCCTCAGCCTTCTTTTGCTTAGACTAAACAAGCCAAGCTCTTTGAGTCTCCTCTCATAAGGTAGGTTCTCCATTCTTTGATCATGCTAGCACCCCTTTTCTGCACCTGTTCCAATCTGAATTAATCTTTCTTAGACATGGGAGACCAGAATTGCACACAGTATCCCAGATGAAGTCTCTCCAATGCCTTGAGCAATGGTACTAACACTTCCCTCTCTCTACTGGAAATACCTCTCCTGATGCATCCTAGGACTACATTAGCCTTTTCACACCCGTATCACATTGGTGGCTCATAGTCATCCTCTGATCATTCAATTAACCCAGGTATTTTTTCTCCTCAGTTGACGATCCTTTGATTAAGTCCCCATCTTATAACAAAAATTGTTGTTGTTAGTCCCTAAGTGCATGACTTTGCACTATTAAATTTAATCCCATTTCTATTACTCCAGTTTTCAATGTCATCCAGCTCTTCTTGTATGATTTTCTGGTCTTCCTCCGTATTGGCAATACATCCCAACTTTGTGTCATCTCCAAATTTTATTAGCATACTCCCACTTTTTCTGACAAGGTTATTAATTACAATTTTAAATAAGATTGGTCCCAAGATTGAGCCCTGAGAAACTCTTCTAGTAACCTCCCTCCAGCTTGACAGTTCACCTTTCCGTATGACTCATTGTAGTCTTCCCTTTAACCAGTTAATTATCCACCTTTCAATTCTCATATTAATCCCCATCTTCTCCAATTTAACTAATAATTTCCCATGTGGAACTGTATCAAATGCCCTACTGAAATCCTTATATCCTTAGATTAGATCTCCTGAATTTTCTTTCTCTAAAAAATCAGTTACCATCTCAAAGAGATCAGGTTGGTCTGGCACAATCTACCTTTTGTAAAACCATGTTGTATTTTATCCCAGTTACCGTTTACCTCTATGTCTCTTTTACACATTTCTCTTTCAAATTTTGTTTTAGAAACTTGATCCCTTGCTCCCTGTCACCCTGTGTGACTCATTTCTGCCCCACCGCACATTGCCAAAACTTCCCAAAAAATAGAACTCTGGATAGTTTTGATTTGCACATCAGGATACCTACCTATGGTGCACCACACTGCACTGACACAAGCAATTCTGGTGAGTACGCGCAGCACTGACACACAAACCCAAGGATGCATGTGTATGAGTGATATATTAACTGCAGCAGCTTTAAGCTGATGTAACTTTTGTCAGTCAAAGTTTGTAGAGTTGACATGGCATCAGATGCATTTGGGCACTTAATATTTGCCTACAGGCTATTACAACAGATCAATTTGATACTTTGTTTTTTAATTTGGCATCTAATTTCTTCACAAACATTAAGCAGAACAAATGTGAAATGCCAATAAAACATACTTTTAAACAAACTATGCAAAAAATTGGGTTTCAGTGTTTGGTTACATATGCTAGCGAAAGAGACAAAGATGTGATAGAACTAATGTAAATTCCATTCTGTGCCCCAAAGCAATCTCACACTTAAATGGTGAAGTAATACAGTTTTTGCTTGTTAGTTCAGTTCAAAGCCTGTCCTGACAAGAAACAATTGGCAATATCTATTCTGTAGTGGAGGAAATGTTTTGAGCTGGAAAATATTAGTTAAAAAGTCCTTTATGCCATGCCTCTCCTTTTGGAAATAATACACAGCATATTTTTCCTATTTTTAAAATCAATGTATTTGGGTGCATCTAATGCTGCCATCAATAGTTTATTCTGTGCACTGCATTACCAGATGTGAGAACAAGATTAGCATTTTGAGCCCCACCAAAATGCAGGTGTTTGGGGTTTGTCCTTTCATAGTGATAGGAATGAGACAGGAATTCAGATTCAGATCTGATCTTGGATTCTGAGAACTCCTCCTCCACAAAATGTGGGGTGTTCTAGTCTTGGATTTTAATGCAGGCCCATCTCTAATATTAAGATTTCCTCTATGTAAATAAAAATCTACTTTGATTTCTAAAGTTCATGATCCCTTATATTTTTGTACTTACTATGGAGTAGCATATTTCTTTCTGCACTCTTTGTAATGCTGTTTCAGTGAATCCCACATCTAATCTTTGAAGAACATATATTTAGCACTAAATTGGGCCTTGTATACATGGGTGTAACTCCCATGTAAGTCAAAGACATTTTTGCCTAGTTATGCCAGGACTGACTTTGGCCTGTAATTTCCCTGTGTGCTTCACTACTCGTCAGTTGGCGGCAGCGATGATCCAGAGGGGATCGATTTATTGGGTCTAGTCTAGATGCAATAAATCAATCCCCAAACGCTCTCCCATCCACTCCTGTACTCCAGCATTATGTGAGGCGCAAGCAGAATTGATGGGGGAGTGGCAGCAGTTGACTCACCGCGGTGAAGACACCACGGTAAGTCATCTAAGTACATCGACTTCAGCTATCGTTATTCACGTAGCTGAAGTTGTGTAACTTAGATCGATTCCCCCCTGCCCCCCGGTGTAGACCAGGGCTAAGGCCCCAATTCAACAAGTGGTTGTGTAACTTCAGCTCGTGTGTACTCTCATCTAAGTCAATGGGACTGTTCATGTGTTTTATCCACAGGTTGTAGGGCCTGATCCTGTGCATTGCTGAGCATCCTTAGCTCCTATTTTCTTGAATAACTCTTGAAGATACTAATCACCTTGCTAAATACCTAAATAACTTGTTGAATCAGACCCTAGGACCCTTGAATTACTAGTTAGTTTCTATTGTATTGATTCCAGTTTCATATTATCATTATTAACCAGATTTGATGGACTTGATGCAGGCATTTTAAAAATGGGCAAATTCATGGAAATATTTAATTTGTGATATGCTGATTGAGGATATGTACTGTAGACGAGTGGACTCACTCCTGCAGCATCCCCTTCTGGTGACTCCTGGGAATTAGCTTGGTTCCAACTCCGGAGCGCCCTCTGCAGGCCAGTGATCTGCCTGTCCTCTGGCCCCCGTGTCCCTCCCTGAACCCTGGTGCCCTTTTACATGGGGTGCTGTCCCCTGGCAGTAACCCCTTTCTGTCAGGATCTCCCCTCCCCAGGGATCCCCACCCTCTATCCCCACTTTGCCTCAGTATATGGCTATTGCCAGTCATTGTCTAACCCCACACCCTGGGGCAGACTGCAGCATCAGCCTACTCATCATTGGCAAGGAGGGTTGGACCTGCTGCCTTGCCTACCCCTGGGCTGCCCTCTGCAACCCCTAGTACACCTTGGCCTTCTGCGAGGCCACAGCCTGGGGCTTTCCAGGCTGGAGCTCCCCAGTTCCTCTGCCTTTCCCCAGCCCTGCTTCACTCAGGTACCCTGTGTCCAGATCCCTGCAGTCAGGCCCTTTTCCCTCTATGGCTGGAGAGGCAGACTTCTTGGGCTTCTGGCTCACAGCGTCTTATAGGGGCCAGCTGGGGCCTGATTGGGGCGTGGCCCACTTGCAGCCACTTCATAATCAGCCCAGCTTAGTAGCTCCCAGCCACAGTCTTCCCCCAGGGCTGTTTTAAGCGCTTCCGGGCAGAAGCAGGGTAAGCACTCTGCTACATGTACCCACCACAATCAGAAAATTTGAGTTAAGTATCATCAGTGGACATCTTCAGGGTAAGTTTTCTTCTTGTCTAATTGTTTCAGACATTTGTCTTCTGAGGTTACATCTACATGGACAAAATTAATTTGAATTTAGTTATTTTAATTTTCGGAAGCAATTTTATACATTCAGTGTTGTTTCCCCACTAAAGTGCGTTAATTTGTTGGAGTGCATCCACAGTATTGAGCCTAGCATTGAACAAAAACATTCTCGCAGGTGTTTCTGGGTGTGTGCCATCACTCAGTCCTCCCTCTGTGAAAGCTATGGCAGATGCCATACTACCAGCAGATGCACCACCTGTCTCCTGATACTATGAATCCACCTCGCATGTCTTCTCGTCTTTCTATCTACTCTTTCATCTAAACATTTCCTGCCCTTTTTTGGTTACATAAGAACATAAGAATGGCCATACCAGGTCAGACCAAAGGTCCATCTAGCCCAGTATCTGTCTACCGACAGTGGCCAATGCCAGGTGCCCCAGAGGGAGTGAAGCTAACAGGCAATGATCAAGTGATCTCTCTCTTGCCATCCAGCTCCATCTTCTGATGAACAGAGGCTAGGGACACCATTCTTTACCCTTCCTGGCTAATAGCCATTTATGGACTTAGCCACCATGAATTTATCCAGTTCCCTTTTAAACATTGTTATAGTCCCAGCTTTCACAACCTCCTCAGGTAAGGAGTTCCACAAGTTGACTGTGCACTGTGTGAAGAGGAACGTCCTTTTATTTGTTTTAAACCTGCTACCTATTAACTTCATTTGGTGACCCCTAGTTCTTGTATTATGGGAATCAGTAAATAACTTTTCCTTATCCACTTTCTCCACATCACTCATGATTTTATATACCTCTATCATATCCCCCCTTAGTCTCCTCTTTTCCAAGCTGAAGAGGCCTAGCCTCTTTAATCTTTCCTTATATGGTACCCTCTCCAAACCCTAATCATTTAGGTTGCCCTTTTCTGAACCTTTTCTAGTGCTAGAATATCTTTTTTGAGGTGAAGAGACCACATTTGTACACAGTATTCAAGATGTGGACGTACCATGGATTTATATAAGTGCAATAATATATTCTCAGTCTTATTCTCTATCCCCTTTTTAATGATACCTAATATCCTGTTTGCTTTTTTGACCGCATCTGCACACTGCATGGACATCTTCAGAGAACTATCCACGATGACGCCAAGATCTTTTTCTGACTCGTTGTAGCTAAATTAGCCCCCATCATATTGTATGTATAGTTGGGGTATTTTTTCCAATGGCATTATTTTACATTTATCCACATTAAATTTCATTTGCCATTTTGTTGTCCAATCACTTAGTTTTGTGAGATCTTTCGAAGTTCTTTATAATCTGCTTTGGTCTTAACTATCTTGAGTAGTTTAGTATCATCTGCAAACTTTGCCATCTCACTGTTTACCCCTTTCTCCAGATCATTTATGAATAAATTTAATAGGATTGGTCCTAGCACTGACCCTTGGGGAACACCACTAGTTACTCCTCTCCATTCTGAGAATTACCATTAATTCCTACCCTTTGTTCCCTGTCTTTTAACCAGTTCTCAGTCCATGAAAGGACCTTCCCTTTTATCCCATGACAGCTTAATTTAACATAAGAGCCTTTGGTGAGGGATCTGTCAAAGGCTTCTGGAAATCTAAGTACACTACGTCCACTGGATCCTCCTTGTCCACATATTTGTTGACCCCTTCAAAGAACTCTAACAGATTAGTAAGACACGATTTCCCTTTACAGAAACCGTGTTGACTATTCGCAACAATTTATGTTTTTCTATGTGTCTGACAATTTTATTCTTAACTATTGTTTCGACTAATTTGCCCGGTACTGACGTTTAGACTTACCGGTCTGTAATTGCCAAGATTCACCTCTAGAGCCCTTTTTAAATATTGGCGTTACATTAGCTAACTTCCAGTCATTGGGTACCGAAGCCGATTTAAAGGACAGGTTACAAACCATAGTTAATAGTTCTGCTACTTCACATTTGAGTTCTTTCAGAACTCTTGGTATGAATGCCATCTGGTCCCGGTGACTTGTAATGTTGAGTTTATCAAATTAATTCCAAAACCTCCTCTAGTGACACTTCAATCTGTGACAGTTCCTCAGATTTGTCACCTACAAAGCCGGCTCAGTCTGGGAATCTCCCTAACATCCTCAGCAGTGAAGACTGAAGCAAAGAATCGATTTCGTTTCTCTGCAATGACTTTATCGTCTTTAAGCGCTCCTTTGTATTTTGATGTTCAAAGGGGCCCCACTGGTTGTTTAGCAGGCTTCCTGCTTCTGATGTACTTAAAAAACATTTTGTTATTACCTTTGGAGTTTTTGGCTAGCCGTTCTCAACTCCTCTTTGGCTTTTCTTATTACACTCTTGCACTATAAGCTGGCAGTGTTTGTGCTCCTTTCTATTTGCCTCACTAGGATTTGACTTCCACTTTTTAAAGGAAGTCTTTTTTATCTCTCACTGCTTCTTTTACATGGTTGTTAAGCCAGGTGGCTCTTTTTTAGTTTTTTTAATGTGTTTCTTAATTGGGGTATTCATTGAAGTTGGGCCTCTACTATAGTGTCTTTAAAAAGGGCCCATGTAACTTGCAGGGATTTCACTTTAGTCACTGTACCTTTTAACTTTTGTTTAATCCCCTCATTTTTGTATAGTTCCCTCTTTGAAATTAAATGCCACAGTGTTGAGCTGTTGAGGTGTTCTTCTCCCCCCACAGGGATGCTGAATGCTATTGTACTATGGTCACTATTTCCAAGCGGTCCTGCTATAGTTACCTCTTGCGACCAGTTCCTGTGCTCCACCAGAATAAATCTAGAGTTGCCTCTCCCCTTGTGGGTTCCTGTACCAGCTGCTCCATGAAGCAGTCATTTAAGTATCGAGAAATTTCATCTCTGCATTTCATCCTGAAGTGAAATGTTCCCAATCAATATGGGGATAATTGAAATCCCCCACTATTATTGGGTTCTTAATTTTGATAGCATCTCTAATTTCCCTTAGCATTTCATCATCACTATTACTGTCCTGGCCAAGTGGTCGATAATAGATCCCTAACGTTATATTTTTATTAGAGAATGGAATTTCTATCCATAGCGATTCTATGGAACATGTGGATTCGCTTAAGATTTTTACTTCATTTGAATCTACATTTTCTTTCACATATAGTGCCACTCCTCCCCCTGCACGACCTGTTCTGTCTTTCCGATGTATTTTGTACCCCGGAATGATTGTGTCTCATTGATTGCTCTCAGTCCATCAGGTTTCCGTGATGCCTATTATATCAATATCCTCCTTTATCACAGGGCACTCTAGTTCACCCATCTTATTATTTAGACTTCTAGCATTTGTGTACAAGCACTTTAAAAACTTGTCCCTGTTTATTTGTCTGCCCTTTTCTGATGTGCCAGATTCTTTTTTATGTGACTGTTTATCATCTGATCCGGCCCTTACATTATCCTCTTCCATCCTCTGTTCCTTACTATAACCTAGAGATTCCCTGTCATCAGACTCTCCCCTAAGAGAAGTTGTGTCCGATCCACATGCTCCTCTGCAGCAGTCGGCTTTCCCCCATCTCCTAGTTTAAAAACTGCTCTGCAACCTTTTTAATGTTTAGTGCCAGCAGTCTGGTTCCTCTTTGGTTTAGGTGGAGCTACTATGAACAGAGTCGCAAAGCTTCCGCCGCTTTTTCCACGTTGTCTATCCTGGGCTCCTGTGGAAGCTACAAAATGTAAGTCCCTGCCGTTTTTTGGCCATCGTGAACAGAGCCGCGCAGCTTCCGCCGCAAACTCTGCTCACATTTCCACCGCAAACTCTGCTCTCCCGCTCTTGCAGCTCTAATGAGCTTCCTGACTCTGTGAAAGCTCCAGAAGACAACTGTTTACCGCCTTTTATTGGCCATCTTGAACTGAACAACTCATTTTGCACCCTTTTTCCAGGATTACCTGTACAGGCGTCATAGCGCAGCAAGCATGGAACCCGGTCAGATCTCCACTGCAGTTTTGACCATTGTAAATACCTTGCACATTATGCAGCAGTATGTGCAGTACCTGCAAAACCAGAGGAGGAAGCAACAACAATGCAATTACTATACTGATGAGGACATGGACACAGACATTCCTTGAAGCATGGCATATGGGGATTGGGAGATCATGGTGGCCTTGGGCCATGTTCATGCTGTGGAACACTGATTCTGGGCCCAGGAAACAAGCACAGACTGGTGGGATCGCATAGTGTTGCAGGTCTGGGATGATTCCCAGTGGCTGCAAAACTTTCTTATGCATAAGGCCACTTTCATGGAACTTTGTGACTTGCTGTCCCCTGCCCTGAAGCGCAAAGACAGCAAAATGAGAGCAGCCCTCACAGTTGATAAGCGAGTGGCCATAGCACTGTGGAGCTTGCAACGCCAACAGCTATTGGTCAGTCGGGAATCAGTTTGCAGTGGGCAAATAAACTATAGGGGCTACAGTGCTGCAAGTAGCCAACACAATCATTGACCAGCTGCTATCAAGGGTAGTGACTTTGGGAAATGTGCAGACCATTGTGGATGACTTTAATGCGCTGGGGTTCCCTAACTGCAGCGGGGCAATAGACAGAACGCATGTCCCTATCTTGGCCCCGGCACACTGCAGCAGCCAGTACATAAACTGCAAGGGGTACTGTTCCGTGGTGCTGCAAGCACCGGTGGATCACAAGGGACATTTCACTGACATCAATCTGGGATGACCAGGAAAGGTGCATGATGCTCGCATCTTCAGGAACTCTGGTCTGTTTGAACAGCTGCGGGAAGGGACTTACTTCCCAGACCAGAAAATTACTGTTGGGGATGTTGAAATGCCTATAGTTATCCTTGGGGACCCAGCCTGCCCCTTAATGCCATGGCTCATGAAGCCGTACACAGGCACACTGGACAGTAGCAAGTGAGCAGGTCAACCTATAGGCTGAGCAAGTGCCAGAATGTGGTAGATGTGCTTTGGACATTTGAAAGTGCGCTGGCGTAGTTTTACTGACTCTGTTAGATCTCAGTACAACCAATATTCCAATTGTAATGCTGCTTGTTGTGTGCTCCACAATATCTGTGAAAGTAACGGGTGAGACGTTTTATGGCAGGGTGGGAGACGAGGCAACTCGTCTGGCTGTCAATTTCGCACAGCCAGAACAATTCAGGACGATTAGAGAGCACAGGAGGGTGCGCTGTGCATCAAAGAAGCTTTGAAAGCCAGTTTCATGATTGGTCAGGGTACGGTTGTAACAGCTGTGTTTATTTCTCTTGAAGTTACACGCCCCCTATATATATGAAAGGAATAAAGTCTAAATTGTTTAACAACCATTCTTTATTATTTGTTGCACAACACATTAAGAGAAATCAGAAGCAGACTGGGGCGGGGGGGGGGGCGTTGGTTAGTGGATGGAGGAGGAGGGAAGGATAAGTCCAGAAACCCAATAAAAGTTCACATATGCCAGCTTTCTGCTGCTTGGGCGATCCTCTGGGGTTGAGAGTGTGGGTCCCCGTAGCCTCCCCCCTCGTGTTCTTGGGCATTTGGGTGAGGAGGCTATGGAACTTGGGGAGGAGGGATGGCGGTTATACAGGGGCTGCAGCAGAAGTCTGTGTTCTTGCTGCCATTCCCGCATTAGATCCACCATACAGCGGAGCATGGCAGTTTGCTCCCCCATGAGCTTGACCATAGCATCCTGCCTGCTGTTATCGTGCGCGTCCCTCCTCTCTTCGTGTTCCTGTAATGCTTTGCGGGGCTCTGCAATCGTTTGCCTCCATGAATTCATCTGGGCCCTATCAGTGCAGGAGAACTGCATGAGCTCAGCAAACATGTCTTCCCAAATTGTTTTTTTCACCTTCTAATCTGGACCAGCCTCTAGGACAGAGTAGATAGGGGCCACGTGGAAACTTTTCAACTTTGGGAGGAGAAAAAGGGAGGATAGTATTTTAAAAGATACATTTCAGAGAACAAAGGGGACACTTTGGCATGAGTAAGCCATCACACACGGCCGGGCAACAGAATTCAGCTTGCAGGCAGCCTAGGGGCATGCGGCATTCTGCTTCTTCTACATTGATTTCAATGTTTTCAAACTGCTGGGACCCCTTTCCCATAGCAAGCAATGCCTGGTGGGTTTGCCAGAAAGGAGGGCCTGTGTGCTGTCTGGGATGATCACTTCACACAATACCCAACCCCCTTCCCCCATGTGGCTCCAATGGGACTCTGAGTGGGGATGAACCCTTTAAACTATATGCGAACAGCCCAGCACAGCTGGGTTTTCCCCTCTGCCCCCCACCACCTGGCTCCGATCAGGCTCTCACTCACCAGAAGTACCTTCTCCAAGGTCATGGTCCAGGAGTCTGCACTGGGAGTGTGGGGAGGCTATTGGCTCCAGCATTAAGCATAGTTTCTGGCTAGGGGGAAAAACGGATTCCCCACTTGCCACCTGCACACTGTCGTCGTCCTCCTTCTCTTGTCCTCCAGTGACTCTTCCTTCCTCACTCCGCGCAACTCCCCCTTGCAGGTGTTCACAGACAATGGTGGGGTAGTGGTGGCATCATTCCCCAAGGTAGTGGTGGCGTCATCCCCCATAATTGCATGGAGCTCACTGTAAAGCAGAATGTATGGGTCTGTGACCAACAGTGCCTGTTTTGCCTCCCTGGCTTTTTGGTAAGCTTGCCTGAGCTCCTTGATTTTTGTACGACACTGCTCTGTGTCCCTGGAGTAGCCTCTTTCCATCAGGACCCGGAGACTTTAGCGTACGTATTTGTGTTCCTTCTTTTTGGAATGTAGTTCTGCCATAACAGATTCATCTCCCCCAACATGCAATGAGATCCAATACCTCCCATTGGACATGCTGGAGCTTGTTCGTGAATTTGGGACTGCGGATCTCCTGTGATGGTGGACTATGTATGGTCACCTGTGATGGTGGACTATGCTGATGGTGACCAAACAGGAAATGAAATTCAAAAGTTCCCGGGGCTTTTCCTGTCCACCTGGCTAGTGCATCGGAGTTGAGAGTGTTGTCCAGAGCGGTCACAAGGGATAGCTCGGGAGGCCAATAACGTTGAATTATGTGCACAATACCTTTAACCCGGGATTGCGATCTTGATTTAAGTACTACTCCACTTGCCAAGGTGGAGTACAGAAATCAAATTAAAGAGCCCTTTAAATCTAAAAAGCCAGTTTGGTCATGTGGACGGAATCATTTTTTTTTTCAAATTAAATAGGCTAATTCCAAAATAACAGACTAGTGTAGACCAGGTCTTAATTGATCCTCTCTTCCTCCTCTTCTTCTGCTTTCATTATTTCCCAAGTAATTTTTGTCCTCTCTTAAAGCTTTCGTTCTTTGTGTACTTTCCCATGATCTGTCATTCCCCCCTTTTAATAATAGGTCCTAATTCCTTCCTCCCACTGCTGCTCTCCATCACTATGGTAATCAGAACTGGCCTCAAGTCAAAGAGCACTCTAGCCAAATCAATATTCTGTGCTTCTTCCCCCTTTCTTCCAGTTATGGAAACAAAGATACTAAAGTATGAATGGTTTACATGTAATCTTTATTTTAATAAAAAAATCACCATTATAAGAGTTCAGCAGCAACACTTTTTATTTAATCACAATTATGCTAAATGACACTTTTAAAAAATATTCTTTAAAGAAACATTGTCAATCAAATATTTTTAGGTGGAGTTTTTTCAACTGGAACACTGCAAATAAATAAATAAAACCTCATTATTTTTGGCCAAAAAATTGCCCATTGATAGTGTATGCTATGAACATTCCAGTTGATTAACATTGCAAAAATATTTATTCTGTATCAGCAGCCTCAAGCAACAAAGCTTCTAGTTCAATCCACTGCCAAAAGTTTAAAGTTTTAATGTGCGATCAAGCATTAACATACTAAGCAGATACAGTGACTGTTACTGAATAAACAGATTGAACAGTTTTACAAATGTCTTTACAACTGTTTAAAAAAATCTTCACATACCCTAATTGCCCATGTGCCCTTTTATTT
Source organism: Gopherus evgoodei (assembly GCF_007399415.2). NCBI lineage: Eukaryota > Metazoa > Chordata > Testudines > Testudinidae > Gopherus > Gopherus evgoodei. The sequence goes on from NC_044322.1 coordinate 300,226,559, forward strand.
ACATAGCTGTACTATTATGTGTTCTCCTTTGTATTTATTAACAAATTGTTTTTGTGTGTGAAATAAAAAATAAATTACACCCAAAGGATGGGAAAAAAAATATGCCTTGGAGATGAGAGTAAAGACACAAAACTTGTTTGCATACACTGTGTCCTATAACATTATACAACTTTTTTAAAAATTAGATTTTAAATTATTGGTTTAACTTCCATTATAAAAAAAGTAGAAAATCCACTGTGGTCTATTAAACCGCTCAGCTAGGAATGTGAAAAGACCATTGTGAATGTTTTATTCCTCCTGAAAGCCCAGCCCAATGGGGGATTTTTCACCTATTTTTTTCTAGTATTTCCAGCTTTTTATCTATTTTTAAAAAATCTATGTCACTGTGCAATACTTTCAGGAGCATAAACTGCATTTCAAAGTTTTTTATACTGAAGCATTAGACTCCAATTTCAGTCTGTGAATTAAAATTAATTATCCTAAAAAATTAAAAGGGAAGTGAACAAACAGGGCTGGCTCTAGGTTTTTTGCCGCCCCAAGCAAAAAAAATTTTGGCTGCCCCGTGTCCCAGCACTGCGTCCTCGCCGCAGCCCCCTGCTGCCCCAGCCCTGGGGGTCTCCCCCCATACACACACACACCTGCCGTCCCAGCTCTGGGCTCCCTCCTTCCCCGCCTCACTGCCACCCACCCACACACCCACACACACACCTCCTGCCGCACCCATCCTGGGCTCTCTCCCCCCCACCTGCACCCTCCTTCCACCACAACCCTGGGTCACTGGTAACTCGCTCCCAGGGCAGGTCATTCAGCAGGAATTTTAGATGTGCACAGAACACAGATGGGATTGGTTCCCATATGGTTACAGAGCTGCAGTAAAGTCGAACAATTTTCAGCCTCTGTGATTGGAGGATCTCTGGAGCGGGGGGGGGGTGTTGGATGGGTTGGGATTTCTGGCGGGGGCAGTCAGAGGGAGTGGATGGTGGCAGGGCAGGATTACCCTCCCTCCCCATGGAGTGTCCTATTTTTTGAATGTTAAAATATGGTATCCCTACCCTTCACAGTGCAGCTCTCCATTCACAGCAGGCTGCATCATGAGGTCTCAGCTACCTCACTCTCTCCCCCTTCCTTCCTGTTGGTAGTGGCCAAGGGAATGCTGGGAAATGTAGTTCTTTCCCTGCTCCAGGGCTGGCTCTACAGGCAGGGAGCTAACCAAGGAACTACAGCTCCCAGGGCCCCCTGTAGGTTTCTCAGCTCCCATGATGGATCCCTACCACTCCTGCAAATGGGCTGCCCCAAGCATGTGCTTGCTTTGCTGGTGCCTAGAGCTGCCCCTGTGAAGAAAGGACTTATAATGCCTCTTAGACATATTAGGAGACAATAAACAGGTTACAGAAGCATGACAAAGTCTACTGTTAGTTATTGGAGAGAGATGTGGCCTAGTGGATAAAAATCAGCTGACAATGGATACCAAAGAGAAGAGAATGCATTGATTGTGATGTGCTAGAGTGGCTTGACTTGCTAGAATCTAGATACTTCTGGACGGTGGCAGGGCATCGATTTTCCCTCGAGTCAATCTAGGGTAAGAAACAAATGTTTCTGGCCTGCAAGAAATCCATGGGAGTTGTCCATATTAGCTTTATAAATGTGAAAGATACCTCAAATTAATTGGTAAAGTCTAGTGAAGACAAACTCAGTGTGGTTCTATGTAAAGCTGCCTAACTTGTCTTCTTTTTTCAGTCTTCACAATGTTGAATTCACTGGGGCTAGTTTCTCATTCTACCTGTAGTAAATGTGAAAAGCTATTGGTCAATGTTGCAAATGGGTTGATCAGTGATTATCAAATATCAATGTAATAATTTATCTGATTCAACTGGGTATGGTGGAAGGAAGTGGTAGGGAATGAGCAAGTGAATTCACTGGATGTAATAAAACCATTTTTTCTAAAATAAAATGTAAACATTTGTTAAGTAGCAAGCTAGAGAGGACTTGTGCTCATCTCAACTGTGCAGAAAATAATTTTCTCTGGATTCTTCAAATGTGCAACTCAACTGAATGATATTGTGCACTGAAACGGAAAAGCAGAACATTGAGTCTGTTGATCCTGCAAATGAGACATTACTGATGTTCTGATCATCATAAAAAAAATAGCCAAAATTATAATTCAAGTCCCCATTCTAGGCCTTTCAGTAGTTTTTCAATTTCAGCTTCATTCAGGAACTGTTTGTCCTCTATATACAAAAATGGCAACAATTAGTAGTTAATTATACCCAGGGCCGGCACTACCATTTAGGCAGCCTATGCAATCGCCTAGGGCGCCAGGATTATTCAGGGGGTGGCATTTTGCCGGGGAGCTGCCGCAGGCTGTCATAAACAGATAGCTAAGGGTTAATGTCTCTTTTCACCTGAAGCACCTGACCAGAGGACCAATCAGGAAACCAGATTTTTTCAACTTTGGGTGGAGGAAATTTGTGTCTGAGGTTTTTGTTTTCTGTCTGCCTGCTTTCTCTGAGCTTTGGAGAAGTAGTTTCTGCTTTCTACTCTTCTGTTTCTAAGTGTAAGGACAAAGAGATCAGATAGTAAGTTATATGGTTTCTTTTCTTTGGTATTTGCATGAATATAAGTGCTGGAGTGCTTTGATTTGTATTCTTTTTGAATAAGGCTGTTTATTCATATTCTTTTAAGCAATTAACCCTGTATTTGTCCCCTTAATACAGAGAGACCATTTGTATGTATTTTTCTTTCTTTTTTATATAAAGCTTTCTTTTGAGACCTGTTGGAGTTTTCTTTTCTGGGAAATTTCAGGGAAATTGAGTCTGTACTCACCAGGAATTGGTGGGAGGAAGAAATCAGGGGGAGATCTGTGTGTGTTGGATTTGCTAGCCTGATTTTGCATTCCCTCTGGGTGAAGAGGAAAGTGCTTTTGTTTCCAGGACTGGGAACGGAGAGGGGGAGTCACTCTGTTTGGATTCACAGAGCTTGTGTCTGTGTATCTCTCCAGGAGCACCTGGAGGGGGGAAGGGAAAAAGGATTATTTCCCTTTGTTGTGAGACTCAAGGGATTTGGGTCTTGGGGTCCCCAGGGAAGGTTTTTCAGGGGGACCAGAGTGCCCCAAAACACTCTAATTTTTTGGGTGGTGGCAGCAAGTACCAGGTCCAAGCTGGTAACTAAGCTTGGAGGTTTTCATGCTAACCCCCATAATTTGGACGCTAAGGTCCAAATCTGGGACTAAAGTTATGACATGGTGGCAGTGGTGGGGGGATAGACAAAATCCAGAAGCCAGTAGGAATATTATATTTTTCTTTTCTCTGCTAAGGGCTTTTTAGCAGAGAAAAACAGTTTGGTTTTAAAAAGAAACCAGAGAGAATTTTTTTTTTTGCTCTCTCTGGCAGTTTGTGGCTTGCATCTTAAGCAAGAAACCATTAAGGTGCTATTAAGAGTCTTTTGTCACACAATAGCACTCCCATTGAGAGTCATTACCAGCACTATATACATGCAAATAAAGTGGTTTTTCAGGTTTACTTAACATTGAAGACTAGCTAAAGGCACTGTTGCTAGGCAGACTCTAGGAGGCAACAGAGCCTGCAGTTCAGAAGAGAAACACCGGAGGGCACCCCAACCCAAGAAAACAGGAACCATGACTTCTAAGGCAAAAATGGAGGCCAAAGAACAAATTTAAGAAGCTGAACACAGGCGACAACTGGAAATAAAACAAAAAGAGATGGAGATGAAAGAAAGAGAAGAACAGATCAGAGAGGCAGCCTACCAAAGAGAACAGGCAGCCTACCAAAGAGAACAGGCAGCCAAAGAGGCGGCCCACCGCCGAGACATGGAAAAACACCAAAAAGAAATGGAAAAACAACAAAAAGAGTATGAAGAGAAGGAAAAACAGAGAAAACATGAACTGGACTTGGCAAAAGCTGGGCTGCATGTGCCAGCCAACCCTAACAACCCGGCGCCATTTATTGCTCCACAGCACAGGAAATTTCCCACCTACAAGGCAGGTGATGACACCGAGGCCTTCTTGGAAAATTTTTGAAAGAGCCTGTCTTGGGTACAGCATCCCTGAAGACCAGTACATGGTAGAATTGAGGTCACAGCTCAGTGGACCTTTAGCAGAGGTGGCAGCTGAAATGCCTAAGCAGCAAATGAATGACTATAAACTTTTTCAAACCAAGGCCAGATACAGAATGGGGATAACCCCAGATCATGCCCGTCGGCGCTTCAGAACCCAAAAGTGGAAACCAGATGTGTCATTTCCCAAACACGCCTACTACGTTGCAAAAAACTATGAGGCCTGGATAACAGGACACAACGTTCAAACCTTGGAAGAACTGCACCTCCTCATACAAATGGAGCAGTTCTTGGATGGTGTTCCTGAAGACATCACACGGTACATACAAGATGGAGAACCCAAAGATCTCGCTGAGGCGGGGGAGATTGGAGCCAAATGGATGGAAGTGGCAGAAAGCAAGAAAGCTACTGTCAAGGGGAACGAATACCCCAGGGGGCACACCGACCATAAACCCTACAACCGAGGACAGCCAAAGACCCCACATACAATCCAAGTAAAGCCACAGACGCTCTACTCTTCCACCTCACCAGTCTCCAGTAACTCACCTCGGCCCAGTGACCCATCCGATGGAAGATGCTTTAAGTGTAATGAACTGGGACATATCAAGGCCAACTGTCCAAAGAACACCATGCGAGTGCAATTCATTACACCACCATCACACCAAAGATCCCCAGGCCCGGATGCCTCTCAAATACCCTTGGAGCGAAGGGAAAATTTGAGAGTGGGCGGAAAGAAGGTTACTGCGTGGAGAGACACGGGGGCACAAGTGTCAGCTATCCACCAATCCTTCGTTGACCCCAAATTCATCAACCCAAAGGCCAAAGTTACAATTTATCCCTTCATGTCACAAGCTGTAGACTTGCCTACAGCTCAACTGCCTGTCCAGTACAAAGGCTGGTCAGGAATGTGGACTTTTGCAGTCTATGACAATTATCCTATCCCATGCTACTGGGGGAAGACTTGGCCAACCAGGTGAGCGGGCCAAGAGAGTGGGAATGGTTACACGTAGCCAAACCAGGCAAGCTTCCAGACCCATTCCTGTTCCTGAGCCATCCACAGAGGCCCCGTCTGTGTTACCAGAGACCCAGACAGAGGTAGTGGATACCAGATTCCATGCCTACCACTGAAACAGCCACAGCACCTCCAGTCCCAGGCCCGGAACTGGAACAGCAACCGGCACCAGCAAGTGCAACCACATCTTCAAACTCAACGCCAGAAGGGCGCCAGCGAGCCAGAACTGGCAGAAGCAAAAGACAGCCATACCCAAAAGGCTCAGCCAGAGCCTGAAATACCCTCAGGTGCACCAGCGGAGAGCGGTTCACCAGCAACGGAAACAACCCCATCATCTACATCGCTTCCAGAGGGACCAAGCCCAAGTCCACAGTCTGAGGAAGAACTGGTGACCCAGCCTCAAGGGAACAGTTCCAGACTGAGCAGGAAGCAGATGACAGTCTTCAGAAAGCTTGGGCGGCGGCACGGAGCACCCCACCGCCTCTCAGCTCTTCTAATCGATCCCGGTTTGTTATAGACCAAGGACTTTTATACAAGGAGATTCTTTCTGGTGGACACCGGGAAGAATGGCAGCAGCAAAAACAGTTGGTGGTTCCAACTAAGTACCGGGGGAAGCTCTTAAGCTTAGCCCATGATCATCCCAGTGGCCATGCTGGGTGAACAGAACCAAGGACCGGTTGGGGAAGTCCTTCCACTGGGAGGGGATGGGCAAGGATGTTGCCAAGTATGTCCGGTCTTGTAGGTATGCCAAAGAGTGGGTAAGCCTCAAGACCAGGTCAAGGCCCCTCTCCAGCCACTCCCCATAATTGAGGTCCCATTTCAGCGAGTAGCTGTGGATATTCTGGGTCCTTTCCCAAAAAAGACGCCCAGAGGAAAGCAGTATGTACTGACTTTAGTGGACTTTGCTACCCGATGGCCGGAAGCAGTAGCTCTAGGCAACACCAGGGCTAACACTGTGTGCCTGGCCCTAACAGACATCTTTGCCAGGGTAGGTTGGCCCTCCGACATCCTTACAGATTCAGGGTCTAATTTCCTGGCAGGGACCATGGAAAAACTGTGGGAAACTCATGGGGTGAATCACTTGGTTGCCACCCCGTACCACCATCAAACCAATGGCCTGGTGGAAAGGTTCAATGGAACTTTGGGGGCCATGATACGAAAATTCATCAACGAATTCTCCAATAATTGGGACCTAGTGTTGCAGCAGTTGCTGTTTGCCTACAGGGCTGTACCACATCCCAGTTTAGGGTTTCACCGTTTGAACCTGTGTATGGTCACGAGGTTAAGGGGCCATTACAGTTGGTGAAGCAGCAATGGGAGGGGTTTACGCCTTCTCCAGGAACTAACATTCTGGACTTTGTAAGCAACCTACAAAGCACCCTCCGACACTCTTTAGCCCTTGCTAGAGAGAACCTAAAGGATGCTCAGAAGAGCAAAAGGCCTGGTATGACAGACATGCCAGAGAACGTTCCTTCAAGGTAGGAGACCAGGTTATGGTCTTGAAGGCGCAACAGGCCCATAAGATGGAAGCATCATGGGAAGGGCCATTCACGGTCCAAGAGCGCCTGGGAACTGTAAACTACCTCATAGCATTCCCAATTCCTCACTAAAGCCTAAAGTGTACCATGTTAATTCTCTCAAGCCTTTCTATTCCAGAGACTTACAGGTTGTCAGTTTACAGTCCAGGGAGATGAGGCTGAGTGGCCTGATGGTGTCTACTACGACGGGAAAAAAGACGGTGGCGTGGAAGAGGTGAACCTCTCAACCACGCTGGAACATCTGCAGTGGCGACAAATCAAGGAGCTGTGCACTAGCTTCGCCCCATTGTTCTCACCCCAGGATGGACTGAACGGGCATACCACTCCATTGATACAGGTAATGCTCACCCAATCAGAACCCCACCCTACCGGGTGTCTCCTCATGCCCAAGCTGCTATAGAACGGGAGATCCAGAACATGCTACAGATGGGTATAATCCGCTCATCTACCAGTGCATGGGCATCTCCAGTGGTTCTGGTACCCAAACCAGATGGGGAAATACGCTTTTGCGTGGACTACCGTAAGCTAAATGCGGTAACTCGTCTGGACAACTATCCAATGCCACGCACCGATGAGCTATTGGAGAAGTTGGGACGTGCCCAGTTCATCTCTACAATAGACTTAACCAAGGGGTACTGGGAAGTACCGCTAGATGAACCTGCCAAGGAGAGGTCAGCATTCGTCACCCATGCGGGGGTGTATGAATTCAATGTCCTTCCTTTCGGCCTTCGAAATGCACCCGCCACCTTCCAGAGGCTGGTAGATGGTCTACTAGCTGGACTGGGAGAATTTGCAGTTGCCTACCTCGATGATGTGGCCATTTTTTCAGACTCCTGGCCCGAACACCTACTACACCTGGAAAAGGTCTTTGAGCACATCAGGCAGGCCGGACTAACTGTTAAGGCCAAAAAGTGTCAAATAGGCCAAAACAGAGTGACTTACCTGGGCACCAGGTGGGTCGAGGAACCATAAACCCCCTACAGGCCAAGGTGGATGCTATCCAAAAGTGGCCTGTCCCAAGGTCAAAGAAACAGGTCCAATCCTTCTAGGCTTGGCCGGATACTACAGGCGATTTGTACCACACTACAGCCAAATCGCTGCCCCACTGACCGACCTGACCAAAAAGACCCAGCCAAATGCAGTTAAGTGGACTGATGAGTGTCAAAAGGCCTTTACCCAACTTAAGGCAACGCTCATGTCTGACCCTGTGCTCAGGGCCCCCCGGATTTTGACAAACCATTCCTAGTAACGACGGATGCATCTGAGCGTGGTATAGGAGCAGTGCTCATGCAGGAAGCAACAGATCACAACTTCCATCCTGTCGTGTTTCTCAGCAAGAAACTGTCTGAGAGGGAAAGTCACTGGTCAGTCAGTGAAAAGGAATGCTATGCCATTGTGTACGCCCTGGAAAAGCTACGCCCATATGTTTGGGGACGGCGGTTCCAACTACAAACTGACCATGCTGCACTAAAGTGGCTTCATACTGCCAAGGGGAACAACAAGAAACTTCTTCGTTGGAGTTTAGCTCTCCAAGATTTTGATTTTGAAATTCAACACATCACAGGAGCTTCTAACAAAGTTGCTGATGCACTCTCCCGTGAGAGTTTCCCAGAATTCAGTAGTTAAAAAGTGTTCTTAAAATGTAAAAGTCTGTTAGTTATATACTTAGTAGTATATGTAAAGGTGCATGTGTTGTAGTAATCTGTTTATTTTTAAAGTTCTAGAAGGAAATCGCCGCCAGTGAGCTTCCCCACTGTCTGCAATTTGGGGGGCGTGTCATAAACAGATAGCTAAGGGTTAATGTCTCTTTCACCTGAAGCACCTGACCAGAGGACCAATCAGGAAACCAGATTTTTTCAACTTTGGGTGAAGGGAATTTTGTGTCTGAGGTTTTTGTTTTCTGTCTGCCTGCTTTCTCTGAGCTTTGGAGAAGTAGTTTCTGCTTTCTACTCTTCTGTTTCTAAGTGTAAGGACAAAGAGATCAGATAGTAAGTTATATGGTTTCTTTTCTTTGGTATTTGCATGAATATAAGTGCTGGAGTGCTTTGATTTGTATTCTTTTTGAATAAGGCTGTTTATTCATATTTCTTTTAAGCAATTAACCCTGTATTTTGTCACCTTAATACAGAGAGACCATTTGTATGTATTTTTCTTTCTTTTTTATATAAAGCTTTCTTTTTGAGACCTGTTGGAGTTTTCTTTTCTGGGAAATTTCAGGGAAATTGAGTCTGTACTCACCAGGGAATTGGTGGGAGGAAGAAATCAGGGGGAGATCTGTGTGTGTTGGATTTGCTAGCCTGATTTTGCATTCCCTCTGGGTGAAGAGGAAAGTGCTTTTGTTCCAGGACTGGGAACGGAGAGGGGGAGTCACTCTGTTTGGATTCACAGAGCTTGTGTCTGTGTATCTCTCCAGGAGCACCTGGAGGGGGGAAGGGAAAAAAGGATTATTTCCCTTTGTTGTGAGACTCAAGGGATTTGGGTCTTGGGGTCCCCAGGGAGGTTTTTCAGGGGGACCAGAGTGCCCCAAAACACTCTAATTTTTGGGTGGTGGCAGCAAGTACCAGGTCCAAGCTGGTAACTAAGCTTGGAGGTTTTCATGCTAACCCCCATAATTTGGATGCTAAGGTCCAAATCTGGGACTAAAGTTATGACACAGGCATGCCTGCAGAGGGTCCCCTGGTCCACAGCTCTGGTGGAGCTGCCGCTGTCATGCCTGTGGATGGTCGGCTGCTCACACGGCTCCGGTGGACCGCCCGCAGGCATGCCTGCGGCAGCTCCACCAGAGCCATGGATCAACGGACCCTCCGCAGGAATGACTGCGGCAGCTCCACCGGAGCCGCGAGATCAGCGTGGGGGGTGGCGAAATGGCCGTGCGCCTAGGGTGCGAGAAACCCTAGCGCCGGTCCTGATTATACCATTAAACAAGTGAAAGAAAGATTTGAACTTGATAAGAAAGTTGAAACTGTTTTTATACTAGAAAAGTTGAAACTGTTTTTATACTAGAGGCTAGAAGCCTCTGGTAATTGGCTGAACCTTAACCAGTGGGTGGGGCATTCACTCAGGCCAGGGCTTTATAAAGCTGCGCACAAGCGACCAGGGAGCTTAGTGAACAGGAGCTGCTAACAGGGAGTTTTGCAAGGGAGTTTGGAAGGGGAGTAGGAAGGGGGGGTCTCTTGTCAGTCTCATCTGTGACCCATTGGTCCCCTGAACCCATAACCTGAGCCACATCGAAAACCTTTCTGTTTACAGCAGAGAGGAGCGGATAGGGAGCTGTAGACAGGAATTTGAGAGTGTTTGACAGAGGGAGGCTTACAATGGTGAGGAGGACCCGCAACACCTGTGCCAGCACTGCTTCTGTCTCCTCCACCTGCGCCTGTAGCCAGACAGAGCACCAAAGCATGGATGCTTTTACCCAGATTCTGGTGTGGGCTTGCAAAGACTGTAATTTGCAATTTCCACTTACTGATATCCAGGCTGGCGGTGGCATCCAATGTGAAAGGTGCCTACTGGTGGAATCTCTCAGGCAGCAGGTGGGAGAGCTACAGGAGGAGGTGGCCAGGCTGAGGAACATCTATGTCCATGAGCAATTCCTGGACAGTATCCATGTGGAGACAGCTGATGGTGCTGTCCCAGTTGACAGGACTACTGACACTCCAGTGAAGGAGGAGATGCCTCAGGGTGTATCTGACACAGCAGTGGAGGAGGAGGCTCAGGGTGGACACAGCCAGCTGGTTACTTCTAGCAGCAGGCAGTGCTCCACTGCTGCTGCGAACCCTCCTGCTGTGGTAAAAGATAACCGTTATGCTGTTCTTGATACAGGAGAGAAGAAATCACCCCCAACAGTTAAGGGGGTGAAGCCTCGTACCCCTAAGGCTGGGAGGTCTGCTGCCACCACTGATAAGAAACGTAGGGTAGTAGTGGTTGGAGACTCTCTGCTGAGGGGGACGGAGACACCCATCTGTCGCCCTGACCGTTCATCCCGGGAGGTATGCTGCCTGCCAGGGGCCCGTATCCGAGATGTTACAGAGGCATTGTCGAGGATTATCCGGCCTTCTGACTACTACCCCATGCTACTCATCCATGTGGGCACAAATGATACTGCGAGGTGTGATGCTGAGCAGATCAAGAGTGACTACAGGGCTCTGGGAGTACGGGTTAAGGAGTTTGGAGCGCAGGTGGTATTCTCTTCGATTCTCCTGTTGAAGGTAGGGGTCCGGGCAGAAACAGATGCATCATGGAGGTGAATGCCTGGCTGCGAAGATGGTGTCGCCAGGAGGGCTTTGGCTTCCTCGACCACGGGATGCTGTTTGAGGAAGGACTGCTAGGAACAGATGGCGTTCACCTTTCGAAGCAGGGAAAGGCCTTATTTGCGCACAGACTGGCTAACCTAGTAAGGAGGGCTTTAAACTAGGTTCGACGGGGACAGGTGAGCAAAGCCCACAGGTAAGTGGGGAACAAGACCTGGGAGATGGGTTGGAAACAGGAGGGAGCACGGGCTATAATAGCAGAGAGGAAGGAGGGTCAGGGCAAAGCTGGGAGGCAAGATCAAACCAGTATCTTAGATGCCTTTATACAAATGCAAGAAGTATGGGTAATAAGCAGGAAGAACTGGAAGTGCTAATAAATAAATACAACTATGACATTATTGGCATTACTGAAACTTGGTGGGATAATACACACGACTGGAATGTTGGTGTGGATGGGTATAGTTTGCTCAGGAAGGATAGACAGGGGAAAAAGGGAGGAGGTGTTGCCTTATATATTAAAAATGTACACACTTGGACTGAGGTGGAGATGGACATAGGAGACGGAAGCGTGGAGAGTCTCTGGGTTAGGCTAAAAGGGGTAAAAAACACAGGTGATGTCGTGCTGGGAGTCTACTACAGGCCACCTAATCAGGCGGAAGAGGTGGATGAGGCTTTTTTTCAAACAACTAACAAAATCATCCAAAGCCCAAGATTTGGTGGTGATGGGGGACTTCAACTATCCAGATATATGTTGGGAAAATAACACCGCGGGGCACAGACTATCCAATAAGTTCCTGGACTGCATTGCAGACAACTTTTTATTTCAGAAAGTTGAAAAAGCTACTAGGGGGGAAGCTGTTCTAGACTTGATTTTAACCAATAGGGAGGAACTTGTTGAGAATTTAAAAGTAGAAGGAAGCTTGGGTGAAAGTGATCATGAAATCATAGAATTTGCAATTCTAAGGAAGGGTAGAAAGGAGTACAGCAGAATAGAGACAATGGATTTCAGGAAGGCGGATTTTGGTAAGCTCAGAGAGCTGATAGGCAAGGTCCCATGGGAATTAAGACTGAGGGGAAAAACAACTGAGGAAAGTTGGCAGTTTTTCAAAGGGACGCTATTAAGGGCCCAAAAGCAAGTTATTCCGATGGTTAGGAAAGATAGAAAATGTGGCAAAAGACCACCTTGGCTTACCCTTGAGATCTTGCGTGACCTACAAAATAAAAAGGCGTCATATAAAAAATGGAAACTAGGTCAGATCCCGAAGGATGAATATAGGCAAATAACACAGGAATGCAGAGGCAAGATTAGAAAAGCAAAGGCACAGAATGAACTCAAACTAGCTATGGGAATAAAGGGAAACAAGAAGACTTTTTATCAATACATTAGAAGCAAGAGGAAGACTAAGGACAGGGTAGGCCCACTGCTCAATGAGGAGGGGGTAACAGTAACGGGAGACTTGGAAATGGCAGAGATGCTTAATGACTTCTTTGTTTCGGTCTTCACTGAGAAGTCTGAAGGAATGTCTAGTATAGTGAATGCTTACGGGAAGAGGGTAGGTTTAGAAGAGAAATAAGGAAAGAGCAAGTAAAAAATCACTTAGAAAAGTTAGATGCCTGCAAGTCACCAGGGCCTGATGAAATGCATCCTAGAATACTCAAGGAGTTAATAGAGGAGGTATCTGAGCCTCTAGCTATTATCTTTGGGAAATCATGGGAGACGGGGGAGATTCCAGAAGACTGGAAGGGGGCAAATATAGTGCCCATCTATAAAAAGGGAAATAAAACAACCCAGGAAACTACAGACCAGTTAGTTTAACTTCTGTGCCAGGGAAGATAATGGAGCAGGTAATCAAAGAATCATCTGCAAACACTTGGAAGGTGGTAAGGTGATAGGGAATAGCCAGCATGGATTTGTAAAGAACAATCATGTCAAACTAATCTGATAGCGTTCTTTGATAGGATAACGAGCCTTGTGGATAAGGGAGAAGCAGTGGATGTGATATACCTAGACTTTAGTAAGGCATTTGATACAGTTTCGCATGATATTCTTATAGATAAGCTAGGAAAGTACAATTTAGATGGGGCTACTATAAGGTGGGTGCATAACTGGCTGGATAACCGTACTCAGAGAGTAGTTGTTAATGGCTCCCAATCCTGCTGGAAAGGTATAACAAGTGGGGTTCCGCAGGGGTCTGTTTTGGGACCGGTTCTGTTCAATATCTTCATCAATGATTTAGATGTTGGCATAGAAAGTACGCTTATTAAGTTTGCGGACCGATACCAAACTGGGAGGGATTGCAACTGCTCTGGAGGACAGGGTCAAAATTCAAAATGATCTGGACAAATTGGAGAAATGGTCTGAGGTAAACAGGATGAAGTTCAATAAAGATAAATGCAAAGTGCTCCACTTAGGAAGGAACAATCAGTTTCACACATACAGAATGGGAAGAGACTGTCTAGGAAGGAGTACGGCAGAAAGAGATCTAGGGGTCATAGTGGACCACAAGCTTAATATGAGTGAACAGTGTGATACTGTTGCAAAAAAAAGCAACATGATTCTGGGATGCATTAACAGGTGTGTTGTAAACAAGACACGAGAAGTCATTCTTCCGCTTTACTCTGCGCTGGTTAGGCCTCAACTGGAGTATTGTGTCCAGTTCTGGGTACCGCATTTCAAGAAAGATGTGGAGAAATTGGAGAGGGTCCAGAGAAGAGCAACAAGAATGATTAAAGGTCTTGAGAACATGACCTATGAAGGAAGGCTGAAGGAATTGGGTTTGTTTAGTTTGGAAAAGAGAAGACTGAGAGGGGACCTGATAGCAGTTTTCAGGTATCTAAAAGGGTGTCATCAGGAGGAGGGAGAAAACTTGTTCACCTTGGCCTCCAATGGTAGAACAAGAAGCAATGGACTTAAACTGCAGCAAGGGAGATTTAGGTTGGACATTAGGAAAAAGTTCCTAACTGTCAGGGTAGTTAAACACTGGAATAGATTGCCTAGGGAAGTTGTGGAATCTCCATCGCTGGAGATATTTAAGAGTAGGTTAGATAAATGTCTATCAGGGATGGTCTAGACAGTATTTGGTCCTGCCATGAGGGCAGGGGACTGGACTCGATGACCTCTCGAGGTCCCTTCCAGTCCTAGAGTCAATGAGTCTATGAGTCTAATATCATCCTGCCTCAATATGGCACAAAATGAGCAGTTTAAAGAAATGGATGAAGCACTCTGTCTTGGCTATACTGCTCCAGATAGATTTCGGTTCTCAGGTTCACAACTAGATACTACATGTGAAGAAAAAAAAAGAGTTAAAGGATACCATGAGAAAAAGAATACAGATTTCTGAGGGAAAACTGGACTAGCGGGCAATGAACTGGCATTATTGGCAAGGTAGGGGTCAGCAATAGGATATAAGAGGATAGGCAGGGCAAAGCTAGGCAGTGAAAGGTCTTCAAAGTAAAGATAATTAGCTTGTGTTTATATAGAATAGTGGTCCTCTACATTTGCAGCAATTATATATTGAAATTTGCTGTGAGCACGAGGAGGAATTTGAGCAAAACATAGCTTGCATTTCACACAACAAGGGGCTTTGCAATAATACACTAAGCTAATGTAACCCTTCTGCCTGTCCGAGTTGGCAGCAACAAGGGCCCGGTTCAGTATCTAGGGGTTCCGTTTCAATAACACAGTGCAAAACCAGCTCGAAGAGGCAATACTTCCCCTCTCGCAAGCACAGAGTCTGAGTGTAGCAAAATCCTTCTAATAAAGGAGGGAAACAATGTGGCATTATGTTGGGGAAACACCATAAACAGGATTCATAACACAAACCATGAGCAAAAGACCACCCCTCCCTGGTAAGTTTGGCAGTATCCTTTTCCCCCCAAGGTCTTCATCCAGCAACCCAAAAAATCACCCAAAGTCCCAAAAGTCCAACACCCCAAAAGTCTCTTGAGTCCAGCAACCCAAAAATCACCCAAAAGTCCAACAACCCAAAAGTCTCTGTCCCTGGTCAGTGCAGCTCCAGAGTTCAAAAGTTTATCTGCAGAGATTTACCTCCTAGCCCGGTGGGTGGGGAGCGGTATTAAGGGGCACCTTACATGGCCTGAGCCCGACTGCCCCGCCTCTCCATGGGGTTCTGCCACAGCCTTCACCGTGAGCCGCTCCACTTCACCAGCCATCCCATGAGCCGCTCCAGCCACTCTGCAAACTGCTCTGCTCCACCAGCTGTCCCACGAGCCACTCCAGTCATCCCACAAACTGCTGTGCTCTGCCAGCTGCTCAGCAACATTTCAGCCTCACCTCAGCAGCCTGTAATTGGACTTCTAATAGAATTAAAATTATCTTTGATATTCCACAGTAGCAAGAGCAAAGAGCAAGAGGTATTTCAAGCCCTCAAAGGGGGCCCATGCTATCAGATACACATATCTGTCCCCAGCCTCTCTCAGTTCACTGGGTTATGGAAGACATGTCCCTTGTCTAGTGAATGCTACATAGTTGATGGTGAGTACCTCTGTCATAAAACAGTTTCATTGTCCTTGATTCATGTAATCAGGGTAACAACACTTTATTCTTCCTGCCCCAATAACAGAAAAACTGGGGATTCCACAGCAGCCAAAGTGATCATTTGGGCTCATGCTAGGTGAGGTGGGTGTGCCTATGCAAACAAGATCAGCCCCTGAAGTTCTTTTCCACAACTCACCACAATTCACCACCAGATGTCAGGGTAGAGCTCATCTTGACTCTGCTTACATCAATATAAAAATCGAAAGAGAAATCTGATAGATACTGACAGTAATGTACTTTAGTCAGTCTGGTGTCTCAGTGGAACACTGTTCTGAACTATTTAACAAAGAACTAGTGTCACCAAAGACAAAATTAAAAAAAACATTCAAGAGAACAATGGATCTTTTCTATTTCTTAGCCAAAAGACTGACCCCAAAAGCAAACGTCATATGTTGAGTTGAAAACAGGAAGAGGCTGAAATGTGGTTGATGGAATGTAATCCTGAGTTCCTTCTTTTTCTTCTAACATTTAAACTGAAGATCTAGATTTCTACTGCAAATCTATGTTTGTGAAGGACGTTAGATCACACTTTGTTGTATCAAAATGATAGAAAACTGTGGAAGCAAAATTATAGATGACAGAACAATTTAAATCTGAATGTTATCAGTTTTTAAAACATTTGCACTCCTATCTAGCCAGTTTAGCATCATAAATCATATTTGCACATACAGATTTGCCACTACTAAATCTGTACTGGAAAAAACTTAATGATTAGTCATTATTAATATTTAAAATATTATATAAAAAGTGTTGACATACTGCAATTTAATATGAAAATTGGTTGTTTTACTGTAGTCCCTGCCCTGAGGAAGTACCTACAATGGGCTCCTGTTGAAAGTTATTATTGAATGGATCTTAATACTGTATGTGTCACCAAGAGCTGCAATGTTTACTAATACCAGACCGACCAGGACAAACCTGAATCTTGCTAATTTTAGTCAGGGGCTAATATCAGTTGTTTTCCCAAGTGATCATCTCCCAGGATAAATATTAAGTCCTAATGGAAATTTTTCCATTGACTTTGATGGGCTTTTCATCACGTTCATAATGAGTGAGGGTAGGAGAATCCAACAGAAATTATAGTGTTTAAACTAGCAGGATGGAGCTACATAGACAAAGATATTCTGTCTCAAGAATCTGTTTACTATTAAAGTGCAGATACAATTTTTGTCACATCACTGATAGAAAACCATTTAGCTACAGTAAGTTCTTCAAATGCTAGTGAGCCAGCCTAGGCATGACAGAAATATGCTTAAACGAGGGAAGACTGGAGATTAAAGTAATCCAAATTTATTAATGGAATAAGAGCACTCTGTTGCTCCATGTGGTATCTGAGTTGTTGTTGGTTTCTGGTTGGGGGTGGGGTGGGGTTAAGCCATCATTTATTTTATAATCCTATGGAGCTCTTCTCTATGGAATTTTCAGTATGTGCTTCTCTTTTCATAACTAATTGAACTATTGCATTATTCTAGCATTTGGTGGATGCTTTTTAATTTTGGGTTGTCATTTTATAGTATGTGTATGATACTAGAGTGATTAAATCTATGCAAAGACATACACCATCATATTTTGGCTTTCGACACATAATCAGTATTGCTGAATAGATTCACACATACACAACCCACCACCAGAACACGGATTCAAAAGAACAAGGTTTCAGTGTTGGATTTCCCATTAAGTTCAGCCCTGAACAGACATTAATAATAATACTCTTTTTCTTTCTCAAGCCACTATTGTGACTTTTAATATTAGATTTTTTATTATATAGATTGTATTTTACTTGTTTCAGCTAAAACTGACACACATGTAACTTACTGAATAAAGATCTCATAGTTACTGTTATGTGGTGTAAGTAATATACATGGATTTCTCAATTACTAAGTAACATACTGATTGTTAAGAATATGGGAAATATCTGTAACATTTTTTGTGGCTATTATGTGTTCCCCTATTTGCTTCCTGGACATGGTGTTGCTTGTTAAAATATAAGTAAAGGTTCAGTCTTACGTGGGATTGCATGTCTGAAGGCATTAAATGGCTTATCTACATTGGGATAATGCACCTTATGGGGGTGTGATTTCTAAAGAACATTAACATGTTTTGCATGTAGACCCTGCTGGTGTGCATTAAAAATTCCCTACTGTGCTTTAGCATAGTGATTTAAAACAGCACTGCATTAAAGCACACTATAATAAAACTTTTGGTTCACACCAGCAGGACAGTTAGTGCGCAACACATTTCTGTGCTTTAGAAATTGCATTTTCCCATCATGTAGACAAGCCCAAAGTCAATGGTTCCAGATAACCAATCACTGGTATTTAAACATTACAGTCCCCCCACACCAGGACTGGCGCTAGAGTTTCTCACGCCCTAGATGCACAGCCATTTTGCCGCCCCCTGCACTGATCTCGCGGCTCCGGTGGAGCTGCCGCAGTCATTCCTGCGGAGGGTCCGTTGGTCCGTGGCTCTGGTGGAGCTGCCGCAGGCATGCCTGCTGGCGGTCCACCGGAGCAGCGCGAGCAGCCAACCGTCCACAGCCACGACTGCGGCAGCTCCACCGGAGTTGCGGATCAGCGGACCCTCCGCAGGCATGCCTGCGGCAGGTCAACCAGAGCCGCCTGCCACCCTCCCCCCCCAGCAAAATGCCTCACCCTGAATAATCCTGATGCCCTAGGCGATTGCCTAGGCTGTCTAAATGGTAGCACCGGCCCTGCCCCACACCCATCTTGCTGATTTACAAGTTGGATGGATTTCTAGCCCCACTGAGGCTACTAAGTGGGAAAAATAAAACAGAGTTTGGGAGGGATTAAATGGCCTCTATCTTGAAGCTGAAAGGAACTACAGAGGCAGGGTTTCCAAAGGAGACTGTAACCCGCTACTGAGAAGCAGGGGTACCTGAGATAAGCTGGGCCTATATCTTGAGGGAAGTACTAAGCTTCAGTTAAGACAATAAGGGTATCACCCTTAAGTTGTTTCAACCCCTTTCTCTCTCACTGCTACATTCCTGTGAATAAATAAATCATACCTGTTTTGAGGAAGTTGTCCAATGTCACTGTATTTCATAGCACTCACAGCTCTCAAAGGCAAATCTCTGGTAAGCACCAAACCCAGCTGAGCTTGCTAGGGAAACATGGTGGGTAAATAGGGGGAGCAGAAATCTGGAGCCCCAGTCTAAAAATGGGGTTAGTTATAAGATTCCACCTTGACAGAAGTGCAGGTACTGCCTCTGTCACTCGGAATGGATTCCCACAGATGAACACAGAGAGGGCAGAGGTACAGCTCACCCTGAACAGTACCACCTTTGTATTGACATCATCCTCATACATAAGGCAGAGCTAGAGGGTTGAATTATGGTTAGAAAAATCATCTCATCATAACATTTTCCAACTGGTAAAATAATAAGGTATCCAAGTTATTTTCGCAAAGTAATCATAGGATTGCTCAGTAAATGCACAATACAGAGCAAACTCTGGAACCATGTTATCTGGCCAGAAAAAAAAAAGGATGCATTATTAACAATGCCAAAGCAGCATATGCTCCTACTGTATATTCTGGCTAGCAGTTGTCCCATGTACAAACCACTTCATATTTCCAGGTGTGGATAATTTCTTACCCAAAGAGGAATAATCTCCACTGAGAATGGTGGCTATGCCATTGCTGGGTCAAAGTAATATTTGCACAGATTTATAGATCATGCCTCCTAATCATAAGAATGTCCCTCAAACACTCCTGTCATGGAAGGCCTGATTTGCCCTCTAAATTTTGGGTGGTGAAGCCTGAGTTATAGCTCAGACACTTTCTAATCCATGCTCCTCCTTCTGACAGAATCTCTGATGTGTTCCAGCTGGGTAGAATTTAACGTTATATTGTGCTGCTTTACTTTTGGTGCTCTGTGTTGAATAATGACTGAGCTAGGGTGATATTTTTCTATAGCAGGAAAGGAGTTGAAAAGAGAAGTTACCAGTAGTAGTTCCACTGAGGAATTTTATTCTTGTACATTTTTGAAACTGAAGACAAGGAAAGAAAAACCTCAGAGGATCAACAGTAAGATCCTTATGAGATCTTCATGTAAAGAATTGTTTTAAGCCTAATTTTGGCAAATCTCTCTGTTTCTTACCTTGAGGCCACAGATGCAGCCTCAGAAGTTAAGCTTTAAAAGAAATGTTCCCATTACCTGCATCACTTAGTCATGTTATAACATCAACAAATGTGGACGTTTCAAACCACTTACATAAATGGCTGTCTAAATTGAATGGAGGGGAGGCTAGAACTGGGAATCATTGAAGGAAATGGGGGAGAACAGGGAGTCAGATGGTTGGAAGCGAAAAATTCAGATCAGGTGAGAAACAGGGGGAGATGGCATCTGGGACTGACTGGACGAAGAGACTGGGAGTAGGAACCACCATGAGGAATGGATGAAAGGAAGAGCAGAGTCAGATCTCACAAGTTGCTGAGGCACAGGTGAGCAGGGGTGGCGAGTTATATTCTCTCGTGGTGCTCGGGCTTCAGCAGTATTCAGGGCTGGGAGCCCTGCTCCACCAATGTTTGGAGCTGGGTCTCTCCCCTGGCCCTGCCTGGAGCGGTCCCTGGAGCACCCCAACCTGAGTAAAAGCGGCGTGGATCTCCCTCGCCTCCACTGCCGGCAGCTACAGCACAGCACAAGAGCAGCGCTGGCATCAGACTGAGGCAGCTGCTGCTGCTACTGCACCTCAGGAGGAGGAGGAGGAGGGGGCACACACACGCTTGGCAGCCCTCCCCTCCCCCGGCACCAGACGTCGAAGGGGCTTCCGGCAGGAGACATCTGGAGTGGACCTCACTCACCTGAGCAGCTGCTGAGGCTTTGGTGAGTGTTTGACCCAGTGATCCGCTCCCCTGCCCTTCCCAGCCACCACTCCTGCAAACACTGGGCAAGGGTCAGCCCCATCCCCCACCCCCAGTGAGGCTATGGAGAAGGGCAGCAGGGGAGGAAGGAAGCCACATGTGATGGCAGTCTCCTCCCCCACTCCCACCACCCACTTCCAGAGCCCACACCCCCTCTCCGGGCCCCAAACTCCCTCCGAGAGCCCGCATCCAGCCCTCAGCACTCCTTCACAGAGCCTGCACACCTCCACCCATCCTGCACCCCAGCCCGTACCCCAGCCCAGAACCTGCACCCAGCATCCAAACTCTGTCCCAGATCCTGTACCCCCAGCCCCTTCCCACACTCCTCCTCCAGCCCCCAAACTCTGTCCCAGAGCCTGCACCCCCACCTCTTCCCACACACCCTCTCCTGCCCCCAAACTCCCTCCCAGAACCTGCACCCAGCCCTCCGCACTCCCTCCAAAAGCCTGCACACCTCCACCCATCCTGCCCCCCAGCCCGTACCCCAGCCCAAAACCTGCACCCAGCACCCAAACTCCTTCCCAGAGCCTGCACCTCCACCCCCTTCCCACACACCCCCTCCTGCATTGAAACTCCCTCCTACACGCCCACCCCTCACCGCAGCCCAGAGCCTGTATTCCCTCCTTCCGCAGCCCCTCCCATCCCTAAACTCCCTCCCAGAGCCTGCACCTCTCCATCCATCCTGCACTCCCACCCTGTGCCCCAGCCTGGAGTCTGCACTCAGCACCCAAACTCCATCCCAGAGCCTGCACCCCAGACATCTCAATCGTTCTACACCCCAATCCTCTGCCCCAACCCAGGGTCTGCACCCCAGACCTCCTTCCGGCACCCAAACTCCCTCGCAGAACCTTAGGCAGGTGTGGGGTGGAGTTCGGGGAGAGCAGGCTCTGATCATTCTAGGCACCACCAAAATTTCTACAAACCTGCCACCCCTGCAGGTAGGGGAGGGGCGAAATGGGACTTACTTTGCAAAAAGAGTGGAACAAGAAGCTGGAAGAGGAGGAGGAGTAGATATTGAGATTAGATGAGGAGCCTGAGGAGACAAGCTTAGGCTAGGAGCCAGTCCAAGGGAGTGTAGTAGAAAGAGAGCCTGAAACATAAGGCCTTGTATTAGAGGCCAGGTGTGTAGCCTAAGGCCTGAACTAAAATAGTGAGCAAATGCTTTGCTGATAGAAAGCAAGGGTAGCAAAAGTCAGGCTCTGAGCAAATGTCAGGTCCTGCCTGCTTGCAAGTTCACAGTATCTGGCAAGAACAGGGCTGATATTGCAAAAATACACATTCCTAAGAAGTGCTTGGCACAGCGTATTCATGCAAACACATTCCAGAAGAGTGGTACCAGAACATTCCGATATCAAGGGTGGTACCAAAAACATTCCCCAAGGATAAGAGGAACACACTCACCCCTTCTAAAAGATAAAGTCAGAATAACAGTGTGATGAATAAAGATATTTTGATAGAATCAATATGTACAATGAGATGGGTGATAACTAGCCATGTCAAGGGGCAGTAACTAACTATGTTAGTGGGGCAGTACATAACTTGTTTGTATCAGGGTATAAAGAGGTATCTCTGAGAGAGTGTCTTGGTCCAGGTGAGGGGGAAATGGAAACTCCTGCCGTTCACTGAGATGCGTACATAGGTTAGGGGTTTGTTACAGGAGTGGGTGGATGAGATTCTGTGGCCTGCATTGTGCAGGAGGTCAGACTAAATGATCATAATGGTCCCTTCTGACCTTAAAGTCTAAGAGTCTATTGTCACGGGCATACCTGTCTTAATATCCTCATAGAGTCTGCCAGGTGCTATTACTGGGCTTTGTTGACAATAAACCTGGCTTGGTGCCTTCATACCTTAACGAATCTTTTGGTCATTGGGCAGTTTGCGCAAAGTCTGCTGTGCCAGCTGTTTGCGCAGAACTGGGGCAGCACACAGGGAGAACACACACATGCAGCCAAATATCTAACAATACTGGTGACACCTGACTACGGATCTGGTAAGTAAGTGAGCTGTCCTCTATAGCAATCATGATCTAACAGTACTAACTAAACACAATAAAATTTATATATGAAGGCCTCATTTGTACTGTCACTACTACAAATTTCTGTTTTACTTCTGATACACCTAGCACTGTGCAACATACTAGAACAATGCCTATCCCAGTATTTCAAAACACTCAGCCTACAATCAATAATGATACACAGAGTGGAGGAGTCCAACAGAAATTGTTCTGACAAGAAGTGGAGAGAGGGTGTGTCTGGAAAAAGTCTAGTTGGGGAGTGTGGAGTAGACTAACTGGGAGAAACTAAGATCATGTATACGCTACAAATTTTGATTGATACAAGTTAAGTCAGCATAAATCTGCTGCAGTTAGTATATTGCTCATGCACATGCATAATTGGCTCCTTGTGTTGCCACTGCACATACTCATCAGGAGTGCTTGTGTCAATGCACAGTGCAGTGCACCACGGATAGGTATCCCAGTGTGCAATTTGCCATTGACTAGTGCACTTTCTTAGAAGATTTTGGATAGACGCAGCAAATCACTGGGATTTTGCTGCAGAATATGATAGGAAGAATGAATTCTGAACAAAATTCCATACTTAGGTATAAAGAGGAAAAGAAAGAGATGCTAGAAATCACACATGCATATACTCAGGAACCAAATTCTGAATTTACATATACTGGTGTAAATCTGTTGTGATGCTGGTGAAATTACACATTTACAGAGCACTGTGACCCTCAGCTAGCAAAACAATAGATAAGTTTAAATGTGTCAAGGCAAAGGGAGAAGACTTGCAATATGACACAATATAAAGTGACACCCGTAATTCATCCTCAGTAGATAAATTATAACAACTTAGACACCCTTAAACTCAAAGGGTCAAATTCAAAGGTGATGTCTAAGGGACTCAAATCTAAGAGAACCAATCTAAACTGTAGACTCAGATTCTCCATTAGTGTAGTTTACATACTGGGGCTAAATGAAGATGTATTTACATCTTTGCATTTGGCCCATTATTTTAAATGGTTAAAGGCAAAGTGTATATTATAATTTTCTTCCATTCATTTGAGAACTGCTGAGGGGCCCCATCCTGCACAATTTCTGTCAGCTGCCATGAGGATAAACTGCAGTCTTAGGCTTTAGGTCTGCAATTATGCTAGAGTTATGCTGTAATAAAACACATTTGTAATTCACCAACTGGAACTAATGTCTGGTTTGTTGTATATCAGGGCAAGATGGAACAATCCATGGGACATGGTGGATAAGGAAAGTGCTAATTTTGTATAGTTAGTATGCATCTCTAATCCAACAAAAAAGCACTATTTGGAGAAAATCCTGTTCTGCAACAATACAACAAAAAACACCCTGTGGCAACATTTTGAGTGACTATATCTAATGATGAAATGCAATGCTTTGCATTAGGTCATATCAAGTACAAAAGTATTTAAGAGCCAAATAATTCTCTGGCTAAAATTACATCTAAAGAAGGCCCTAAATACAGCTGAAATGGTGCAGAGGGAGGTAGAAAGCCTTTGAAGAGGAGTGACTTCAATGGGCTCCCTGTACACCACTGTGCAAGGGTTTTGAGGACAGGTTGGGGATCAGTAACTATCCACGAGCCCAGAGGTTCTCAACCTTTTTCTTTCTGAGGCCTCCGCAACATGCTATAAAAACTCCATGGCCCACCTGTGCCACAATAACTGGTTTTCTGCATATAAAAGCCAGGGCCAGTGTTAGGGATACCAAGCAGGGCAATTGCCTGGGGCCCCATGCCACAGCGGCCCCCATAGAGCTACATTGCTCAGGCTTCAGCTTCAGCCCCAGGTGGTGGGGCTCAGGGACCTGGGCTTCAGCCCCAAGCAATGGAGTTTCAACTTTCTGCCCTGGGTCCCAGCAAGTCTAATTGCTGATCCTGCTTGGAGGCCCCCTTGAAACCTACTTGAGTCCGCCTAGGGGGCCCCGGGCGAGAACTACTGCACTAGCCAACCCCTTACTCACACAAACTGACTGAAGAGTGCAACAGCCATAGTTCCTATGGCAGGCCAGAGGTTGCCATGGAGCAGTTCCATTTCTCATGATGTCCCATGGGAGTGAGATTCCTTCCCTCTTTATTATCCCTAAATTCTGCTGACCTCTTCTGTACACAGCCAGTTCACTCAGGCTATGTGCTGGGAAGAGGGGTTGTTCATAAGTGTTAAAGCAGATCCAATGTAAAAGGTACCAGAGCTCTGTCATATCCTTGATGTTTGTTTTATATGAACCAGTATGTTCATAGACAAACAGTAAAATGTTCTAGGTCTGCACACACACCCATGATAGGGAGTAGGGAGAGGAATTTAGCTGTTGGTGAAGTTATAAAAAAGCATGTTCTGATGTCCAAAATGGTTGGGAAACTTTAGTAGTTACCATTATCAGACATGATTGTTGATATTTATTTACTCTAATTTGGTGAATTCTCTGTGTTATCTTTTATAAAACTAATTAACAACTTTTTGAAGAATATAGACTATAGCAGGGGTGACCAAATCATGGCTCGCGAGCTGCATGCAGCTCTTTTACAGTTAAAGTGCAGCTCGCAGAGCCCCCCATGCTCCTGCCCATTCTCCATCTACTAGACCCAGGGAGGTGGGGGGGAGGAGGCCCTCAGGACCTCTGCCTTGTAGTGGGGTGGTGGGGAAGGAGTTTCTTTTCAGCAGAGATGGGGGGGGGTCATGGTGCTTCAGCCCCGAACCCTGGCAGGCATGTCCCACAGGGCTGAAACCCCAGCAGGTACATCCAGCTCTCAAATTTCTGAAAATTATTGTATGCAGCTCAGAGAGTCAGTGAATGTGGCCACCTCTGGACTATAGGCGTTCTCTTACTAGAGATAGCTTGTAACCTAATTTTGCACTGCATGCAACATGTGTGTTATAGTTTTAAGTGATTAATTGAACAGATGAAATTTAAAGGACAAACATAAATCCTTAAAACAGGGACTGCTTGTAAGTTACTGCCACATTTGCTAAACAGTGAGCTCATTCTGATCTCCTTTGCATAGGCTCCTCTGGGGAGTTGATTTTTTTCCTCATGTGTATTTTCAGGCTTCCTATGTGGGAGGCAGTCAAAGAACATAACTAACATAAACCAGATTATTATTTTTAAACACTTTAAGATCTTATTTCCACATAGCTGTATACATTATTCTGACATATATTGTTATATAATAATAGGATATACTGAATGGTGACAGAAGTAGCCTGACACCCAAGACAAATGTATCCAGTTCCCAGGCTGATGCTGAGGAGCACTCCATACATCTTAGGATAAAAGGTATCCACCTTTGTGCTCCCCCAATCCTGGGCCCATTCTGGTTCCTGATGTAAACCTTAAGGCTTCTCTAATTTATGCTGGTTTTAAAAAACCATTCCAGAGATGAGCCAGGTATACCGGAGTCACAGCCACACCCTCTGTGCTAGCAAGTGGGAGAGAAGTGTCACAGCAGGCACTGTGGCAGTTCTGCACCAACTAAGAATTACCCCATGCAGGATTAATAATCCAGTGGTCGGCTTTAAGGCAGCTTTGCATCAGCAAAGTGGCACAAAACTTCCCTAACATAGCAGAGATGTCAGTCCAAAATATTATAATGTGTTAAATGCCGACAATGTGCTCGGCCCTACATGACCCAAATTGAAGTCAGTTTCTATGCCAATTTACAGCATCAGTCTCAGACAATGGCCCTACCTAGACGCATACTGATCTACTTCAAAACATGTGGCATGTGAAAAAGCCAAGTTATAAAAAAAGAAGAATTCAGCCACATCAAGCAGTGATCTTTAGAAAACCAGAAGCATTAGAAACGGTTAACCACACAAATAATTAAATGAAACAAGACATAATTAAGGCTAACTTGGGCCTTCTCTCTCCAGCTCAAAGTGCTCATGGACTGCTGCAGTCTTTGAATTGCTCCACTGGGCCCTAGTCAACACTGGAGGGTGGAGGAAATCGATTTAAGTTACGCAACTTCAGCTACATGAATAATGTAGCTGAAGCCCACGTACTTAGAAGCCCACTCACCGCTGACGTGGCCATATGATTTAGATAAAGAGAGGCTATAAATTATACAGTGCAAACTATCTAATCAAAGGGTATGTCTAAACTAGGGGATTATTCCAATTTTACAGAAACCGGTTTTTTAAAAGAGATTGTATAAAGTAGAGTGCCTGTGGCCACACTAAGCACATTAATTCAGTGGTGTGAGTACATGTACCGAGTCTAGTGTCGATTTCCGGAGCATTGCACTGTGGGTAGCTATACCATAGCTATCCCATAGTTCCCACAGTTTCTCCTGCCCATTGGAATTCTGGGTTGAGATCCCAGTGCCTGAGGGGGCAAAAAACATTGTTGCGGGTGGTTCTGGGTACAGCCTCACCCCTCCCTCCATACAAGTAGCAGACAACCGTTTCGCACCTTTTTCCCTGGGTGAACTGTGCAGACGCCATAGCATAGCGAGCATGGACCCTGTTCAGCTCAAGACAGCAATCATGGATGTTGTAAACACCTCACGCATTCTCGTGCAGTCAGTGTTGAACTAGGACCTGCAAAACCAGTCGAGGAGAAGGCAACTATGGCAGCGCGGCGATGAGAGTGATGAGGACATGGACACAGAATTCTCTCAAACCGCGGGCCCCTGCGCTTTGGAGATCATGCTGGTAATGGGGCAGGTTCTAGCCATTGAACGCCGATTATGGGCCCGGGAAACAAGCACAGACTGGTGGGACCGCATAGTGTTCAGGTGTGGGACTATTCCCAGTGGCTGAGAACTTTCGCACGCGTAAGGGCACTTTCATGGAACTTTGTGACTTGCTTTCCCCTGCCCTGAAACGCCAGAATACCAAGACGAGAGCAGCCCTCACAGTGGAGAAGCGAGTGGCGATAGCCCTTTGGATGCTTGCAACGCCAGACAGGTACCGGTCAGTTGGGAATCAGTCAGTTGGAATGGGCAAATCTACTGTGGGAGCTGCTGTGATGCAAGTAGCCAAAGCAATCATTAAGCTGCTGCTACGAAAGGTTGTGACTCTGGGAAATGTGCAGGTCATAGGGGATGGCTTTGCTGCAATGGGATTCCCTAACTGTAGTGGGGTGATAGATGGAACACATATCCCTATCTTAGCACCGGAGCACCAGGGCACCCAGTACATAAACTAGAAGGGGTACTTTTCCATGGTGCTGCAAGCACTGGTGGATCACAAGGGATGTTTCACCAACATCCACGTGGGATGGCCAAGAAGGGTTCACGATGCTCATGTCTTCAGGATCACTACTCTGTTTAAATGGCTGCAGCAAGGGAATTACTTCCCAGACCAGAAAATAACAGTTGGAGATGTTGAAATGCCTGTAGTTATCCTGGGGGACCCAGCCTACCCCTTGATGCCATGGCTCATGAAGCCATACACAGGCAGCCTGGACAATAGTCAGGAGCTGTTCAACTATAGGCTGAGCAAGTGCAGAATGGTGGTAGAATGTACATTTGGTACATTTAAAGGCATGCTGGTGCACATTACTGACTCACTCAGACCTCAGCCAAACCAATGTCCCCATAGTTATTGATGCTTGCTGTGTCCTCCACAATCTCCGTGAGAGTAAAGGGGAGACCTTTATGGCGGGGTGGGAGGCTAAGACAAATCACCTGGCCAGGGCAATTAGAAGAGCACACCAGGAAGTGGTGCGCATCAGAGAAGCTTTGAAAACCAGTTTCATCATGGGCCAGGGTACGGTGTGACTGTTGTGTTTGCTTCTCCTTGATGAAACACTCCCCCCCCTCTTGACTGACTCATTCCCTGTAAGCCACCCAATTACCACTTGCTTCCTAAGGAAATAAAGTTACTTTCTTTTAAAAAGATGTATTCTTTATTAATTAGTTATAAAAAGAGGGAGAGAATTGACCAGGTAGCCCAGGTGCGGTTTGGGAGGCGAATAGGAGGGAAGGAAAAGGCCACTAAAAAAATTTCAAAATAATGACAGCCTTTTGGTTGGGCTGTCCACTGGGGTGGAATGGGTGGGTGCATGGAGCCTCTCCCCCCACGCGTTCTTAGTCGTCTGGTGGGTGAGGAGGCTAAGGAACATGGTGAGGGGGGAGGGTGGTTATACAGGGGCTGCAGTGGCACTCTGTGATCCTGCAGCTGTTCCTGAAGCTCCGCAAGATGCCAGAGCATGTCCATTTGATCACGCAGCAGCCCCAGCATTGCATCATGCCTCCTCTGCTCTTCCTACCGCCACCTCTCATCTCGAGCGTTCCTCCTCTCCTCACATTGGTCCCTCCTCTCCTCATGTTCACTGGCATCTTTCCTGTACTTTGATACCACGTCCTTCCAATCATTCAGATGAGCTCTTTCATTGTGGGTCACTTCCATGATTTCCGAGAACATTTCATCTTGCGACTTTTTTTTCTGCCGCCTTATCTGAGATAGCCTTTGAGACGGAGGAGGGCGACTTGAAAAATTTGCAGCTGCAGGAAGGAGGGAAAAAAGGGAGAGAAATGTTTTAAAAGATACATTTTACAGAACAATGGTTAAACTCTTTCACGGTGAACAATACTATTCACCTTACATAGCACATGTGATCTCGCTACAAGGTCACATTTTGCATCTTAATATTGAGTGCCTGCGGCTTTAGTGTTAGAAATCACAGACACAGGTTTGGGCAGCAGAATTCGGCTTGCATGCGGCCATGGTAAGCCATTGTCTTTCGGCTTCTGCAGCCTTCATATATCCAGCGCCCTCCTTTCCCAAATAGCAAGCAAAGCCCGTTGAGTGTTGCTTCTTTCTTGTTAATGTGCAGCACCAGAACTGACCCCATTCAATTCTCTGGGATGATCGCTTTACCCTTGCTCCCACCATGTGGCTGGTATCATGGAAGATCGCTGCTAGACACCCTCCACTGTGTGGCTGGTATCATGGAAGATCGCTGCTAGCCAAACACAAAAAAGCTCAGTGACAGTCACCTCTCCCCTCCACATCCCCGCCCCCCGCTTGGCTAAATGTAGGGAAGGATTTCTTTTAAGCCACAGGCAAACAGCCCAACCATCTCTGTACCCTTAATTAAATTCCTTAATTTCAACCAGGTTACCATGAACGATATCACTCTCCTGAGGATAACACAGCGAGATAAAGAACGGATGTTGCTTTAATGCCAGCAAACACTAGACCATACGCAGCTAGGCTTTGTCATGCAATGATACCAGATTACTTGCTACATGCATGGCGTGGTCAAGTATCCTACCATGGATGTCAAGGTTTCTTCCCCACTCTGAACTTTAGGGTACAAATGTGGGGACCTGCATGGACACCTCTAAGCTTAATTACTGGCTTAGATCTGGTAACTCTGCCACCATCCAGAAATTTTAGTGTCTGGAGCACTTCTTGTCGTCCCCCCCCAAAACCTTTCCCTCCCTGGGCAGCCTTGAGAGGCTTCACCAATTCCCTGGTGAACACAGATCCAAACCCCTTGGATCTTAAAACAAGGAGAAATTAACCATCCCCCCTCCTTTCCCCCCACCAATCCCTGGTGAGTCCAGATCCAATCCCCTTGGATCTTAAAACAAGGAAAAATCAATCAGGTTCTTAAAAAGAAAGCTTTTAATTAAAGAAAGAAAAGTTAAAAAATCATCTCTGTAAAATCAGTATGGAAAATACTTTACAGGGTAATCAGATTCATAAAGCCCAGAGGAACCCCCTCTAGCCTTAGGTTCAAAGTTACAGCAAGCAGAGGTAAAATCATCTCAGCAAATAAGGGACATTTACAAGTTGAGAAAACAAAAATAAAACTAATCCGCCTTGCCTGGCTGTTACTTACAATTTTGAAACGTGAGAGACTGATTCAGAAAGATTTAGAGAGCCTGGACTGACATCTGGTCCCTCTTAGTCCCAAGAGCGGACAACACCCAAAACAAAGAGCACAAACAAAGACTTCCCTCCACCAAGATTTGAAAGTATCTTGTCCCCTTATTGGTCTTCTGGTCAGGCGTCAGCCAGGTTTACTGAGCTTCTTAACCCTTTACAGGTAAAAGAGGCATTAGCCCTTAACTATCTGTTTATGACAACAGAGGACAGAATAAGGGTGCCCTGCCCAGAAACCTGCAAAGGCTTTTGGAGTACCTCAAGGAGAGCTTCATGGAGATGTCCCTGGAGGATTTCCGCTCCATCCCCAGACATGTTAACAGACTTTTCCAGTAACTTTACTGGCCGCGAATGCATGCCAAGTCCTCAGGGCAAATTAATCATTAAAAAATGCTTGCTTTTAAGCCATATTTTATATCTACAAAGGCACACTAACCAGAGGTCCCTTCCATGGCTTCATTGTGTGGGATAGTGGCTTGGGAGGGCTGGGAGGGTAATTCAGTCAGGGTGAGAAAAAGCTCCTGGCTGTTGGGGAGAATGGAGTGCTGTGTGCTCTCTACAAGCTCGTTCTCCTCTTCCTCCTCCTCATCTTCCCCGTCCGCAGAATCCTCAGGCATGGCTGAGATTACCACACCCACATTGGAATCCATGGACAGGGGTGGGGTAGTGGTGGCGGACCCCCCTAGAATTGCATGCAGCTCAGCGTAGAAGCGGCATGTTTTTGACCCTGCATCAGACCTTCCGTTTGCTTTTTTGGTTTTCTGGTAGGCTTGTCTGAGCTCCTTAACTTTCACACGGGGTTGTATTGAGTCCCTGGTGTGGCCTCTCTGCATTATGGCCTTGGAAATTTTTTCAAATATTTTTTCATTTCGTCTTTTGGAACGGAGTTTTGTAAGCACGGAATCCTCTCCCCATACAGCGATCAGATCCAGTACCTCCCGTGCAGTCCATGCTGGAGCTCTTTTTCAGTTCTCAGGAGACTGCATTGTTACCTGTGCTGATGAGCTCTGCGTGGTCACCTGTGCTGGTGAGCTCTCCACGCTGGCCAAACAGGAAATGAAATTCAAAAGTCCGCAGTGCTTTTCCTGTCTACCTGGCCAGTGCATCCAAGTTCAGATGGCTTTCCAGAGCAGTCACAATGGTGCACTGTGGGATAGCTCCCGGAGGCCAATACCATCGAATTGCGGCCACACTAACCCTAATCTGACATGGCAATACCGATTTCAGTGCTACTCCCCTTGTCGGGGAGGAATACAGAAATTGGTTTTAAGAGCCCTTTATATCGATATAAAGGACTTTGTTGTGTGGACAGGTGCAGTGTTAAATCAGTTTAACGCTGCTAAATTCGGTATAAACGCGTAGTGTAGACCAGGCCAAAGATATCACCACCTTATGAGGTGAAATAAGCAACATACTGCTTTACTTCAGTGCTAAATATTTGCTTCCAGACTATTGACTGGCAAATGAATAGATTTCTATGTTTCAAATGCTCTTCCTCTATTTCCCTCCCAAAATGAGAGAGTTCACTTTATAGCACCATCCTAGAGTGATGTACACTGATCATTGACAGGACTTTCCTAAGAACACTGTTTGCTCAGTTGTCTGCAAAAAGGCCTATCATGCATAATTTGGTGGAACTTCACAGCAAGTTTTTCTTTGGATTACACAACTAATTTTTCCAGGGGCAGGGCTAAGTAGGAGGGAGTAATGGAGTCTTATGGCAGGGGGAGACTGACAGGACCAGTCCCCTGCTATGGAGGAGGGCACAGTCCAATTCCAGTGGCTGCAGCAAGGGGCACAGCCATGGGGGGCACACAGCCCCTGCTCAAGAGTTGACCCAGCTGTGGGACAAGGGAGCACGGCCCCCACTGCAGCCCCTGCCAAGCCACAGCCACAGTGGGGGTGAGGAGGCACAAGGCCCTGGGAAGCCATAAAGGGGGTTGAGAGGGGCTGGGCTCAGAATGAGGAGCAAACCCAGACCCCTTCCCCGCTTCCCTCCTCTACCACCTTCCCGGGCCACTAGTGGGGCCCTCTGCACCCCAAGAGCAGATCCTGAGAGACCAAGAGACTCTCTTCATGTCAAGAGTAATGAAAGACTTATGTACCCTGCTCCACATCCAAGCTTTGCGGACCTTGGTCTATCGTCCCCAAACAGATGGTCTAGTCGAGTGGTTTAACTGCATTCTCAAGAGCATGATCAAAAAGGTGGTGGCTGAAGACAGAAAAGACTGGTGTACCCTCCTCCCGTACCTGATGTTTGCAATACGAGAAGTTCCCCAGGCATCTAGTGAATTCTCCCCCTTTGACCTACTGTACAGACACTACCCATGTGGCATATTAGACATCGTCAAGGAGGAATGGGAGGAACAACCCAACTGGGGAAGAACATCATCGCACACATGGCCCAGATGAGAGAACAAATAGCCCAAGTGACCCTCATAGTACAAAAACATTTGGATAAAGCACAAGAGGCCCAGAAAACCTACTACAACCTTTGGGCAAAAACATAGAAACTTCAACCAGGAGAACGGAAGCTGGTGCTGGTACCAACAACACAAAGCAAGCTCCTGGCCAGCTGGTGTGGACCCTATGAGATTGTGGAAGCCGTAGGGGAGGTGAATTATAAGGTGAAGCAGCCAGGCTGCCGAAGGCCAGAACAGATCTCACGTGAACTTACCGAAACCCTGGCTCAACTGGGAGACATGCCTGACCATCCTGCTGGCTCTACCCCAGGCAGATGACCCACAAGGTCAGTGAGGATATCC
Source organism: Gopherus evgoodei (assembly GCF_007399415.2). Classification (NCBI taxonomy): domain Eukaryota; kingdom Metazoa; phylum Chordata; order Testudines; family Testudinidae; genus Gopherus; species Gopherus evgoodei. The sequence goes on from NC_044322.1 coordinate 300,259,504, forward strand.
CCCAAATTAGCCCCAGAACAACCAACAGAGTTTGTTGAGATGATCCAGTGTAACCATGACATGTTCTCCACACAACGAGGCCATATGCCGCTATCCAACACCACATCATCACCTGTCCTAGAGCAAGGGTGACAATAAAACCATATTGCATACCAGAGGCAAAAAGCGAAGAAATTAGGGTGGAAATAAGGAAGATGCTGGAACTCAGGATGATTGAAGAATCCAGAAGCCAGTGGTCCAGCCCTATTGTCTTGGTCCTCAAGCCTGACGGCACCCTGAGGTTTTGTAATGAATTCCAGAAGTTAAACAAGGTATCCCAATTCGATGCCTACCCAATACCACATATTGATGAGCTGGTGGATCAGTTAGGCAAGGTCCAATGCTTGACCACCTTGGACTGACAAAGGGCTACTGGCAGATCCCCCGGCTCAGGACGCCAAAGAAAAAAATGCTTTCTCTACACCTGACCGCCTCTTCCAATATACTGTCCTCATTTTCAGGCTCCATGGAGCCACCGCGACTTTCCAGTGGTTGATGGACAGAATACTTCGACCCCATGCCAAGCATGCTGCTGTCTATTTAGATGACATAGTAATTCATAGCCCTGACTGCGAGACACACCTGGGGAAAGTGGAAGCGGTACTACATGCTCTTAGACATGCCGTCGTCACCGCTAACCCATCCAAATGTGCAATGGGGCTAGCAGAGGCCAGATACCTCAGGTATGTACTTGGAAGGGGCCTGGTGAAACCCCAATGGAACAAAGTTAAGGCAATACAGGAATAGCCCTGACCAATCCACAAGAAGCAGGTCAGACTGTTCTTAGGGATAGTAGGGTAGTTACTCATCACTTACTTCATGACGAGGGCAACGCCTCTGATGGACCCAAAAAGAGCTCGGGGCCCAGAGATAGTTAAGTGGACCAAGGCAGTGGAAAAAGCTTTCACAGACCTGAGGACAGCCTTTGCAGTCATCCAGTGCTCAAAGCCCCAGATTTCAAGACGTAATACATTCTACAAACAGACGCTTTTCACAGATGGTGGGGGATGAGAAGCACCCAATCCTTTACCCCAGTCAGAAGTGCCTTCCCAAGGAGCAACAATATGCCATAGTAGAAAAGGAATGCCTAGTGGTTAAATGGGCCATGGAGATTCTACAGTATTTCCTACTTGGGCGGTGGTTCACCCTTGTGACGGACAACGCCCCACTCCAGTGGATGCACACAAACAAGGAGAGGAATGCACAAGTGACTAGATGGTTCTGTTAGAGTTCCAGAAAGAGATCACAAAATTATTAGTTTTATTTACTGAAACAAAAGAAACAGCTGTGACAGAACTTAAGCTTGATGGTCTGTGAAGTGGAAGAAGACAGAAACAATTATGACACTGAGTACTTAGAGCCAGAGCACAAAAATCTGTCAGAGTTCCAGAAAGATATCACAAATTATTTGTTTTGTTTACTGAATGCCTAAAAAGAACATCAATGGTACAATGTCAGCGTAAAAGAATCCATACCCATGGAAGAGCTGGTGAGAGCACTGTCTACACGAGAAGTTAGAGACAATGGAACAAAAAGCAAATGCAGAACCTTCAGAAAGTGAGTCACCTACCCTCGCTGCGTAATGCTGTAGGAGGACAGTGTTTTATAATCCTGCGTGGAATTCCACAAACTAAATGCAGCATCAGAGTTTGCTTTGTAAAGTTTCCACTTTTTTACGTAAGTTTATATTTCCTGCAATGCCAGTGATGAAGACCAAACACTTTCAGATATATTTTAGTAAGCTCATACTGTAAGGGTGTGTGATCATAACATTTTCCAAAAGCTGCAGTATAGAGGGTCTGGGCTTTTGCTGAGGAAACCACAGCTTGCAAAGTTATCTCCAGCCCAGTCAAACTAGTTTCACTAGTAATCTGAGTCTCCCCTATTTTATTTGCTGTCTGTGGAAGAGTAAAGACAGCCTCAGCAGAGGCCCAGCTGAGATTTCCTTCCTCCATATCACAAGGCCCTGACCAAAGGTACTAGCCTGATGTCCAGTGAGTCTTTAATGTTCTCAGTCATCTTTCCCTCTTTCTCTTAGGGCCACAATACCCTAAAGAAAACCCAATCAGGCAAAATAAATTATACTGATGTGCAGCTGGCAATAGAAAGCCAAGGAAAATTAAAAAATGGCAAACTTCCTTGAAAATAAAAGGCAAGAAAGCAGACTTGGTCAGAGAAAATTTGTTCAGGAGCAGCGGACTGACTGCGCACTGAGATTCCTCTTTCCTCTCAACTTTTTCCAAGGGTCTGAAACATCTTCCCTTAAAGATACATCTAGTGTTAATAGATGCCGCTACCTGTCATTTGCACTAAGGTAAGTTATGAATTTAATCAACAGAAAAGCTAACCATCAGACTCCAGTGGTTGATCCAGAAGCTCATTATTTTATTTAACACTTTCTATTTATGTTAATCTCTCTTTCATGCATCAACAAATCTAGCTATTAAAAAAATTTGGTAATCTTTTCCTGCAATTCTATACATCAGTGTTTCCCAAACTTGGGATGCCACTTGTGTAGGGAAAGCCCCTGGCGGGCCGGGACGATTTGTTTACCTGCCCCATCCTCAGGTTCCACCAATCGAGGCTCCCACTGGCCGCAATTCGTTGCTCCCGGCCTTTTGGGAGCTGCTGGAAGCAGCGACTCGGCCTGCGCAGCTTCCAGCAGCTCCCATTGGCCTGGAGCAGCGAATTGTGGCCTGTGGGAGCTGTGATCAGCGGAACGTGCAGACAGGGCCTAGCCCGCCAGGGGCTTTCCCTACACAAGTGGCGTCCCAAGTTTGGGAAACACTGCTGTACATCAAAATCAAACTATTATACCTCAAAAAATTCCATATGTGATTCAGCCTTCTAATTCCAACCCACAAAAACATTTCTTCTGGTCCATGTAGCTGAAAAAGAAATAAAAGCTGATTATAGGTAAGCAAATACTTAAAGCACGGGAAAACTCCCAAAATGATTCAAGAGACCAAGAGTATACTTATAAGAGTGAAGTGCTAGGACTTAAGTGCAATACAAGAAAGTCACAAAATAATATTACTGACCATTTCTATGAGTACTAGAAAAAAAACATACGCGTGTGTATATATATATTTTGTTCTGGAATTGGTTTATGCTGTTCTCTGCAGTGGATTGGTGTATTAATTTGTATTTAGATATTGGTATTCACAGAAATGTGTTCTAGTTGTTCTCCAGATGTCTTTAAGATAGTATAGTGGCTGCAGCAATGGAATTGCACAGTATTTTATATTTGAATTCTATTAATTGAATTGGTACATATGCTGAAGCACTCATAAATATAGTTATATAAATATAAATTCGTTGCTCCTGGCCATTGGTCATTATTTTATTTAACACTTTCTATTCATGTTAACCTCTCTTTCATATATATATATATATATATAATCTCTTCCTACTGTATTTTCCACTGCATACATCCGATTAAGTGGGTTTTAGCCCACGAAAGCTTATGCTCAAATAAATGTGTTAGTCTCTAAGGTGCCACAAGTACTCCTTGTTCTTTTTGGTGATACAGTCTAACACAGCTACCACGCAGAAAAAAAACTGTATTGTAAAATTTAAACCAAAAATATTGAAAAGTGATTTTTCTCAACAGTTCTACTTTGAAATACAGGCGCCTCTTTTAGCATTCAATAATGCTGCTAGCTAACAAAGAGGAGGCACAATCAAACTAAGAGGTGAGGATCTCAAGGTTTGTTTGGTTTTTTTAAATACTGAAAGAGTTTAAATAGTCATCACAGCTGGAGACCAGCACAAACAAGAGAGACTATATTTATGAGTGTTTCAGCATATGTACCAATTCAATTAACAGAATTCAAATATAAAATACTGTGCAATTCCATTACTGCAGCCACCATACTATCTTAAAGACATTTGGAGAACAACTAGAACACATTTCTGTGAATACCAGTATCTAAATACAAATTAATACACCAATCCACTGCAGAGAACAGCATAAACCAATTCCAGAATAAAATTTAAGTGAACCATTGCCATTTATCGGCCCAGCTTCTCTACTGTATGCAGTTTTTGCTGCATGCAGGGTTCGCTGGATGGCAGGTTTGTCAGAATCGGGCCAACTCAACTCTAGCCCTGACTGCTCTAAACCAGTGGTTTTCAAACTTTTTTCTGGCAACCCAGTTGAAGAAACTTGTTGATGCTCGTGACCCAACAGAACTGGGGATAAGGGATTTAGGGTGTGGGAGGGGCTCAGGGGTGGGGCGGAGGCTTGGGGTAAGGGCTGTAGGGTGGGGCCAGGAATAAGGGGTTCAGAGTGTGGGAGGGAGCTCTGAGCTGGGGCAGAGGGTTGGGGTGCAGGATGGGGTCAGGGCTCTGGGGTGGGACTGGGAATGAGGGTTTGGGGTGTAGGAGGGAGCTCCAGGTTTGGGGGACTTGGGGCTGGAGCAGGAGATTGGGGCACAAGTTTACCTCAGGTGACTCCCAATCAACAGCGTAGCAGGGGTGCTAAGGCAGGCTTCCTGCCTGTCCTGGCACTGCGGACAGCACTACACCCTGGAAGCGGCCAGCAGCAGGTCTGGCTCTTAGGCAGAGGCACGCAAACAGCTCCACGCGGCTCTCACCTGCAGGCACCGCCCTCCCATCTCCCATTGGCCAGTTTACAGCCAATGGGAGCGCAGAGTCAGTTCTTGGGGCAGGGGTAGCATGGCCCCCCCACCTAGGAGCTGGACCTGCTGCTGGCCACTTCCAGGGTGCAGCACAGTGTTCGAACAGATAGGAACCACCCTGCCTTAGCTGGACAGCACCACTGATGGGACTTTTAATGGCCTGGTCAGTAGTGCTGACCAGAGCTGCCAAGACCAGTGCCTTACATTTCACGACCCAGTACTGGGTCATGACCCACAGTTTGAAAACCACTGCTCTAAACTGTGCCAGTTGGTAAAGAACCTTGAGGCCATCCACTAGTTGGGGATTACTAGAGAATAACAGTGATCTGACCACATCCCCTTCTGCTCCTAGCATGTTCCCTATGCTGGGATGTGGGGAGAGGGTGTCATAACACCAACTGAGAACTCCCTCATGCCAGAGAAATCTCAGCTGGTGAGTTTTGGCCAATTGCAAGTGTAAGCAGAGTCAGGATAAGCTCTACCCTGACATCTGGTGGAAAGAATGTCAGAGAGTGTATTTGCATAGGCACGCCTACCCTATCCCAGACTGCTGAGCTGTGGGACTGCTTGGTGACAAATGACTCACCCTCAGTTGGGTGGTACTTGCTAGACAAGGGACATGGGTTCCAAAACCCACTGAATGGAGAGAGGCTGGGGACATGTATCTGTGCCTGGTGGTGCAGTCTCCTTGTGGAGCCAGAAGCACCAGTTCCACCCCCTCCTCTCTCCACTGTGGAATGTCAGAGTTGATTTTTTTATTCCCTCAAGAATCTAAATACAGGTTACTGAGCTGAACTCACTTTGGGCTAATGGTGCACTAGCACTGGGCTCCCCTACTAAGAGCTGAGATCACTAAAGAGCTGAAATTACTGAGCTGAGAGCACTGAGTACTGTGCTAACTAGTGGGGGAGCCTGAAGATATGCTGTGGAACAGAGCGGCTGGCGGAGTGGAACAGTCGTGGGGACGGCTGGAGCAGATCATGGGACAGCTGGTGACAGCGGAGTGGCTGGCAGAGCGGAGTAGCTGTGGGACGGGTGGAGCGGCCCACAGAGCGAGCGGAGCCGAGCAGTTTGCAGAGAGAACTGGAGCAGCTCATGGAGCAGAGCAGCTGGTGGAGCGGAGCAGTTTCTGAGGACAGCTGGAGGAGCAGAGTGGAGCAGCTGGTAAAGCGGAGCAGTTCGTGGAGAAGGCGGAAGCAGAACCCATGGAGAGGCAGGGAAGTTTGCCCCGGACCACGTAAGGTGCCCCTTTCTACCCAGGCTGGGGGGAGGGACCTCTACAGATAAACTCTCGAACTTTGGGGTGGCATTGACCAGAGACTTTTGGGTTGTTGGACTTTGGGGTGATTGGACTTAAAACCCTAAGGGGAAAAAGGACAGTGCCAAACGTACTTGGAGGTGGGTTTTTGTTTATGGTTTGTGTTATAACCCTGTTTGTGGTGTTTCTCCAGTGGGATGCCGCATTGATTCCTTCCTTTATTAAAAAGATTTTGCTACACTCAGACTCCGTGCTTGCGAGAGGGGAAGTATTGCCTCCTAGAGGCGCCCAGGGGGGTGTGGTATGTGAGTGTCCCAGGTCACTGGGTGGGGGCTCGAGCCGGTTATGCATTGTGTTACTGAAACGGAACCCCTGGATACTGAACCCGGCCCTTGTTGCTGCCAACTTAGAGAGGCAGAAGGGTTACACAAGCATCCTTATGCTCCCTGAATGCATCAGAGAATCTAGCCTGTAATCCCTTCTTTTATTCTTTTGTGCTGCTTTGTGAACACTTGGTCATATAAAAAAAAACGGCTCTCACTATGTCATTACTATTTTAGATCCCAAGGCTACAAGAGACCATTGTGTTTATCTAGTCCAAGGCTGGCCAACCTGTGCCTGAGAAGAAGCCAAAATTTGACAGTGTACATTGCCAAAGAGACACAGTATTATGTCAGCAGCCCCCATCAGCTCCTCTGCCCTGCCTGCCAGCTGCCCCACCCATCACTGCCTCCTCTCCTTCCCTGTGCCTCACGCAGGAGTCTCTGGGGAGCGAGGAGACGAGTGAGGGTGCAGCAGGCTAGCGGAAGGGGGCAGGAAGGGACAGGGCCTTGGGGTAAGCGGTGAAGTGGGGGCAGGGCCTGTGGCAGAGGCAGGGATTGAACAGTGAGCACTGGAAAGCTGGCACCTGTGGCTTCACCCTTGGAGTCGGTGCCTATACAAGGAGCCGCATATTAACCTCTGAAGAGCCACATGCAGCTCCGGAGCCACAGGTTGGCCACCCCTGATCTAGTCTGACCTCTTGTATAACATCTGTCATAGAACTTTCTAGAGCATATCTTTTAAAAAAAATCCAACCTTGATTTTAAAATGGTCTATGATGGAGAATCCACCATAGCCCTTGGTAAATTGTTCCAATAGTTAATTACCCTCACTATAAAAAATGTACACTTTATTTCCATGCTGAATTTGTCTAACTTTAATTTTCAGCCATTGGAATGTGTTATTTTGACTTTGTCTTCTAGATTGAAGGGTACATTATTAAATCTTGTTCTCATGTAGATACTTACAGACTGTATTCAAGCCACCACATTGAACTTTTTGAGTCTATCTACTGAGCTTAACAAAGAAAAGTCTATCACTATAAGGCAGGTTTTCTAATCCTTTAATCATTCTTATGGCTTTTCTCTGAACCCTCTTCAATTTTATCAACATCCTTCTTGGATTCTGGGCACCAGAACCTGACACAGTATTCCCGCAGTGGCCACCCGAGTGTCAAATACAGAGGTAAAATAACCTCTCTATTCCAACTTGAGATTCCCCTGTTTATGCATCCCAAGATTGCACTAGTTCTTTTGGCTATAGCATCACACTCAGAGGTCATGTTTAACTGATTATCCACCACAACTCCCAAATCTTTTTCAAAGTCACTGCTTCCCCAGGATAGGGTCCCCCATCCTAAAAGTATATCCTACATTTTTTGTTCTTAGATGTTTACATTTAGCCATATTAAAACATATATTGTTTGCTTGCACCCAGTTTACTAAACAATCCAGATAACTTTAATCAGTGACCTATCCTCTTCATTATTTAACAATCCCCATATTTATGTGTCAGCTGAAAACTGTACAAATGATGATTTCTTCCAGGTCATTGATAAAAATGTTAAATAGCATTGGGCCAAGAACCAATCCCTGCGGGATCCAACTGGAAACACACTCATTCAATGATGATTGCCCCCACCTCCCAGAAAAGGCGCTGAAGTAGCGGGGAAAAAAAAAAAGAAAAACCCAAGTCTTGCCACCGAGGACCCAGAGCGGCTGAAGGACCCACCGCCAAATTGCTGCCGAAGACCTGGTGTGGCTGGGGTAAGTGTAAAAATTAAAAAGGCGCCACTTTTGGGGAATGTGCTTGGTGGGAAGCGGCTGCTTCCTCTGCTTCCCTCCTAGCTATGCTACTGGTATGTCTTCATCTGAGTTAACTCTGCATTGAGAAACACCCAATTCTGAGCACCTGGGTTAGCCATGGTGCAGGCGTGAGCAGACACACCACAAAGCCACACTAGAGTTACTATGTCCTCACTAGTGCTGTACATACCCACCTACATCACTAGGACTTCTAGGGGCATATCCCATGATACTTTGTGCTGCAGTAAGCTGAGCTTCTAAAATTCTTTCCCAGTGAATTTTTGGTGAATCTGTCAGTTCTTCTGGGCATCCAGGGGGAACTGTGGGAAGACTCTGGAGGACTATTAGGACTTGAGTGATTTAGCCTACATCCTCACTGCAAAATGACAGGTTACTTCCCTGAGTGAAAGCCTCACTCAAATTGTAGCCTACATCTCCAGACGAATTAGCCTGGGGTTGAAGGAGCCACAAAACTCAGGTGAGAGGGATTTATGTGCGTACAAGAAAGGAGCTGGGGCAATGCATGCATCAGAGCCCAAGTTAATTTGCAGTGAAGATATACCCACAGACATACTTTGAAACAGCTGTAAGTTTAGGAAAGCTGTGTCACGACTCTTCATCGCACCAAAACTCCAGTTGTCCTATCTTTGATGTTACATGCAGATGCACAGAACTTGAAAGTTGCAGCCTGTGAGCATACAGCATTATTCCCAATTGTAATATCATTAATTATATGAATCCATTTGAAAGTTTTACTGCTAAAGCTGGTACAAAGACATCTTTCAAAAATTGGACCACAGCTTCGGAAAACTATTTTCTCCCACAGCCTGTCCCTCACTCTCTTGGAGTGCAATATTGTTACAGTTTATCATTTGTTTTACTGAAAATATTTGAATTCTTCATTATGAGTCATTGCACTTTTTTCTCACTTGTTTTTGATCAGTGCAGGAGATGCATCACATGACAGTCTTGTAGGTAAGATTGCAAGACAGAGGAAATTTTCAAATTCAAGGTGAGCTTTGTACGCGGCTCTTCATTTGCTGCAGTGAAAGAATAATCATCCAATAAGTCACAAGCTATGTCTTCACTTGCAGTGCTGCAGCTGCACTGTTGTAACACTTCTGTCTAGACACTCACTTACAGTGACGAGAAGGGTTCTCCCATGGCTGTAGTTAATCCATCTCCCTGAAAGGCAGAAAGGTTGACAGAAAAATGCTTCCCTTGATTTAGCGCTGTCTAGACTGGTCCACGTGTTCAGGGGTGTGGATTTTTCAACCCCCTGAGCAATGTAGTTGGGCCACTCTTAAGTTTTTAGTGTAGACTAGGCCTCATGTGCAGGGACCTATCTTTTCTATATGTCTGCAAAGTGCTAAATACACCTGTGGTGAAATATAAGTAATTATTAGTGAAGGAGAATATCCAATACTAGTCAATCGCAGTAGGATTTTCATTATCTCTGTAAGCTACAATAAGTCACTAAAGGGCAACATAGTCACTTCCATGAATGCTCTGTTACAGGGGTGGGCAAACTCTGGCCCATCAGAACTTTTAATCTGGCCCTCGATCTCCCCACAAGAAGCGGGGTTGGGGGCTCGCCCTGCTCTAGCATTCCAGCTGGGGAATGGGGTCAGGGGCTTTCTGCACAGCTTCCGGAAACAGTGGCATGTCTCTTCTCCGTCTCCTATGCGCAGGGTCAGCCAGGGGGCTCTTCACGCTGCTCCCACCCCAAGCGCAGCCCCCACAGCTCCCGTTGGCTGGGAATCATGGCTAATGGCAGCTGCAGGGGCAGTGCCTGTGCATGGAGCAGTGCATAGAGCCGCCTGGCTGGTGCCATGCCTCCACTTAGGAGCCAAAGTGAAGACATGCCACTGCTTCGAAGAGCTACTTGAGGTAAGCACCCTCCGGAGCCTGCACCCCTGAACCCACCCACCCCGCACCTCAAATCCTTGCCCGCACCCTGATCCCCCTCCCATCTCTGATCCCCTTAGTCCCAGCCTGGGGCACCATCCTATACCCCAAACCTCTCATCCCCAGCCCCACCCCAGAGCCTGCACCCCCAGCTAGCGCCTTCACCCCTCCCTGCACCCCAACCTCCCATTTTGTGATCACTCATGGCCCACCATACAATTTCTATACCCAGATAAGGCCCTCAGGCCAAAAAGTTTGCCCACCCCATTCTGTTATATCAAAACATGTTTTGCTCTCTCTTTTGGGGGTCCACAGTCCATAAATATTTCCTTCCTGCAAGACCCACACTAAAATGCTGTCTTCACTGAGGCTTCAGATTTGTCCTTGTGTGGACTCTTAACACACCAAATGCCAGCAAATGATTGTTAATGCTACATGGTATCTACCTGAATTTTTCTGTTTATGCTTTTTTTCATAAAGGATGCATTGTCTGTTACAATGCTGGTGATAATGCTGAAATTAGTTCCCAATAAAATCTATGGACTACAGTGGAGATAGTATCTGGCCCTTAATAATGACTTGTACCACAATTGTGAATGAAAGGATTGCATAATCTCAAAAGGTGAGAAGGCTAGGATTGTGTAACACATGTGCCTAATAGGGAGATATCTCTTTAAGAGAGCTACTAGGGTGGGTGGGGAGGTAGGAGTGAGCTTTTTCTGGCTCATTGTTTTTGTTTTGTTTTGTTGTTTTCTTTACATTCTTTTACATTTGTTTATTTGTAATGGGACAAACTGTTAATCAAAAATATGTATTAAAATTTATATTTTGTTTGTGAAAAGGTCCAATCATACAACTCTTAGATGCATGCAATTCTCATTGAATTCAGTGGCAATTTGGCATACACCAGGACTGCAGAGTTACATAGCATTAAGGAAAACAAAGGGAGAAGAATGTTATGTAAATACTGTTGATGGTATTTAGAAAAGCCATGTGATTAGTGCCGCTATATTAATGTGATCCATATAACTGCAATCCTTCAGAAAAATTAACGATTTTAGACTCATAGACTCATAGGTCAGAAGGGACCAATCTGATCATCTATTCTCTTTGTACTGTGTATATATATATATATAGTGACAGGGTCGAGCCAGAAGGCTACAGGAGAGTGATGCTATTAGGATCCAGGAAGTGAGCGGGCAAAAGCCCACCCACTGCTGAAGGATTCTTCCTCCCCCAGCCTAAGGGGAGGATCCACAGGACCTGGAAGCTCTTTGTTGTTGGGTGGATTAAACACTCCACATGCAGAAGCTTCTGGAATTGGGTGTGGTAGTTTTGGGTCTTCTCCAATAGGTTCTCTGTTGCTGGAGCCAGGACAGCTGCTTTGCAGAAGGCCATGTGTCCTGTGTGAGTTGGGAGAAGCTGAGCCCAGGCGCAGAAAGCAGATTGTTGTACTTAACTCTGAAACATTTTGCAGCAGGCTATTGATATTGTTAACACTTTAACAGGGAAGCATGGGAGGGAAAAATAACTTCTATTTTAATTGTATGCTTTGAATGTTTTGATGTTAGCTAAACTGTTCTAGTCTAGTTGTCTCAACTAGTCTGATTCATCAACTTTTCTTTAAATGTAGTAATGGAGAAAGAGTCATTTATATTTTGCTATTCTCAGTTTTGTATTTTCTTGTAACAGAGTTTTCTTTAAATCTATACACTTAACTGATTGGTTAATCAGTTAGCTGATTGGCTAGCAGTGATTTCAGCAGAGGAAGAGTCTTCATGGATTCCAACTGAAGATTCCTACAAGCAAGTGGAGGGAAGATGTTTTAGACTCAGCAGATTGTGTAGATTTGGTGATCAAAGACTCTAAACTGAGACTTAGATGAACTAAACCTAAGCTTTTGGGAACTTTGTTTCTTCTCACTGTGTTTCTGTGGGGACTGGACTGTTCAGTTTTTAATTAGTTTTATTTCTGTATAACTGAAGGTAACGTGCAGATTATAAAATAGCCATGTCATGCTGTAAAAATTAGATTTGTTTTATCATAAAATTTTATAGAGTTATTTAATTAAATTCATTTTTTAAAATTCCTTTTGGGACTTGAATGTGGAGAGGTTGACCCTGTGCAATCCTTGCTGAAAATCCTTAGAGACTGAACTCTGGGTCTCCAGCTACTTTCTATGGGATTTTTTTGGTTTGTTTTTATTTTTAAGGCACTTGGAGACAGGAACTGAAGTGAACTCTAGCCGACCCGAAGGTTACAACTGCATGACATCAGACATGATTTTAATTGTTCCAATCAAGTTAAGTAATTACATCTGTGCTCTACCTCAATCATGTACTTTGATTTATTTTTTTTTTATGGCTGTCAATAGAACTATGACCTACTATGAGCTAGACTCATTACAGGGTGAAGAAATTTGCCTTCCTCCCTCACTCACTCAAATCATGCCATTAGGATAATCTTTCAAGCAGTCCTGAAACTAGAAACTTTGCTGTCTTACATCTTCATTTTTTAAATTTAAATGTTTGATAACAAATTAATTTGCACAATACAAATACTTGTTTAAAATGATTTTTATAAGATTTGACAGCTTTTTATTTAATCAAAGCAGAGAATTTTCTGCTGATAGAAATGTAGGAATTGCCATTCTAGAGCAGACCAATGGTCCATTTAATCTAGTATCAGGTCTCTGACAGTGACCAGTACACGATACTTCAGAAGTTGGTGCAAAACAGATTCTGGCAAGAACAGGGCAGTGGGCAATTACAAAAGATAGGTTTACGCTACTGCCATTTTACTTTCATTGGAAGGTGTCACGAGATAGAGGCTTTTTAAAAAAAACAATTGGCATATCGCAATTTCTGAAGCATGTTTTAAAAGAAATCTTGATGCTATCCTAATTTTTTCTTGGCAGGTTCTTTGACTTTCCTGTGTCAGGCTATTTCAACCTCAGACTTTTAACAATCATTATAAAAGGTGTGGAAAATATTGGGGCAATAGATCTTAAGGCCGACATCTCTCTAAATCAAGCAAATTACACTTGGTCCCAAACAGGAAAAGTATTTCATTCTGTAGAAACAATTCAGTCCTTTTCAGTTTTATAGCCAGAGTTGGTAGCACTGAATATAGTTGAAGTTGCCGGATACTTTCCACTATAAGATCCCATTTTCACTTGCTAGTAGCTTTGCCAAACTTTAAGTGCTTGGGCTGAAAGTTTCCATGCTGGGTGTCTGCCATAGGCTGTTTTTTGTTTTGTTTAGTTTAGTTTTGTTTGTTTAGAATTTTCAGCTAAAATAGGTCATTTGTTTCCAAGAATGAAAATGGGGGGGAGGAATACACTGTTTTGCCCATTTTAACAAATATTATTTCAACTGCCATGTCGAGAAGCTCTAGCTCCTCAATGCTTTTGGAGCAGGGACTTGAAATTTGGCTGGACATTGTGGTGGTGGAGAGGGAAAAGAAATCACACTGGTGCCTTGAGAAAATTCACTCAAATTTGGGTAAATGATGAGTTTTTGGAAAGTCTCAGATAACAAATGTTCAGCAGAGATTTGTTGGAGTTGGGCAGCCAAATTCTTTGAGGATTTTTCTGTATGCGCTGAACATGGTCCGTCCCAGGAATGCAGAGGCTGAGCAGGACTTTCCATGTAATTGCTTCTTCCAGCTCCTGAGGGCTGCAGTGGCCCCAGGCACAGGAAGTGAAAGCAGGGAGACTGTGTTTCTTGTGCTGTGCATATTCCCTCTGCTGACACCAGCGTGGAGAGATGGAGGGTTGGGTTTTCACTGTTGCCATTTCTTGCAATTTTATTGTAAATCTTTCAATATTTGCTATTTTTCTTAAAGTCCCAACTCTTGGGGAGATGTGATTGGTTGAGAATCTGTTTTCATTTTTTTATTTAAAAAATAGTACATTTCTAGTCCTCATGGTTGTGGCAAAAAGCCTGAAATGAAAATATGATTCAAGTGCACCCTAAAGGCTCAGAAATCATATGAGATATAGAAACATTAAACAAATCTTATTATTTTAAAGCTAATACTGTGATTTTGGGGATCAGACTTATGATTTTTGAACACTTAGTTGGAAATGCTGTTACTCCTACAGGAAAAATATGTATATTTTACAGGGCTATATTGATCACTGTTAACATACAATGGGCCTTAAAATGTGACTTACATTTGTCTAATAAAGCAGTTAGAGCCTGCATTTGTTGTGCGTTTAAAAGTGGCATGTTAAAACTCACACTGACTTCAGTGGATGGAACGAAGGATCAGACCCTTAATTGTAGAATATTTGTAAAAACATTTTAAAGATGAAATCAGAAGCATCAAGTCGTCGTCGTCGTCTTGTAAAAACCCAGTTATTTGCATGACTGTTTGGTTCATTCTGCAGATTAAAAATTGTCAGTAAAACTTTATATTGCTAACTAAAGTCAATTGTAGTCCCTGCAATTAAAATTTAGGAGATTTCAGAATATAAAACTTATATAGTGCTTTTCATCAGTAGTGCTTAATGGCCCAGATCCTCCAAAGTATTTAGGCATCTAATTCCCCCTGAAATCAAGGTACACAGGGCAAATGTTATCCCCATTTTATAGACGGAGAACTGAGAGATGAAAAGAGAGGCCCGAGGTCAGTGACAGAGTCAAGGACAAAACCCAGGATTCCTGACTTAGTCCAGTGCCCTATCCCTGGACCATGCTGACATGATGTATGAATTAATTTTAAAAGGGGCTAAATTTTTAGCCAAAAATTACAAACATTGGCATATACATAAGGAATATGTATTCCAGTCCCTGGGCTTTATTTACTATTAACAATAATAAATAGATAACAAACTGAACCCCCAGAGTGTCCCTGACTACCTTTGCAATTCCAGTAATCTCAGATGAACCAGATCCTCTGGGAAGCAATAGTGGTCAATTGCAACTTGAGCTGGACAGAGGTAACCAAGGCAGCTTGACTTTACAAGGCGAGGCAGGCCTGCTCCTATATTCAATTCTGTTTGGATGGCCCTTGTGCCTTCAAAAATCTGATTGCAAGATTGAAGGGATGAGGGAAGGCAAGAAGGGGGAAAGTTAATTAATTAGATTTTTAGTTTAATTCAGAAGCAGTTTTTTTTAAAAGGTGTTTCAGAAACACAATATGAGAGTTAGGTACACTATAAACTTTTTATTGCTACTTGTTAAGGAGATTTTTCCAGACAATAGCTTGCAGCACACTGACTTGACTTTTATAGCACAGCATCTTGCCCCCATGCAAGCATGTACAGTAGCTGATAATTGAATTTTGTGTGCATACACACTGGCCAGTCCTTTGTCCACACCCAGATATTGTGTATGTGTGTGCTCCTTTATGATCGGGATTAGTGATGATGAGCACAATTCACTTTTTTGGGGGGAGGGGGGAGAAGATTCTGGCAGGCTATGGGGAGTGTGAGTGCTTCTCCCAGTGAACCAGAGTATTTTAAAGTCTTCCTATGGGAATGCCTGTTCCATGTCATTGCAGAGTTGGGGTTGGCATACAGCAAATACTCTGTTCTCTCCTCGCTCCTTCACTTGTGTCTTTATATTGTAAAAGAATCAGGCAGGACCCTGACCTACAGCTGTACAATGCCCTGGACATTTACAGAACTTTATAAATGATTACCACCAAAATTAGGCTTCAGTGAAGGATTTGTCCATACCAAGCTGGAGGTTTTAAACATCAATTATTTTTACTGTAGCTCTGTTTCTGGATGTATGGGTTTTTGTTTTTTTAAAAATGAGAATGGTGTTTACTTTTCATTCTTACATAACTCAAATTGCTGAAAAGAATTTGCTCAAATTTAAACAAACAACAAAGCACATTTAGGTAGATCTGAAACATGGACCTGGACAAGTTCAACCCCAAATCCCTGTCAGTTCTTTCTCTACTTCCACACCAGAACAGGGGCTTAAATGAAAAATATCCTGCCATTTTATCTTTAGTCGGCAAATACACACGTTTAATGGAACTATTCACAGTGTATAAAGTTAAAGGTTTAGGTCTTTGCAGGACTAGGGGCTAATATTGTATTTCAGATATCCCTAGGGTGATCATCTATAAACTGTTAAAACTTAAACAAGTAACTTTTTAAAAGGGCTTCTTACGGGAGAGGGAAGCAAAAGGGGAAGAGGAGAACCTGACATCACACAAATGTTGACTCAAGGACATTTTAAAATGCATGCAGTAATATGTAAGACGTGTCTATCTACACTAGCTAGAAAGTGTTCGCTTTTATTTTCTCATAGATGTAACGTGTAATAAAACTTTGTGTACACGCACCACACACACGTACACATTCTATTTTAAAGTTTCATGGTTTATATTCACCCCCTCAACATTCACATTTTTCCATTAAAAATCCTCTTCATTATTTTTTGCTGTTTAACTAAATCCTTGCATATTTTTAAGTATATTAAACACCTGTGTCACAGAGTAAGGTGTATTATCCACCTTTTGCAGCTGGAGAAACTGAGGCAGCAGCCACCCCCGATTGCCCCTCTACCTCGTGTGTCTCTCACCAGCCCCCTTCCCGCCCCAGAGGGACTTAGTGGGGATCGCTCCCTGGCGTGAAAAGGCTCAGCCACGGGCTTGTCAGAACGTTGCAATCAGCGGGATGTTTCCAGCCCCGGAGCCTCCCATTGCCCCGCTCAGCATTTCAGGCTGGCGGCCACGGCAGGCACCCTTTCTGCTGAGAACTCAGCTCCCCGCCCCCTTTCCTGGAGCAGGTGAGACCGTCCACGCCGCCCGGCTGCCTCCCACAGAGCCTCAGGCTTCCCCGGGGCTAGTGAGGGCGGGAGAGGGGCAGACAGACCCGAGCCCTTCTCACCCCCGCCCACCCCCGATGGGCGGGCCTCGGGGACCTGACTGGACGGCTCCTGCGTCAGTCAGCGGGCAGGGCAGGGTCCCTGAGGGGGTTACACCGCCTCCTGCCCAGGCTGCAGAGCTTGTGCCGGGAGGTGCGGGCGCCGCTGCTGCTCCGAGCCAGAGCCATGCGGGTAGGAGCGCGGCCCCCGGGATGCTGCTGCCGGGAACGGGGGGACACGCCTCTCTCAGCCCGGGCGGGGCAGCCCCTGCACCCCTTCCCCAGCTTTGCCTGGCCCCGGCGGGCTAACGGGGACCGGCCGGCTGCAGCCCGGCGTAGTGGGAGGGGTGGTGGGACAAGGAGGCGCTGAGCCCCTGGAGCCCACGGGCCGTGGCGAGCGGGGCTCCGTCCCCCGTGTCACACGGAGTCTCTGTTTGCTTCCAGGGGGCGGGCAGCCTGTGCCTGGCGCTCCTGCTCCCGGTGGTGGCCGGCTTGGACTTCAGCTATCACCACAGCGAGCAGCTGGAGACCTTCCTGAAGGGGGTGCACCGGCAGCACCCCTCCATCACCGCCCTGCGCAGCATCGGGCGGTCCGTGGCAGGTAGGCTGCTGCTGGGCGAGCTCCGGAGCAGATTGAGACCCGTGTGTGTGTGTCTGTCTGGCTGGCTCTCTTATACAGTATGTGAAGAGCAGCCAGAATAAAAAGTCAGACGGTGTAAAGCTGTTTATCCGTATGTTAATTCATTAACCTATGACGAATGGCTAGCAACCCACGCCTGATCTAACTGCGCCTTGACTTATGACTTCTAGCCAAACACTAAATAATTCTCAACTCCGTAGTTTGTGCCCGGGAGCAGATGCTTTGATATTTGACATACTCAGGTAGTTGATTGCGATACAAGTAAAGGGCTTGGCGACTGCTCAATTTCTGTAGTTCCTAGCATCGGTCTACTTAAATCTGCACCTTCAGGGATTTATTTGTGTGTGTTTAAATGTAGATTGTTACTACAGCTTGAGAGACGCAAACTTCCTCAATGCAGCATTTAGTACAGTGTATATTAAACCACGATGTAATTTCTCCTTTGAAATACTGCTCTGAAGTTAGACAGTTACTGGGCTACAACTTCAAAAATAGAGCTGATCCCAGTATTTTTAAAATGGGTGTAAGATGTCTAACTTACTAAAAGTCCAAGCCAGTCAGAGCTACAACAATGATATTGTAATGTGTATTTTCTAATTTATGAATACCCATGCATCCGACTAAGTGGGTATTCACCCACAAAAGCTCATGCTTCAATATGTCTGTTAGTCTATAAGGTGCCACAGGACTCTTTGCTGCTTTTACAAATCCAGCCTAGGATATATAAGGATATATAGTCTTCCTGGATTCACCCACTAGTCCAACAAATACAAGACTGTAAAAAGTACTTAGGTGCTGAAATCAACACTATTGTGTCCCTCATTTAACTCCAACTCTGGAACTCTTTGGGAAAATATAACCAGTTACAGCTGAGGCTTCTGGCTTTATGTAGATAGATTAGCTTGATTTATTTTTTAGATTTCAGCGCTGTCTAAAATACACATAGCTGTGCCTGGGATTTTTTTATTTAAAGAAATTTAAAAACTCAGTTTAATAAGGACATTAGCACGCATGTACATTTATGCACATCTTAAGTGTTCTGAAAAAGAAATTTACGTACAGTAGTTTTCATTTGATCAAGGAACAATGAAATTATTCTAAGAAATATGGTATAAAGTTAGAGATGAGAAATTACATTCTTGAGAAACATCTGTTCACATAATCCTGATTAATCTGTTTTTGCTTAAGCAAGAGCAATTGTAGCAATGATCAAATCTATGATTATGTTCTAGATAAAGCTGCATCATTGTAGGCAGATTAGCATGAAGAATTATAGTAGCTAGAGTTGCTCTTTCATGTATAGTTAAAAATAAAGGTAAATGTATGCCTTCACATTTTCTGACTGAAACAGTACTTGTCTGGAAGAGAATTTGATTTTTAAAGTCCAGGCTCTTCTGTTTTGGCTAGATCTCAATCACCATTGGTATTAATTGTGAAAGCAGCTGCCAGACTACTCACTCACTCTTGATTTAAGGAAATAACTGATCAGCAAGTAAGGTTAATACACTTTTAATATTTTTATCTTGAGGGACCTTCACTGTTAACTATAGGGCCAAATCCTGCCTTCATTCCCATCCCAGAACCACACAGGCTTTTCTATGTGGCAAAACTAAAGTTGAATTTGGACTCATAAGACTAAACTTTTCTAACTTAAGTTCCTAAAGTATGGCCCCATAATAAATATTTAGGCATCTGAAAAATCAGACCCCTTCATTTAGAAGAACTGATCACCCACAGCTCCCACTGACTTAAAACCCCAAACTGATCCTTTGTGTGAGTAAAGATTACCAAGGATTTTGGCATCCCTTTCCCCGCTTTGCTTAAGCACATGGGAAAAGTGGAAGCCAAAAGTGTTGTCTCAAGAGCGCCCCCTGCTCTGCCTGCTAAACTTGCATCATGTGAAGTGATAAGAGAAGCACTTTGTTCCCTGCCCTTCCTAAGCACTTTAAGCAGAGCAGTGAAAATAGTAGATAGGCACTGAACAATGTATTAATACCACATAAAGCAGGGTGGGGCAGACAAATGAAGATGATAGGGAACCCTGCAGGAGAAGACAGCAGTATTGCATTTTTTATCTACCAGAAGTATTTGGAGGAGTCGGGGGAAGTGGTATCTGGGATTTGGGTGAAGAGAAAGCAAGAACGTCCTTTCATTCTCAGCAGCCAGCAGAGGATCTCATCCCACTTCCAGTAACAACAGTTAGAAACCTTCCCACATGACCACTAGCAGAGATAACTGGCTTCCAGAATGATGAAACTAGAGCTTACTTTAACCCTTTCCCAACATCACTGGGATCAACATTGGATTCTGGTATACAGTTCTCTCAAGCTTTTCTCAAGGGAGATGGAACATATATATATCACCCTTTATATCCCTGCCAGGATCCTGAGGAAAACTTAAAAACTAAACATCAATCCTCTTCCCCAAGGAAAACGGTCAAGAGATACTTATGGCAACATTAAGGTCCATGGAAGACTAATAGAAGAATTGGTATTATAAAGATACTATCCCGATCAGTAGCTACACTTAACTTAAAGGAACAGTGTTACTACATGCCATTTCTTATCAATTATCTTATCTGTATCTTTACTTCTACTCTCCACTTGAGCTAGTGCGATTTCACGCAGATGCTCAATACAATCCCTGTTTACCAGAAACTGGGAGTGGACAATAGGGGATGGATGACTTGATTGTTCCCTCTGAAGAACAGGCAAACAGCACTTGGCTTTGGCCACTCTCAGAAGACAGAATACTGGGCTAGATGGACCATTGGTCTGACCCAGTATGGCCGTTCTTATGACTAACAGAGTCCTGCACGGATTCAAAAATGTGGATCCGCATCTGCCAGAATTAATATGCATCTGACCCATGATCTGCTAGGTGTCTTATGTGTATCCACAGCAGCAAGGCATCTCACAAGGGCTAGCGAAAATAGTGGGAGAGCGGAGATGAGTGAACAGAGGGTGGGTCTTGCAGGGAAGAGGCGGCATAAGGGCGAGGATTGGGGATAAGAGGTGGCACAAGGGTGGGGTCTCAAGGAGAAAAGGGCTAGGAGGAAAAGGGTTGTTGCATTGGGTGTTGCCCCTGGGGGCTCACAAGTGACAGCAGCAGCAGCGTGTGTTCCATCACAGCGGGGCTGAGGGGTGGGGTGCTGGGGCTCTGCCTGCTCCAATCCCTGCAGCTGGGGGGAGGGCCCTGCTGACCAGGAGTCAGCGGACCGGGAGTGAAGCCAGTGCTACCCAACCAGGCCATGGTCGCTGGGGATGCTGGCATAGCCCAAGGGGCCCGAGCTGCTGGACAGGAAGTGGTGCGGTGAGTGTGGGCTGGAAATCCCCAATTCCGGCCTCCACCAAGGCCCAACCACTGGCTGCTGTCCCTGAGCACACTGTAATCCTCCAGCTGCCCAAGCCGGACACCATGGGCCAAGTGCTACTGGTGAGCAGAGCCCACCCAATACATTATCTGCAAAAATGGTCTGCAGATATGAAGTGGATATCCATGGATTTGCAGGACTCTACTAATAGTTCTATCTAAACTTGTAGCTCTGTACAATGACGTATAAGAAGACCTTATACCAATCTAGTAAAAAATAGGAAAATGAGTTGAGGTAATAGGAGGAGGAGGAAAAGGGAATAATTTTCATGCTGTCTTTCAGGTCCTGGGCTAGATAAATTTAACATCTTTTGAAGGTGCACAGACTGCGTGAGTCACTGTTAATTCTACCTTCTTCTGTGCAAAATCTACCCTGGTTTACACTTCCTTCAGTTTTCAGAGTAGGAGCCGTGTTCATCAGTAGGTTTGCATGAGGTTTAAGTTAGGGGAGAATTTGGTCTTTATGTTATGATTTTTAGATCCACGTGTGGCATTTTGCATTATTTTAGACATGATGTTTGAACATGTAACTTTATTATTATTACCCTATTTTAATGCATACTTGCATAGGGACAGTGAGGACCTTATTTTTGGAATGCTGAGCTTCTGAAAATCAGGCCTTAAGATTTACACAGATGACTTTCTGACTGTAAAGTGACAGCTTCCTAATTTTAATTGCTCTGTGGGCCAAATTCTTTCTGCACTTACAATACCATTAATAGGAACTGGTGTAACTCGGGGGAGAATTTAACCCATTATCTTTGGTGTCTGTTTACTTTAAATAAAACAAATTCTTCTGCCACATTTAGCTCACTTTCCCAAAGTTATGTAGTGCTAGGTTCTATTCTGCCTCTTGGATCAACAAAATTTATCAGCTAAATCCTAATTGCAGAATTTTTTTTACTGGCAATGAGAAAGAACAGAGTTTGTTATTTTAAATCCCAGGCTGATTTTGCAGTGCTTGCAACTGGAAAAATTCTGTCTGACAAATTACATCTCTACCCCGATATAATGCGACCCGATATAACACAAATTCAGATATAATGTGGTAAAGCAGTTCTTCGGAGGGGAGGGGCTGTGCGCTCCAGCGGATCAAATCAAGTTCAATATAACGCGGTTTCACCTATAACGCAGTAAGATTTTTTTGGCTCCCGATTACAGCGTTATATCGAGGTAGAGGTGTATATGGCAGTCATCAATACATAACTTCACCATTTCATTTTCAGGATAATATTTTCTACTAACTGGAATTTATTTATTGAATAGTTACACAATTTATTTTTAGAAACCCAGTACTTATGCCATCTTACTGTTGCACTGAATTAATATTCTTATATGATCCTTAGATAAGAATATAGAACATAAGAACGGCCATACTGGGTCAGACCAAAGGTCCATTTAGCCCAGTATCCTGTTTTCTGACAGTGGCCAATGCCAGGTGCCCCAGAGGATAATTATCTGTTCTGTTCATTTCAAGTGATCCATCCCCTGTTGCCCATTCCCAGCTTCTGGCAAACAGAGGTTAGGGACACCATCCCTGCCCATCCTGGCTGAATTTATCTAGTTCTTTTTTTCACCCTGTTATAGTCTTGGCCTTCACAATATCCTCTGGCAAGGAGTTCTATTAATTTCATTTAGTGTCCTCTAGTTCATGTGTTATAAGGAGTAATAACACTTCCTTATTTACTTTCTCCACACTAGTCATGATTTTATAGCCCTTTATCATATCTCCCCTTAGTTGTCTCTTTTCCAAGCTGAAAGGTCCCAGTTTTATAAATCTCTCCTCATATGGCAGCCATTCCATACCCCTAATCACTTTTGTTGCCCTTTTCTGAACCTTTTCCAAGTCCAATATATCTTTTATGAGATGGGGTGGCCACATCTGCACAGATTATTCAAGATGTGGGCATACCATGGATTTATATAGAGGCAATATGATATTTTCTGCCTTATTATCTATCCCTCTTAATTATGCCCAGCATTCTGTTCACTTTTTTGACTGCTGCTGCACATTGAGTGGATGTTTTCAGAGAACTATCCACAATGACTCCAAGATCTCTTTCTTGAATGGTAACGAAGGATTTAGTGTTTAAGTGGGATGACTGAAGAGAGAGAAGCCAAAGTTATAGCTTTTATCCTAAGATTATGTACTGCAGCTTTTATTGGAATTTGAAGGATATTTAACTGTAATTGAGGCACGATTCTTAAACAGAATATTGATCAGCCCATGAAGGCCTCACTGTGTAATGAGCTCCACATGATGGAAGTGTCCATCCTCACTGAGATCATCGCATGATTGGGGTCATAATGACTAAACAAGCAATGTATCTTCTCTGTAGGGACTGATTAGTAAGGTTACACATTACAGTTCTTTAAAATAGATGTGTAAAGCAATCATACTGCATTTCATATGCATAATATGGCCAAAGTAGATATTCTATCTTAAACTTGCAAAATATACTTCTAAGCATATGTTCAAAAAACCCTCCACACTAAAGAGATAATCAAACAGTTGTCCCAATATCAAGGACACTACCGAATTAAAGAAATTGATGAAATTCCCATTCCCTCCCTCTGCAAGCAGAGCAGACTCACTGCATGTCCTAAAAGTCAACACCAGCTCTTTTGCAGTATTGTTGTAGCTGTGTTGGTCCCCGATATGAGAGAGACAAGGTTGGTGAAGTAATATCTTTTATTGGACCAACTTCTGTTGGTTGAAGGTACAAGCTTTTGAGCTAACAGAACTCTTCTTCAGCTTGTACCTCCCTGCCAACAGAAGTTGGTCCAATAAAAGATACTTCCTCATGTACCCCATCTCTAACAGCAGCTCTGACAGACCAGTGGGAAAAATGAATTCTGGGTTGAGAATGCCCTGTTCCCAGTCCCTAGACATTTAAATATGAGGGTTGGGCATCTCAGCTGATATGCTGTCAACATGAAACAAGGAGATGTGGAATCTAAAGAAGATGTACATAGTGGAAACACCAACATTAATTGCATCTGGACATGAACAGGAAGCCAGTGGAGATTATAGTACACTAATGTCATGCAAGAAACACTTATAAAGGAGGAGGCAGTCATATTCTGTACAGGTTGCAACTTCAGTGTGGTCCTCAGGTGTAGCTCTTCAAGCAGAGTGCATTGCATTAATCCAGTCTGAAAGTGACACAGGTATGGATAACTGGCAAGACCCACATCAGAGAAGAAAGGTCATAATCTCTTAATCAAGAGTATGTATGTTTGTGGCTGGCCACAGTTTCTTTTTATGAGTCAACAAAGTAACTAAGGATCTAGTAGGCATCCTAGATAACTCACCTTACTAACAATGCAGACAAACTCATTATGTTGAATAAGCAGATACCCAGAGCAGGTGGGGAAAACATGAATTTTGTCGAGTTGGTCATATAGCCCCAATCCCCAGTTAAGTACTTAGAAAGCTAAAATACTTCACCATCTGGATCTAATATAAAGGAAACAAAGCTGAGTGCTTTTTGCATATTGATGGTCTAAGAGCCCAAGTAGTCTCATTTTCTCCCCTCCCCCCCCCCCCGCCAATGGCTTTACATACATCCAGTAGCGATTTGACGGGACAGAACTTATCATCCCACATACAGGCTGTGCAGCCAGAAGAGTGGTGGACCAACACTAGTCTGTGTTGTCAAACAGAAAAGAACCACTCTATCTAACCTTGTCAGTGTCAGCAAACACGTCAACAAAACACATCAACCTCTTGATCAATGGTATCAAAGGTAGCCAATAGATTCAAATAAATTGGCATGGGTACTTGATGCCTACCCATCACCAAAAGGAGAAAATCAGCCAATGAGACTTAGGTTGTCTTTATGCCATAGCCAGGTCTAATTCTAGATTTAAAATGCTGCAGATCTCAGAAATGCAGGTGTTTGTGGAACTGATTTACCTCAGCCTTATCAACGACCTTCCAGAAAAAAATGGGTTAGAATAGGGTGGTGACTGGAGAGATGACCCATGTCAAGATTTCACTTCTTATGCAATTGCTTGTTTAAGAGATACTGGTACCATTCTTTACCTGAGAGAGTGTTGACTGACTCCACCAATAATAGACCTACAGTTTCTCTACTTAATTTTTAAGCCAGCCATGAAAGGGGACACAAGTTGACAGACATTGCATGATGGGAAGCTTATTTCCTCCTGAAGTTCATATGAGACAGGAATATTGAGAAACATGTAGTATTTATTGTTTGGTGTATGTAGTTTGGCAGGGATTGTGTTTTCCTATTTGTTTGAAAAGCACCTAAACACATTTGTAGGTTGCAATATAAAGTAGTCAGAAACAAAACACTGTTTATTGTGGTGCCCCTAATGTGTATTATATCTATAAATGGAGATATACCAATCTTCTAAAACTGGAAGGGACCTTGAAAGGTCATTGAGTCCAGCCTCCTGCCTTCACTAGCAGGACCAGTTTTTGCCCCAGATCCCTAAGTGGCCCTGTAGATGGGTCCCGCCAGGGCTCGACCCTCCCTGAGGGGGAGGGAAGCCACACCGGCCTCAATGTCTTCCCTGCAATTACAATCTGCTCTGGCCTTTCGGCAGGTCAGAGCAGTGACAAAGTCAGAGGGGGTCCAGCCCTTGGTTCGGGCGGGGTACCAAACACAATTTAAACAGCCCTGGCCCTTTGGAGCAGGGCAGAGCAGTGGCAAAGTCAGAGGGGGCCCAGCCCTTGGTTCGGGCAGGGCACCCAAACACAGTTTAAACAGTTACAGGCCTCTCCGACTGGGAAGAGGGGGAATCTGCCACCCGGTTACAGGTGGCAGGGGGAACGCAGGCCCACCCACTCCTCTGCGTTCCAGCCCGGGGCCCTGGTAGCAGTTGTCACTGCTACTGCTGGCCAGTGGGGTCCTGACCGCAACACACTGACATGGGCAACGGTAGCTCTGCAGCCTGACTGGAGTCAGCTGCCCCCAGACTACTTCCTAACTCCCCCTCTATTCCTACCTGGTCCGGGGCCTCTGTTCCAGAGACGTCCAGGACCATCGGTTCCTCCCAATCCGGGCTGGGCGGCAGGTCCAGTAGGGTTTCGGGGAATTCGGGCCATGCCTGGTCTGGGGGCTCCTCGGGGCTGTAGTAGGGGCGAGGCAGCTCTGGCAGCTCCTGGTCTCGACCTCTGGCTTGGGCAGCCTCCTAGTCACGAGCGGCAGCAGGCACATCTGCTCCTGCCGGTGGCCGAGCCACAACTGAAGGCTGGGGCCTGGCTTATTCTTCCAGGTTGCCGCCTGACCTTTTGAGGAGCGGGACTTCCGCCCTGCAGCCCCGCCCCTGTGGATGACTGACGGGGCTTGACCCTCCCTGAGCGGGAGGGGAGCCACACCGCTTCGCTACAGGCCCCCTCAAGGATTGAGCTCAGAACCCTGGGTTTAGCAGGCCAGTGCTCAAACCACTGAGCTATCCTTCCCTCCTCTGCCTGTTGTTTCTTGATTTAGACTTAGGCTTTGTCTACACTGGCAAGTGAAAGACAAACTTGTTATTCGGAGGTGTTTTTAAAAAACAAAACAAAACCCACACACACAGTCCCAAAAGACACAAGTTTTGCCAACAAGCACCAGTGTGAACAGCGCTTTGTCGGCAGGAATACTCTCCTGCTGACAAAGCTAATGCCACTCATTGGGGTGGAAGTTTTTTGTTGGCATCAGAGCTTTCTCCTGACAACAAATAATGGCTGCACCCTGTGCCTTTTAGCAGCCTGGCTGTAGTGGCACAGCTGTGTCGCTAAAAGCTGCATAGTATAGACACAGCCTAAGTCCCTCACCCTAAGAGTTTAGTCTTTTTGTTATGCATTTGTCCACTGTCTAGCACAATGGGCTCCTGTTCCATGACTGGGGCTCCTAAGCACTACTGCATTATGCATTGTATTATTAGTGGCGAATCAGAGTAATTGCTGCTTTATTCACCTCCATAAATAAATATAACAAAAAAGATAATTTCTTAATTAAAACCAAATCTGTAGTTGGTTCCCATGTTACTTTCTACTTCCTGCAAAATGGAGTGTGCCTGTAGCTCTCCAGTGCCATGCTGCTTTAATTGCCTCTTTGAGTAGAGAGTTTGTTAAGAGAGAAATCATTCACACTTCAAAAATAGAGTGGCCCAGACACTGCCCTTAGTTTATAGACTTGTGTAACCACCACTCAGTAGAGCAAATGGCAAGGCCTTGTCAATCTGTTTCAGCTGTGTAACATTTTGACTTTAATAGAGGTACTCTGAATTTATGCCAGAGTCACAAGATTTGGAAGACTTTCAGAGTGTAACTGAGGCCCAGTGTTGAGGGGAAAATATTCCAGTTTGTTCAGTAGTTTGTAGTAAGTAACACAAACTTATTTCTTTCCTGGTAACATATCATAAAGGCATAACCCTATATCTTTCCTTAGTATTGTTACTTTGCCATCACTCTAAAAATGTTGCAAACTTGTGGCTCTTACAAGGTCTTGATAATAGGTAAATAATCTTTGTATGAATATAGTTAAGATGAACAAAATTGCAATACCCCTGAGAGAAGTAGTTAAGTCAACTGAAGCCCCAGTAATAGACACTAATAGGTCAGTGGAAGAATTCATCCATCAACTTAGCTACTGCTTTTTGAGGGGAGAGATGGAGGGTCTCTGTAGCAAGTGTCTACACTACAGTGCAGTGGCATAGCTGCAGCATTGCATCTGTATCTGTACTGTAATTGAATCTAATGAGTAAGTGATCAAACAGGAGAAAAAAACAGGACACAGAGTCTAGTTATTTGTTTTACAGTATCACCTAGGAGTCCTAATCTGAAAGTACATTACACAGCAGCTGGGAGATGTAATTCTCATTTTGAATGGATGAACGGACGCTACTTCTGCTCAAGCTAGCACATAAAAATAGCTGCATGGCCAGCCGCGGTGGCTCAGGCTAGTGGTTTGAGTACAATCCCGACCAACCTCCTGATTATATGTTTGGGTGGCTAACCCAAGCCACTGCCCAGGCCACAGTGGCCACGCTGCTGTTTTTAGGCACAGGCTCACATTTGTATATCTACCCAAGATGGGAATTACACCTCGCAGCTGCTGTGTAGATGTACCCATAGAACGAGACCTTAGTGTGCTAGGCGCTGAAACCAAACACAGAACCAAAAAAATGTTTCTCTCTATAGCACCCATTATTAAAAGTAGCTAAATGCTGTGTCTGGTGAAAGTTCCTCATCACACAGCCATCTCAACTATTACCCGTTTGTGTGTACCCCATAAAAGCAGCTCTTTAACTTTAAGACTGATCAGTTTGTTAGTGAGTTTATGACTGACTTAAGGGTTTTTTTCTGTTTGTTTGTTTTTTTAAAAGAAAAAATCCACAGGGAACAATGCCTACTGAGAAAATGATGCAAATCTTTTCCCTTGGATACGTGATGTGAATCACATTCCTGTATATTAGAATCTTATCTTCTCTTGTTTCATTTGACTGCTTAATATAGACATGGCTTTTCTCTCCTGTCACTGGTCCTTGATAGCACATTTCCCCCCAAATTGATCTTAAACTGGTATTTCGCAGAACTAGTTAGACATGACACAAGATGCATGGATAACATAGTTATTCAGGTTTTCAGTGTTCTTTCTAAATGGAACATTTTACACATCAGTGGGCTCTGAATCAGGCCCTCATAAAAGTGGAGCATTCTAAAAACTGTTATGATGTTTTAGTTGAACTTTTGCCCACTCACCCTGAGGATAGTGGCTCTCCTGGTACTTCCCCTTTTTCCTGCCTCTTTCCCTCTAGCTTTATCTCTCCTCCCAGCTAGCATTGCTCTGGTCTTTGTCAGTGCCTGTGGCATTAAAGTGCATGTTAACAAGATTCCAGATAATGCATAAATGTTAATTTTAAAACCAAATGGGTAGGTGAGTTTGACATATTAACAGCCTTATGAAATCTTGTCGTGATGTATTCAGTGTGTGGCAGAAGGGGAAAGGAGTTAAAAACAGAGGAAAAAGACCTTTAAGGCTTGTCTAGACTAGACTAAAAGGTGGATTGTTTTGGGTTTGTTTTTTTTTAAATATATTTATTAGCTCTTTAAAACCATTGGCTCTAGGCTGGAATTCACCTCTACAAGCCATGTTGAAACACAACTTATCTTGTCTTCATCAGACTCTTATGACATGTTAGTTAAAACATTTTAGCTAATACATTTTAAAATACACCTTTTAGACCAATATTGAAATGTACTGAGGGATTTCATTAGACTGAATCTTACATTTGAAATCTGTAGTTTTCTAGGGCCTATGCATATCTCCTATACCTATTTGTAGGAAGAAAAAAACAGCAGTTTACCTCTGGTAATCATTTCAGTGACTGTGATAACTTGACTCAAACACTTGAGGACTGCTAAGGATAACAGATTGTGAGAAATACAGGGTGTTACCTGGCTGTAATTGTTTCATGATGTTTTATAGGCCTTTGTAGCCTATCAATATGACTGCAATTTTTATGTGCATGATTTATAAAGGTTATTTTTTGTTGTTTGTGTCCCTTGTGATCATGGTGAGTAAAGCTCATTAGGAAATTCCTCTCCTCTTCCCCCAAATGTAAAACAGTTTTGTTTTCATTTTGTATGGGGGGGAAGGGTGCAGAAAGCTTTAAAAAAATGGTTTGGGGGGGCTGTTGACAAATGGATTTTTTTCCACAATCTTTGTTGTTTTTTCCCAAAAAAAATTCATTTTCAATTTAAAATGTTGGTGTAAGATTTTCATACAGTTCCAGTTATGAATCTAAACTGGATAATGACTTTATCTAGAATGTTACAATGGGAGGCATGTCATCTTAAAATGGTACTTACAAGAGGAGACTGTAATTGTTCCCTTCTAAATATGGAGGTGCAGCTTGCCTATCTTTAGCCAAACAAAATCAGCCTCGATGAGCCACCCTTTTGTATTGAAGATAAGGGTGACTACAGGCCATATAGTACTCCCTAATCTGCATTTAGCCCACAAACTGCACTTTGCCCATCTGTTATAGTAACATAGAAAAGCAATATTGTTCACTCAAGCATGAGGGAGAGAAAAAAACTAACCTGGCAAAAACAAACCATACCCTTCTATTTGTGTAGAACCAGCATCTATTATAGAAATATTTAGGTTATCAGTTTTTAAATGACCAAGACTGAACCAGTTCAAGCTCTTTTTAAAAAAAAAAAATCATCCAGATCATGAAAATGGAGTCATTCAAAACTAGCATATGGAAAAATCCCATTATCCCTTTTTGAGATAGAAACAAGCCTGGAGTGGATCTTCTAACTACATCCATGTACAGGCATGTCAGGCCACCCCTTCTGTCTGCTGTGCTTGGGAGAAGCCAGGGATTTTAAACTTACAAAAGCCCTTTTTCCCCCATAAGCAAGATCCTTACAGCTTTTTATGTCTTGTTTGCTGATAAGAATGAGCAGGCAAAGCAAGTGGATAGTACAATTCTTACCTGTGAACCAAAACACAGCTGGTGAAATTAACAACCCCAAAAGTCTTGTGAAACTCAAAAACAATAATTTTCATTGTATCATGCATTTTTATTTGTGCCAACATCCTTAACTGATGCTAGAAAGTAAATATGTAATGTCTGTAAAAGAACTGGGGTTTAACAACATGGAACAAACAGGCCACGGCAATTCTTTTTCCTTTATAAAGTGCCACTTTCTGGAGTGCTATAGTGGAGTTCCTAGTGACTTATTTAAAAAGTCTGTCATAGAACAATATTTCTTCTTCTTATACCTAGCAAGTACACTGATAATTCAGTGAGAGTAGAATGAGATAGTGTTACTCCTCACTGGGGGCACATTAGGTCAGTGCTCCATGATCTGCTCTGCCTTTATACTCATATCCATGGGAAATTTATGGTGTTAACTTTTGCAGGGCTTTATAAGAAAAATCATGTTCTGGTTATCTCAGACTGGCTCTCTCCCTGTGCAACACCACAGCATGTGAGATCAGCTGAGACACCAAAGATAAAACAAACACATACGCTCTGGTTTAATCATGAAGAAGTTTTCAGTGAAGGGTCCTCCTCTGTGAAATTAGCTTCAGCCATCACACTGTCAGAGCCTAGATTCGTTGACCTTCAGGTCATGCTACAAGGTCCGTCTGTTTTTTGTTGTTGTTGTTTTCATACCTGGAAGGAGATGGGATGAAAGCAATATGTAGTCACTTTTTTAAAAGCTGTTTGTCTGACAGTGATCTTATTTGTATATTAGGTTTTTATAAAGCATGTACATGCACCCATTTAGACACATAAAGTATGTGAGCAGAAACTAAATTAGAATCTGTACCCACGCATTGTTTTGTCTCAGATCCTCCTGTTTGTCTTCATTTCTCTTGCCTTTAAGAGGAGAGCAATGTTTTTATAGTCACTGATCAGGGCGATGAGGTGCCTGCTCCAAATGGCTAGAACAGCTGCTTTCTCTCACCCAGTCAAGAAATGGGAGTAAGAAAACAGCTGCATTTTCTAGACCACTGCCAGAAGCCTCTGTCCATCTCTGGACTGCTCACAAAGCCACAAGGGTTTTCCCTCTATGGAGTGCTAAAAGTGAAGCTGTTGCTCCAGGTGGATTCCCTTGTTAATTCCCAGCTCTGTGTTTAGGCCACTGAGATCTGTATTCATGTGTGTCTCTCTTTCAGTGAGCATGAATTGAATCCATTTTATTATATTACATCACATACAGTTACAATTTGTACTATTCTCCTGAGAGCTCCAGGGCTGGCTCCCGCTTTTCTGCTGCCCCAAACGGCAAAAAAAAAAAAAAAAAAAAGACGAGCGGTGGCACTTTGGTGGCAGCTCAATCATGCTGCTTCTTTGGTGGTGGGTCCTCCCTATCTTCCTCTCTGGCAGCAATTCGGCGGCAGCTCAAGAAGGAAGAGAGGGAATGAGGGACCTGCCGCCAAATTCCTGCTGAAGACCTGGACATGCTGCCCCGATACCAGACGGAGTGCCGCCCTTTGAATTGGCCGCCCCAAGCACCAGCTTCCTACTCTGGTGCCTGGAGCTGCCCTGGGGCATTCACATCTTGCCTGTCTCAATACAAATGGTCCTGAGATGGCTATTCTTGGTAACACGAGTCAGAAGTTGACAAGTCACTAGAGAGTAGAGGCCTAGATTTTTTCAAAAGGCTAGTTTCCTTTTTGTGGGTGGAAGTAGAGTGATTATCTATACAAATGCTGACTGTGATGGATTAGTATGTCTGCATGTACCTATGTTGTTTTGTGAGGGATAATTTGATTGTAAACCTGTTCTGTGCCTTCACCTGGGCATTGTAGCCACCTGAAACACACAGGGAGTGTCAGGAGAAATATTGGACCTAGCAGAGGGCTAACAGTGGAGAGTGGCTGACCCTTGGACAAAAGCTATGATCCACTAAAGTACTTGGGGGGCCTAAATGCCAGTTTTAGGCTTCACTGCGATACTCAAAACTCCCCCCAGTCCCTGCAGAGGCCAAGCTCACTTGTTGCCTAAGTTTTCAGGGTAAAATTTCTCTCAGCTCCTAAGTTTCTGATTCTGGGCTTGCACATTGTTGCTGTCTCTAAGTATCTGGATGCCTGTGTCCTACCTAAGCCCCAGAGTGAGCCACCAATTAACAGGAGATAGGCAGATGAACACCGGCTATCTCACCTGCGATACCTGATCATTAGGTGTGCTCGGAGGCTGCCTAGTGGATTACAGTCCATTCAAAATCTGGCCAGAGGAAGAGGAGGTGGCTGTGCTGCCAGCCTTATAACTTTTTAGCCCAATGGCTAGAGCACTCACCTGGGATGTGCCAGAGGGGGAGAAGAGATTTGAACATGGATCTCTCACTGCTTTTCTTCTCTTCAGGTGGGGGGAAATTGAACCTGGGTCTTCCACCTCCCACTTGAATGCTCTAGCCACTGGGCTACAAGTTATAAGGTGGGTACCGCTTCCTTCTCCCTCAGCTGTTTTGTGTTGAATGAGGCAGGGGCCTAACTCATTCCTGCAAGAAACTGCTTAGGTGAGTCAACTGACTCAGGCTTTCACTTTGGGGCTAAAAATAGCAGGGTAGACAAGTGGGACTGGGCTCTGAAATCCAGGGAGCCTGAACCCAAATATCTACACTGCTATTTTTAGTCCCATAGCGCAAGCCTGAGTCAGTTGACCTGGGCTCTGAGACTGTTGCGGCAGGTCTTTGTTTGCAGTGGAGACATACTCTTAGGCACCTCTCTGTGTGAGAGTGCCTATCTCTCCCCATTCATTGTGTGTGGAGCCTAGGCACCTAACCTCCAGTATTGTGGATCACAGTGATTTTCCTGTTACTTTCGAAGTGCCTAAAAGTTAGGTGTTGCAACACTGAGCATCACAATGCCTAAGTCCCTTTGTGGATTCAGGCAGGGGTGCCATTTCAAACTTGGAGGAGGCAACTTTAACTGTGATTCCAGGGGCTATTTAGGCACCTGAAAACTAGTTTTTTTTGAAGATGGGGGGTGGGGCACAAACAAAAATTATAATGCAAAGGGGGAGTTCAGCTCAAAAAGTTTGAAACCCACTCAGGGTGGAGGCAGGGTGGGTAGCTCAGGCTGCAGGGAGGGACTGTCCGGAGAGGGGTGTAGCCCAGTGTCCAGGCAGGGGGTAGCTAGGGCCTGTGTGCTGGGACTCAGGAGGGGCATAGCTCAGGATGCAGAGTGGGGCTGTGTCTGAGGGGGTGCTGCTGCTGAGGGACCAGCCATGCACTCAGTCTCTCAGTGACACAGTGGGGGCAGCTCTGAGGTAAGGTTGCCAACTTTCTGATTGCAGAAAACTGAACACCCTTGCCCCACCCCTGTTCACTCAGTCCCTCCTGTCCCTTGCTCACTTGCTCATCTTCACTGGGCTGGGGCAGGGCGTTGGGGTGAGGGCTCTGCCTGGGGGTGCAGGTGCTGGGGTGGGGTCAGAAATGAGGGGTTCAGGGTGCATGAGGGGGATCTGGGCTGGGGCAGAGGGTTGGTGTGTGTGAGGAGGTTAGGACTCCAGTTAGGGGTGCAGTCTTTGGGGTGGGGCCAGGGATGAGGGGCTTGGGGTCCAGGAGGGGGCTTAGGGCTGGGACTGAGGGATTTGGAGTGCGAGAGTGGGTGCAGGTTCTGGGAAGGAGTTTGGGTGCAGAAGGGGGCTCAGTGCTGGGGCGGGGGGTGGGGGTCCAGGCTCTGACCGGTCAGAGCTTATGGGCTCCTGGAAGTGGCCATCATGTACGGCTCTTAGGCTGAGGGGCCACGGGGATCTGTGCATTGCCCATGCTTACAGGTGCCGCCCCTGGAGCTCCCGTTGGCTGGGCCAATGGGATCTGCAGAGCCGGCACTCAGGCTGCCCCTGCACCTAGGAACTGGACATTCCGGCTGCTTCTGGGGAGCTGCGTGGAGCCAGAGAAGGCAGGGAGCCTGCCTTAGCCCTGCTGCACCACTGACCAGACTTTTAGCGACCCAGTCAGCACTGCTGACCGGAACTGCCAGGGTTCCTTTTTAACTGGGTATTCCGGCTGAAAACATGATGCGTGGCAACCCTACTCTGGGAGCTGGGGCAAGGGGCGTGCTCTGCCCACCCAGGGACACAAGGGGTGGTGGGAGGGGGACACTCTGACATCAGCCCCTGCCCAGCTCTGCACAGCAGATCAGGCTGTCAGTCCCAAGCGGCACTCCATGGTGGGGGTGGGGTAGGGGTGGGGCAGTGGATGCAGATGGCAGCAGAACATGGCTGCATCTTCCCTCCTGCTGCAAACTTCACCCATATATGGTAGAAAATTTATGAGAGGGAGGACAACAGTTCCCCTCCTTCCCTGCGACACCCCCAAACCTCCCTAAATGCTACCTTTGATCTAGACAGAAGAGCTGGCCACTGCCAAAGGAAACCAGCTCTTCCAAGTGGGCTGTAACAAAGCAATAGATCACCTGATGGAGGAACTGAGACTGACCAGGCATATCACTTGGCAGAGGGGACTAGAAACTATAAAAGGACAAGGTCTCTCAATGACCAGAACAAGAAGACAGGATTGAACAGGAGGAATGGGTATGGCAGGGCAAAATCTTGCAGTCTCTGAACAGACACTGACCAAATCCCAAAGGACTGTGGGAGTGGTTAGGAAACTGAGGCAGGGATTTGTGTGCAGGTTTTGTTGTCTTTCCATATATAATTCCTTGGCTTTTCTATGAGTAAAGTGTGATTGGTTTAGAATTCTTTTTGCAAAATCTCTGGGTTCTTGCTTCAACTACGCATCCCTGAAGAAGTGTTAAACTATAAAGCAGAATACCCGTGAGGATCAAGCTCTGGAAATGGTGTTCTTGTTCTTGAGTGACTGGGGTGTCTTTGGAGGCTTAGGGCAGTTGAACTGTGGAGTGCCATTCCCTGGAAGTGGTATTAGACAGAGCATGTGCCTGAGAGGCCACAGGCTGTGGCTGAAGCCTTCTGAGGTCTACGGGGATTGTGGAAGCACGTAGATCCAGTGTTTGGATACAGCCAGAGCAGCCTGGTGAATATCCATCAGGGAGAGCTCAACCAGGTCTGTAATGGACACAAATATTTGCACCAGAAGTTATTTTGAAGAGAAAATCACCTTCCTGAAAAGGGAGATCAGGTTGCAGTGCCTCTAGATCAGTGGCTCTCAACCTTTCCAGCCTAGTGTACCCCTTTCAGGAGTGTGATTTGTCTTGCATACCCCAAGCTTCACCTCACTTAAAAACAACTTGCTTGCAAATCAGACACAAAAATACAAAAGTGTCACAGCACACTACTACCAAAAAATTGCATACTTTCTCATTTTTACCATATCATTATAAATCAATTGGAATATAAATATTGTACTTACATTTCAGTGTATAGTATAAAGAGCCATATAAACAAGTCATTGTCTGTATGAAATTTTAGTTTGTACTGATTTAGCTAGTACTTTTTATGTAGCCTGTTGTAAAACTAGGCAAATATCCAGATGAGTTGATTTACCCCCTGGAAGACCACTACGTATTCCCAGGGGTATGCACACCCTGGTTGAGAATGACTGTTCTAGAAATCTGGGCTATAGTGTCATTCACTAATCCTTTCATCAACCCTCCACACCAGCCCACTGGGCCTTGAAGGACTTGTGTATTCATTCATGACTGTTAGTTTGTCTGTGGGTGTCTAGAGAGATTGATCTACTTGAATAAAGGTAATCCTAGGGTAACACATCTAGGAACTTCAAGCATGGCTAATGGATTCTTTCACATGTGCTCTCATCTAGTCACAGGGATACTCCTGGTACAAGTTCAGACCACAATAGATTGTATATTCATAAAGAATTGACTGGATGTGGTAGTATTTTGCCAGTTGTGCTTTCCAATCCTGGCAGCACAAAACTAGGTTAAAGTACAGAGCTCGCTTTGATACACACTAACTTCAGACTGATATCTCAAAACCAAGGGGAAACAAAGGACATTAGAATGTGTCTCTGAGTGTGACAAAGAGCTGTGTTATACCATTTGTTATAGGCAGCCATAGTGCTTAGAATTTAGTTACTGTAGAAATTGTTAAAGACAAGTTGTCTTTGCTAAAAGACTGTCATGAATACTCCTTAAAGGATATGAGATCTTGTTTCCCATTTCAATGACAGAATCTGAGAGCGGCTGTTCAAATTAAAATGTTGTTGTTTCTGGTTCATTTAATTATTTAGGACTATGTTCGTATGGATCAGACTTTTTAAATTCCAATTTAAAAACATCTCTTGTCATTTTCACAA
This sequence comes from Gopherus evgoodei, assembly GCF_007399415.2. NCBI lineage: Eukaryota > Metazoa > Chordata > Testudines > Testudinidae > Gopherus > Gopherus evgoodei. The sequence goes on from NC_044322.1 coordinate 300,296,040, forward strand.
AATTCTGCTAAATAAGGCTAAACAGTGACTGAATTCATAACACCAACATACTTGCGATGATATCTTGAACGTAGTGCTTCCTGTTTTAACAAAACAGGTTGTTCTAGATATTGAGTGTCAACAGCATGGTTGTATACAGGCAATAAAGAGTGTCTTTCCCAGAGAACTTTGTTAATTATTCATTAGGGCACTGACATGGATCTGTGATGTTTGAGGCACCTGTAGTTTTAGTTCATTTAGCTCCAAGAATTCCAGGACGTGCATTGCAGTGCTGATGCATGCCTGTGTTACCCATGAAGTAACATTAAACTTCATGTTAATCTGTTTGTTAATTCTCATTATGCAGTGCTATGCTCAAACTCATTCTAATCCTGTTCCCCTGGCCAGTGTAGATCACGCCAAAAACTCGTTTGTTTGTAATGTAATGAGTCTTCGCTTGGCAGCATTTGATCAGTTAATTACAAACCTGTGTAAATTAAAAAAAATTAATATGGTGGTAACTCTTGCCCTTAGCAATTTTTCTGTACTAATCACACAGCAATTTCACACTTCTCACAAAAAAGAGCAATAGATTAGAACTCCTACTATGTATTGTTAGATGCATCACATGTACATTTAAGATCTCTTCACTTGTAAAAAGTATGTTGTTGGTTTTTCTTAGCAACTTGCAATCCCAGAAATAGAACTAAGTAAACAAACTGATTACAGTAGAGATACAAGGCTTTTTGTTGTACATAACAAGATCCCGTTCAGCCTTAACTTTCCTTTTCTATGTATCTATGGTGTTCTGTTCCCATCACCAACCAGTTTTTAGTGATGGAATGGAGTATTACATGATAGTTGTGTTATAAAACACATCTGAATCAAAAAAAATCATATTGCAGAGATTGTACTAGATGCAAGCAATTTTTACTGCTTTTATGCCTTGAAGGACATACTTGGTACAGGTATAGTAACTGGCTTTTGTGCCAACATTCAAGTTGGCTATGTGGATATTTGAGGGTTTACAGTGCTATTCCTGACTCTAAAGGAGCAGGATTACTCTGAGCCTGGGCACCTCATAATTAAACAGAGGATACAATATATAAAACTATTTAGAACTTTGAGACATGCACCGTAGCCCTGAAGCACATGACTGCCTCTACTTGGAGTCCTAATAGACAGCCCTAAGATGTTACTCTGGTGGACGTGGAGCTGCTGTGTAATAATTTAATGAATGCTGTATGACTTAAGTCCAGTATAGATATACAGTAACTAGTGGAGTTTCCCCAGTGAGTGTATTTAGTTTAATAGGGGGCTGTTGGAAAAACAAGCAGGAAGGCAACACAAGCTAGATAAGCAGCGTCTCAAACATATTTGGTGGTGATTACAAAACAATGGCTGAGCTATTAGTGGTAGGGTGTCCAGACAGCAAATCTGAAAAACCAGGGCAAGGGATGGGGGGTAATAGGAGCTTATATAAGAAAAAGACCCAAAAATCAGGACTGTCCTTATAAAGTCAGGTCCAGCCAAAGTTACACACGCTGTCTTGCCAAGACTGGGACCAAGAGAATAAAGGGTTGCTAAATGGTTAAAAAGAAACTCTCTGGAGAGAGTGAGGGGTGAGCTGTTCATTCAGAGAACCCACTGACAAGAACAGACATCCCCTGCAGGAGTATCTGAAGCAGTTGTCGCTGCCAGGGGATGGTAAGCCTTAAGGAAGACATAAGTTTTAATATTTTAAGATCTTTTTATCTGGAATGCTTTGGTTCTAAATAAATAGTACTGTGTTTTGAAAGGCTATCTGATCAGCAGGGCTGTCCTTAGCTTTTCTGGGGGGCTCTATGTGGGGGGGGGGAGAGGAGGAGGAAGAAGCAGGCCTCTGCAAGGGGGGCTGGCTGACTTGGAGGACAGGGGGGAACCGCCCCCCCCAGCCAGGGCCAGCGCTTCCGTTTAGGCGACCTAGGCAGTCGCCTAGGGCGCCAGGATTTGGGAGGGTGGCATTTTGCCGACCTCGGCGGCAATTCAGCGGTGGGGAGTCCTTCCGCACTCTGGGTCAGCAGCGGCAATTCTGCGGCAGGTCCTTCACTTGCTCCGGGACCCACCGCCGAAGTGCCCCGAAGACCGGGAAGGACACCCCCTCCCCCGCCGCAGAATTACCGCCAAGGACCGGAGCACGGAAGGACCCCCGCCTAGGGCGCCAAAAACCCTGGCGCCGCTCCTTCCCCCAGCACTCACCAGCAGCACGGATGGAGCTGGGTTGCTGCACTTCCTGCTACGCATGAGTGCAGGCCCAGCCCTGCTTCAGTCCTTAGGAGAGTGGGGGCGGGGCGGGGCTGGGGTATGGACCATGGGGCAGGGGTTGCGGCTGGAGCAGCACGCAGCTGTGCAGGGCACCAGGAAATTTGGTGCCCCACATTTCCTGGTGCCCTACACAGCTGCATACTTTGTGTATAGGTAGGGACGGCACTGCTGATCAGTGAAGGCTGCTGGTCATTGCTCTCAAGGAGTAGAACTGCAGGTACCAACCATAACTCAGGCTTGCGAGGTAGTCCTAATTAGCACCAGAGGACTGCAGCCTGAGACCCCATCTGAGAGTGAAGAATCAAATGATTCCACCTGGAGCAAGATGACTGCTGGAGGCCTGATACCTGAGAAGGGGGGCACTCATGATCAGGAGGGGTCAGAGGTGCAGTTATCCTTTTAACTGTGGCAGTTATTACAAGCATTGCAGCATATCAGTCACTGAGATGTTTAGTCTCTTTACATTATAAGACATAAAACAAGTTGTCTGCATCTGGGAACCATAGATAGACACTATCTCAAAGCTATAGCACATATCTGTGAACTTCTATGTTTTGTACAAAGCGTTTTATGGACTGCAAAGGTGATAGGACTTCCAACTAGCCTCGTTGTCTTTACCTTTCAACAACCTTTTTCTGCTCAGAGCAAGCAATTTTCACTCAAAAGTGTGTTGGTCTATTTTGAAATAACATAAGCCTATTGAGATCTGGTTGTATCACCAATTCTGATGCATTAAACTGTTTGAAATTTCCTGTCAGATGAGTTGTTGCCACACTCTGAATATTGGAACTTGTCTTTGCTCCTGTGGTGCTACTTGTTTCATATTTAATTAGTACAGCAAAACCAAGAATAGCTGTAATATCTCCTTGCTGTAATGGAAGCCAGTAAGTACACTTCTAAAAACAACTGTGCAAAAGAATAACATACAAGTCAGAGCAAAATGGAGGATTGTTGCATGCCTGTACTACAAGGGTCGGCAACCTGCAGCACATGTGCCAAAGACACGCCAGCTAATTTAAGTGGCACTCTCCTGCCAGCCGGGATCCCAGCCGCCAGCCCTGCTCAGTCTGCTGCCTGCCTGGGTGGACAGAACCCCAGACTAGCAGCGGGTTGAGTGGGGCTGGCGGCTGGGACCCCGGCTGGCAGAGGCCAGGGGACAGAAGCCCAGATTGGCAATGGGCTGAGCGGCTCAGCCCGCTGCCGATCTGGGGTTCCATCTGCCACCCTCACTGCCAGTCTGGGGTTCCATCTGCCAGCCCTTGTAAACGTAAAATGTATTACTGACATGCGAAAACTTAAATTATAGTAAATAAATGAAGACTTGGCACACCACTTCTCAAAGGTTGCCGACCCCAGTTCTACTACCTTATAAATCATGACTTTAACTGTCATTTATCCTCTATTGCCATGCCCTTTCACTGTTGATATCTAGCCCTTGAATGTGACAAATATATTCCCAGATGCTTTGCAAAGTCCAATATGACTGGCAACAGAACATGGTCCTTACGTCCAATGGTCTGTCAGAAAATGCTGTTTTTAGTCTGTCTTCTCATTTTCTCTGAATACTACAGGCTGTTTAGAACAACAGTGAACAACTACTAAGAAATTTTTCCCTTGAAACAAAAAATAAAACCCATGTCTTTTTTTTTATCTGATGGCTGACCTAAAAGTCTTACGTTTCTTCATGGGATCTTTCTGGTCACTGTATTCAAGCACATCTGTATTGCATTCTGAATGTCATGTGATGTACCTGGTCAATACATCACAGCTCTAGCTGAAGAAGAGTTCACAGAAGTTCATTTTCACAGAAGTTGGTCCAATAAAAGGTATTACCTCATTCATCTTGTAGTGGTCTCTCTCTCTCTCTCTCTCTCTCTCTAATCCTTCTGAAATCTTGGATGACTGATGCAGGCATTTTAGCAATTCTTTCCTAACTTCTCCTTGATAACAACTTTGCTATCTACTACTAATAGTACTTCACCTTAAATCCTCAAATAATCCTTCATGGCCTATTAAAACTGAAGCATCTGGTGGAGTGACCGCCTCAAAGCGACTGTAGCACCTCAGCTTCTTTTGTGGGAGTTCCTTTGATGTCAGCCTCTGAGGCTGAGCCCTCAAGAGTGAACACCTTGTTAATGTAGCCTTTCATCAAGGCAGCACAAACAGGAGGGAGGGAAGACCGCATAGCAGACAGAGACAGACACTCACCTTATGTGTGGGAGAGTGAGAGAGATGCACCCTGCCCCTTTAAGTAAGCTGACCCACTCTTAAGTGCATTGTCTTTTTAAGTGGATCAGGAAGTTGAGACAGCAGCTGCTGCCCCAAGCTCTCTCTGGGTATGGATACACTTGCAACTTCAAAGCGCTGCATGGGAGCGTTCCTGCGGCAGCGCTTTGAAGTGCGAGTGTGGTCGCAGTGCCAGCGCTGGGAGAGAGCTCTCCCAGCGCTGCAGGTACTCCACTTCCCCGTGGGGATTAGCTTACAGCACTGGGAGCTGCACTCCCAGTGCTGGGGCACTGTTTACACTGGCGCTTTACAGTGCTGTAACTTGCTCTGTTCAGGAGGGTGTTTTTTCACACCCCTAAGCGAGAAAGTTGCAGCGCTGTAAAGCACCAGTGTAGCCAAGGCCTCTGTCTCTCTCCATCTGTGTCCCTTCCCTGCTCTATATGGAGAAGGGGTAAGTGAGGTGCAGGAGTAAGTGGGAGGGCGACACCCTGACATTAGCCCCCTTCCTTCCCTACAAGCAGGAGTCTCTGGGAGCAACTCCAAGGCAGAGGGCAGTAGCAGCACATGGCATGGGGGGAGGGATAGCTGAACTGCTGATTGATAGCCTGCTGGGCGGCTGCAGCACAGGGAACTTAGGGGAGCTGGAAGCTGATGGGGAGGCTAATGGGGAGGCTACCGCTCCACCCTGGTTCCAAGCTAGCTGCAATGGGCTGCTCTTCCTGCAAGCAGTGGACAAAGATGTTAGAAGGGAGCATTGATCAACTTTAAATGACCATCCCTAATTGATCAGCAATGTAACAACAAAACAACATTAACCGGGATGACTTTAAGTGAGGAGTTACTGTATGTTCCTTGTTGCTGAGGTCAGACTCCATGAGGACATGCAGTCAGAGCAGCTGCTTTACCAAGGGCCACGTGTCCTGTGAGCTGGGAGAAGCTGAGCCCAGGAGCAGAAAACAAGCTGTTGTCCCTAATTCTGAAGCATTTTGCAGCAGGGTTTTCTTTACATCTATACACGTGTGACTTAACTGAGTGATTGGTTAATCAGTTAGCTGACTGGCTAGCAGTGATTTCAGCAGAGGAAGAGTTTGCATGGATTCCAACTGAAGATTCCTACAAGCAAGTGGAGGGAAGAGGTTGTTTTAGACTCAGCAAACTGTATAGATTTGGTGATCAAAGACTGAGACTTAGACGAATTAAACTTAAGCTTTTGGGAACTCTTAGGGTACGTCTATACTACCCACTGGATCAGCAGGTAGTGTTCGATGTATCAGGGATTGATTTAATGCTTCTCATCTAGACGGGATAAATTGATCCCTGAATCAATGCCTGTACTCCACCTGAGCAGGAGGAGTAAGCAGAGTTGACATGGGAGCCACCGCGGTCGACTCATCTGGCCGTCCTCACGGTGGCAAGTCGAACAAAGATACTTTGACTTCAGCTATGCCAATAGCGTAGGTGCTGAACAGGGATTTCCCTACACCAGCCCGTACCACCCCCACCCTAGTTTTGTGAACTAGTTATATGCAGTGTTGCCAGTTTAGTGATTGTTTGCAAATTTGAATTGAAATTGAAACATTAATACACACTTTAAAAGCATATACAGTGTATGATAAAATATGTGTATCTGAAAAAGTACAATAGATTTGAAAAGTATAAATATAGACTAGCTTCTTTATACAGCTGTTTTTTATGACAATGTCAGAGCATTCATTCTGGGGAGGTTGGCCAACCTAATAATTTCAAATTATTGAAGCAAAGTCTAAATGAGCTCTCCCTGACAGCTAGTGATGAGTTATGGGAAAAAGACTTCAGGACCAGACTGTATTTACATTCACACTTAATCTACATAGGTATCCAGCAAACAGACCTGCGTTGCCCAAGTCATAGATTTTGGCTGGGGTTGAGTTACAAATCACTTTAATGTGGCACAGGGGGTAATGTAATGTAATGTTGTTCTTATTGTATGAGTAAAGGGCAGTAGAACTGTACTTAGCCTGTGCTGATTGAGGGCATCAAGAGAGAGTGGGGACAGATGTTTTGCTTGATGGTCTGCCTGAGTCACAAGTACTATTTGACCTGCCCCTCTCCACTGTTTAAAGACAGAGCTGATTAGGCTCCATAGATAGTCTTTTGTTTTGTTAAGTGACCACTGCAGCTGAAATCAGGTCTAAGTGCTTAGACCTGCTGTGGGACAGTGTTTCTGTGGAGCCTAGTCTGCACTAGCAGCAAGGTTCTCCCACTGAGAGCTCAGCTGAAATCACTGAGAGCTGGGTGGAACCTCAGGAGACCACCTAGCAGAGGTCACAGTGGCAGGTGGCAGCAGAAGGTGACTGTGCAGGGCCATTGGCAACAGAACAATGGAGTGAACCATGGCAGAATGAACAACAGTGGCCAGAGTGAACAGTGAGCAGCTGGAGGAATGAGCAGGGTGCCTTCTTGCTCCCCACCTGGGAGGTGAACTCATGTGAAAGGACCTCTGAACTCTGAGTCTCCACTGACCAAGGACAACACTGGTAAGCATTAATGAGGCTGTTAAGAATGCTGGAGACACAAAGTTCATGCGAACAAACATGGCTGTGGCATCATACTTTCTATTTAAGCAAGAGAGAGACCACACACACTACAAACTCCAGGCCAATGTTAAGTGCATTGTCACTTGTTCATCCTGAAGTTGAACACTGGTTCCGAACAAGACCAGCAAATGCTCGCTATCTTTCTGCAAGAAACTCAGCTGACTGGTTAGAAGCATGCAGTGCAACAGTGAAAGACTCAACAGCTGAAAAAGTGAAGAACTCTCTCACCATGAAAAAGATATGCATACATGGCTGATGAATGCAATGATGCAAATGGGCATCAAGTATTAAGTCATTGTGTACATTATCTTGATGTCAGTGGTAGTCCAGTAGGTGCATTTCTAGATGTTCAAGTAACAGAAGACACATTGGCTGCATCTGTGACAACCCATATCTTAGAGTTAAATTCTTGTCAATGGAACTCCAGATAAATGGCAGCTTGTGAATTTGATGGAGCTGCAAACTTCACTAGAAGACATGGTGGAGTACAAGCTTTGCTCAGAGAAAAGTGTAACCCTTATCTCTCCTATACACGCTGCAGAGGCCATCTACTGCAACTAGCGCTAGTATGAGCTGCAGACTCTTCAAAAGACATTTGGGAAAAAAAAGCTATAAATGCAATGTCTTCATTATATTCTTTTTTCAGCAAGAGTCCAAAAAGACTGAATATCTTGGAAAACATAGAAGATACACTGGGACTGAAGTTCAAATTAGTCCAACCTGGGAAAACCCGCTGGCTTTCTCATGAGCAATCCTTGGCTGTTGTCTTGAAATTACTCCAGCCATTATTACGGGCTTTGGAAAGTATCTTCCAAGATGGGATGGATCTATGTAGTGAGGCTGGTGGATTACTTTTGCTACTACATTCACAGACGACTATTGCCATTCTCTCTCTTGTAAGTCTACTGTTGAAACCACTTGGGTCATTAAACAATGCCATCCAGGCATCTGCTACAACATTAGTAGATCTTTATCCAGCAATAGAAGCTACGTTTGGATCAGAGAGCTATCCATTGAAAAAGTACTGGAAGAAGCAAAGACTTCAGTCCAGAAGTTGATTAATGAAGGCATTTATATTGAATCCTTAAATAAAGAGGACAAGAAGTGTTTGTTAAGGCAACTGAAAAAGTACACAGACTTGATTCTTAAAAATCTACAACGGTGACTTATAGCTTCTGCTCAACCTCTGCATAGCTTCTATAGGTCCCTGTCCTATAAAACACCGGCGGTTGAGTGGAGTAAGGCACTACCAGCAATGGGGCTGCCATGTGCTCAGGACAGAATAGAGAATTTGAACACAGAGTGGAATATCATATGATGAATGAATGAAGATTTGACTTCAACTTCTTTTTTATCATCACTAGTGGCTTGACCTGATCTTTATGCATGTTTCCTGGGATGAAAGAAGTAGGAATTCATCTCTTGCTACTCTCAGTCACAACAGCTACAATTGAGTGTTCGTTTGCCTCATTGAATTTTGTGTTCTGAAAGAAGTTGCCTTCTGCCTGATCATGTGAATGATCTAATGAGCATATCAGTTGACAGAATGGAAGTACCGGACACACGAGAAGCCACCAAAGATGAACGCACTGCATTCAAGAAGTTCATTAACAGAGTTGTGCAAAATTAAAACAAGAAACCAAAAAGGCTGTAAATGTGGTGCTTCATAGAAGGCTTGAGCAGCCAACTTTAATTTGTGTGATGATTTTAAAACATGAGTTTAAATCTAATAAATTGGCCATGAAACATTTTTTCATTTTTTACTGTGGTACCATAGAGCCCACCTTCACCCTCACGGTCTCACCGCTCGTCGGCTCTGACCCCCCATAAATTCAAACACTCCCCCTAATTTCAATTCCTGGGGGGAAACACTAGTGCCGAAGCTAGCCAGTAAGACATGCTGAGGAGAGGGGTGGAGCTTAAGTCCCACCTATCTCAGGGAGTTAGGCCTCATCTACACCTAAACATTAGATGACCTAGCTACATCCCTTAGAGGTGTGAAAAATTTCATGCCCAGTGTGACAGTTAGGTTGACTTAACCCCCACTGTAGGTGCAGCTAGGTTGATAAAAGAGTTCATCCATTAACCTAACTACCACCCCTTGAGATGGATTAACTACAGCAATGGGGAAAATCCCTTCTATTGATGTAGGAATCATCTAAACTACAGCTGCAGCAGTGCTGTAGTAGTGCAGACATACCTTTTTAGTTTCCTAACTCTTGGCTGTGTGGAGTAAGGGCCTCCCTCTATTTGGGATTTACAACTGAACTCTCTCTCAGAGTAGATAGACTCATGGATACCCATAAGAGGTCATCTTCTTAGTTTTTATTTAAACTTGAGGATGGACGTGAGGGGAAAAAAAATTTCCCCCTTCAGTACTCTCCCAAAAGAAACTTCTTCTTCGAGTGCTTGCTCATATCGATTCCAATTAGGTGCGCGCGCGCTGTGTGCACGTTCGTTGGAAGATTTTTACCCTAGCAACACTCGGTGGGTCAGCTGGGTCGCCCCCTGGAGTGGCGCCATTATGGTGCCGGATATATACCCCTGCCTAACCAATGGCCCTTCAGTTCCCTCTTGCCGCCCATGACGGTCGTTGGAACTGTGGAGCGCGGCTTTGCTGATCTCCACATCCCTAGCTACTCGTAGTTCTTTGCTGTTTATTGTGTGTATAGTTCAAGTTCTTGTAGTTAGTATTAGTTGTTATATTTATAGTTAGTGTATATAGCTTAAGGGGGGATCGGGGATTAGCCCCTTTCCTCCACCTGGTACGGGCCCATGCCGAAGGCACCGGGATTCAAACCGTGCTCGGCATGCCAAAAGCTGATGCCAATAGGGGATCCCCGCGACTCTTGCCTCAAGTGCCTTGGGGGGGATCCCACCTTACCGATAAGTGCCGCATCTGCAAGTCGTTTAAACCAAGGACGAAGAAGGAGCGGGACTTTCGATTGAGACAGCTCCTCATGGAGTTGGCACTTAGTCCTGCAGCATCTATACCGAGCGCCCAACAGACTGCTTCCGTAAGGAGCGCCCTGTCGGCCCCAGACCGCTCTGGTACCGAGAGGGAGCCTCAGCATTGACATCTGCTCGGCACCGCTCCCTGTCCCCGAGACCCAGGAAGCAACATAGCACTCCAGCTGCTTCAGCTCCACAAAAGGAGCTCTTTTCAAAGATGGTTCATCCAGCACGGTCATCTGCCACGGCACCGTCGACTGTGGCACCGCCGATTGCGGCTCCATCGAGCGCGGCACCGTCGATTCCTGTTCCACAAGGGCCGTTGAGTCTGATGCCTGACAGCTCCCTGGCTCATGCTGTGGTTGAGCTTGCCCTCCCTTCTACACTGGAGACCGCCACGGCAAGGGAGCTCATCGCCATGACAGAGTCGACACGGCTTCAACCCCCGGCACTGCCGGTGCTGATCATACAATGCATCGGGAAACCGACCCGAGTAAGGCCACCTTCCATTGGTCCAACAGAGAGATGTCGTTCAAGATCACGGTCTCACAGACGCTCTCGATCACACTGTTCTCACTCCCGGCGCCGCTCGCAGTCCCGGCACCACTCTCCATCACAGTACTGGTCTCACTCGCGGCACCATTCGACATCTCGTTCGCCGGCCAGATGCTCCTGGTACCAATCTGACTCACGACACCGCTCTCGGCACCGTGTATCCTGCAGTCGCTCCAGACAAAGGGACTCGGGATCCCGGTCAACCTCCCGGCACCGCTAGGGTAGAAGGTCCCAGTCTCGCTCACGGTACCGTTATAGCTCCCGGTACCATTCCCCAGTACCGCCCCAGGATTGAGCATCCAGAACTGTGGCGTCCTCCCAGGGCCTATTGGCACCGCCGTGGCCATCGAGACACAAATCGGTGTCATCACAGGCTGGTAGCGCATCCTATCCTCAGGAGCATGACTCTGACATCCACAGCCATATATTTCCAGAGAGCCAGAGCCACGAGCAAGGGCCTCATCACTGGTCCTTCTGGAAATTGTGGGCATACCACCCAGCCCAAGGTGCTCCATCAGTGGCTCCACGGTCGGCCCCATCAGAACACTGGGTACCAGAGGTGACAGTAAGCTGCGCCCCCGCACGGGCACGGATGAGGCTCCGATACCATCTGCAGACACCCAGGTTCCAGCTGACGCAGATGACACTCCTGAAGTACAGGAGCCTCCACAGGACCCCCTGGTCCCAGGCTTCTCCTCCTCCTCGCCTGGCGGGAACATCCTCTTTAGGCCCTCCACCAATTGATCTCAGGGCCTATCAAGACCTTTTGAGACGAGTGGCTCAGAATATGAATTTACAGGTGGAATGAGGTCCCTGAAATAGAGGACCCTGTCATGGACATCCTATCGGCTGATGCACCTACTAGAGTGGCACTTCCGTTTATCCGCATCATACAAGCTAACACGGACACCATTTGGCAATCCCCAGCCTTGATTCCACCTACAGCAAGGGTAGTAGAGAGAAAATATATGGTCCCCTCAAAGGGGTATGAATATCTCTACATTCACCCACCTCCTTGCTCTTTAGTGGTGCAATCGGTGAACGAGAGGGAGCGTCATGGCCAGCAAGCCCCGGCTCCTAAGTCACAGGAGGCTAGGCGCATGGACCTCTTAGGCCACAAAATATACTTGGCCGGGGGCCTTCAACTTAGGGTGGCAAACCAACAAGCCCTCCTAAGTAGATATAACTTTAACACGTGGGTGTCCTTGGGGAAGTTTACGGAGCTTCTTCCCCAGGAGTCCTGTCAAGAATTTATGGCCCTACTTGAGGAAGGTAAAAAGGTAGCAAGAACCTCTCTCCAAGCCTCTCTGGATGCAGCAGATTCTGCAGCCAGAACTCTGGCATCAGGAGTGACGATGAGGCGTATCTCCTGGCTCCAGGTATCAAGCCTTCCCCCTGAATTACAAAAACTATTCAGGATTTGAAGACCAGGACCTGTTCTCAGATTAGACTGACCCCAGATTGCAAAGTCTGAAGGACAATTGTGTTATAATGCGCTCGCTGAGTGTGCACATACCAGTGACCCAATGCAGGTCCTTCCGGCCCCAGCCACACCGCCCTTACACCCCGCCTAGGCCACGTCAGGACTTTAGCAGAAGGTGTGGTAGAGGGAATCGTTGGAGACAGTCTGGCCCTCAAGGAAGTCAAAATCAGGTGCCCCCTAAACCACCAGCAGGGCCCAAGCAGAACTTTTGATGGGACGCCCAAGGGCGACCCACCAGTTGCTCTACTGGATCCTTCTCCTCCCTTTTTCAACCGCCTCTCCCAATTCCTCCCTGCCTGGTCCCAGCTAACTTCAGATCGTTGGGTCCTGCGCACGGTGGAAGTGGGATACCAAGTGTCGCAGCAGCTGCGCATCATCAAAGGCCTCTTTGGGAGCCTAGGCCTGATGATCAACACAGAGAAGTCTACTCTGACACCCACGCAGAGAATAGACTTCATTGGAGCGGTTCTGGACTCCAATCTGGCCAGAGCCTGCCTCCCGCAGTCGCGTTTTCAAGCAATGGCTTCAATTATTCGAGATCTTTCCCAACAACATTGGTGTGCACCTGCCTCAGCCTAATAGATCACATGGCCTCCTGCACCTTCGTGACCAAGCACGCGAGGCTATGCCTCTGTCCCTTTCAAACTTGGCTTGCTTCAGTATACCAACCACACAGAGACAGCCTGGACTCAGTGCTCACCATTCCCCGGAAGGTTCTGGGCTCCCTACCTGGTGGCCATCCCCCACTCTAGTCTGCGCAGGGATGCCATTCCACCCACCGCAACCCTTGATGGCCTAACCATGGACATGTCATCTCTGGGTTGGAGTGCCTACCTCAAGGGCCTTCGCAGTCAAGGCCTCTGGTCACCTCAGAGCTGGCCTTACACATCAATGTGCGAGAGCTGAGAGCGGTCTATCTAGCATGCCAGGTGTTTCGAGACCATCTCCAAGGCCGTAGTATATCAGTGTTCATGGACAACACAACGGCCATGTTTTACATAAACAAGCAGGGCGGAGCACGCTCCTCCCTCCTTTGTCAAGAAGCCTTCCACCTCTGGGACTTTTGCATAGCCCACTCGATCGATTTGGTAGTGTCTTTTCTCCCAGGAGTCCAGAACACTCTGGCGGATCACCTCAGCAGATCTTTCCTGTCTCACAAGTGGTCGATTCATTCAGACGTCATCCATTCTGTTTTCCAGAGGTGGGTGTTTCCTCACATAGACCACTTGGCCTCCTGAAAGAACAGGAAATACCAGATGTTCTGCTCCTTCCAGGGACGCTCCCCGGGCTCCCTCTCAGATGCATTCCTGATCCCATGGAAGAGGCACCTACTCTATGCCTTCCCACCGTTTCCGCTCGTCTATAGAGTCTTACTCAAGCTCCGCAGGGACAGCGCCCACCTGATCCTGATTGCTCCAGCGTGGCCGAGGCAGCACTGGTACACCATGTTGTTTGACCTCTCAGTGGCAGACCCGATTCCCCTGCCACTCTGGCCGGATCTCATAACACAGGACTTTGGCAGGCTTCACCATCCAGACCTGCAGTCTCTTCATCTCACAGCATGGATGCTGCATGGTTGAGCCAGTCTGAGTTGCGTTGCTCTGCCTCCGTCCAACAGGTGCTCCTGGGCAGTAGGAAGCCTTCCACTAGGATGACATATCTGGCCAAGTGGAAGCGTTTCCCCTGCTGGTGCGCTCAGCGTAACTCAGTCCCCAGGCAGGTGTCCGTTCCTACTGTCCTGGACTACCTCTGGTCCCTGAAAGAACAGGGCCTAGCGGTCTCTTCCATAAAGCTGCATCTGGCAGCCATCTCCGCCTTCCATCCAGGAAAAAATGGCCAATCAATCTTATCTCACCCCATAGTTTCAAGTTTCCTCAAGGGATTGGAACGTTTGTACCCTCAAGTCAGACTCTGGACCCCTACCTGGGATCTCAACCTGGTGCTAGCCAAGCTTATGGGTGTTCCTTTCGAACCACTGGCCACCTGCTCGCTGCTGTACCTTTCCTGGAAGACAGCCTTCCTCGTCACTATTACTTTGGGCCTTGACAGCGGACCCCCCGTATACGGTATTCCATAAGGACAAGATACAGCTGCAACCAGACTCCTCCTTACTCCCTAAGGTGGTGTCCGCCTTTCATGTCAATCAAGACATCTTCCTCCCAGTCTTTTTCCTGAAGCCGCACCCATCGTGTCGAGAACAACAGCTGCACAGCCTAGACATTTGCAGGGCTCTCGCCTTTTATATCGAGAGAACAAAACCCTTCCGAAGGTCACCTCAGCTCTGTGGCAGACCGGATGAAAAGCCTACCGATCTCATTCCAACGAATTTCATCTTGGGTAACATCGTGAATCCGTATATGCTATGATTTGGCTCACGTTCCGGTTAGCCACCTCACTGCCCATTCTACTCGAGCTCAAGCTTCATCTGCCGCCTTCCTGGCCCATGTTCCCATCCAGGAAATATGTCGGGCAGCTACCTGGTCATCGATTCACACCTTTGCCTCACATTACGCATTGGTTCAACAGTCCAGAGATGATGCAGCATTTGGCTCAGCAGTTTTGCATTCTGCAGCTTCTCACTCCAACCCCACCGCCTAGATAAGGCTTGGGAATCAACTAATTGGAATCGATATGAGCAAGCAGTCGAAGAAAAAAAGACGGTTACTCATCTTTGTAACTGTTGTTCTTTGAGATGTGTTGCTCATATCCATTCCAAAGCCGCCCTCCTTCCCCTCTGTTGGAGTAGCCGGCAAGAAGGAACTGAAGGGCCATTGGGTCGGCAGGGGTATATATCCGGCGCCATAACTATGCCACTTTAGGGGCCGACCCAGCCGACCCACCGAGTGTTGCTAGTATAAAAATCTTCCGACAAACATGCACACAGTGCGCGCACACCTAACTGGAATGGATATGAGCAACACATCTCGAAGAACAAGTTACCAAGTTGAGTAACCATTTTTTTCATACCCTTCACTAATCATGAAGAACCAAAATCTTCAGTCTTTATTCAAGCAAAAATTCAGTGAAGTTAATGATTTGGTGCTACTTCTCCAGAAGAGGCACTTGCCTTTTTCCTACTGAAACAGCCTAATGAATCTCTGTTTAAATACTGTCCTATTTCAAAGCGGAATTATTTAGATAAATTCAAAGTCCTTTGTATTTGGTAGTGGAAACACAAATGTTTAATCAAGAGCTATAAGAAAATACAGTATTGCCAATCCCAAATGCACAGAACTAAATCTGGCTTTAAAATCACAAGATTTTAAAACATGTGGGGTCTTATTTTGCCTTTTGTGCCTTTGGGTGTTCACATTTTCTAGATTCTTTACAATCATGAGTACTATAAACTTTAAAAAAAAAACTCATTCTAACATAATTGCACAACTCTAAGCACTGTAATTTTAAGAAAAACACCAAAAATCCCAAGAGTTTAACAGTGTTTGGATTACAGTAGTTCCTATAGGCCTCTACCAGGTACTAGATGCTGTACAACAATTGTTAAAGAATAGTCCCTGCCTTGGTGAGCTTGTTAATTTATGCTGTTCCCAGTCAAGAACTCCGTAATACCTTGACGCTGTGCACTCAAAGTATTATTTGGTCCCATGTGCACATGGCTGAATGCTTAGTCCTGTTATCTGGACTGCATGCTGCTCCGCACCAGGATTTCACCTTGGAATAAAAGTAGCACCTTTTCAGGAGATGATGTTTCCAGGCTTGAGACTTTCTACTACAGCAAGTTTGTCTTGTGTTTTGGGAGAGTGGATGTGCTTTAAAAGTTTAGTTATTTCATATTTTGGGTTTCTCCCTTGTGGAACCTGCCTGTGACCTTTTAACATAAACAGTTTCATTAATAACTTTTGTATGGAACAGAAGTGGATGTGTCAAAGCTATGTAAAGTTTATTTTGCATCCTATAGCAAATAATGATTTTCTAGATTTTAGGCTGAGTAATAACGGGTCAAGCCCTAGCTACATCAAAGACTAAATTTTGACTATGAACCACCATGAGGGCTGCGCTTCCCTGGAACAATGCAGATCACAAAGATGTGAGAGATGAGAAGAAGGCATTCTCTGGCAAGGGGATCCAGCTGTGAAACAGTCTTCCAGAGGTGATCTAGTGAGTCCAGAGTCTGCCCATCTTTAAGAAATGTTGCAAAACCTTCCTCTTTGCAAAAGCCTTCCATCATAAATGGTTCTGACAATCTAAACATCACTTTTATTTCCAACCCCCTACTAACTCCCCTTCTCTCTTTCCCCCAACAAACATCCTACCCCAAGCAGAGTTTGACAAAAAGGGATATGTGCTGGAAACTCCATTAAGTCCACTAGGGACTTCACTATTGCTATAGATTTTACACAGAAGGCACTGAGATACTATACTTTATTGGTGGGCATGTGGCGGAGGGCTTCTGAGAACTTGACTAGAGTGAGAGGCAGCTCTAGCCAGTCTTGGTCACCTGCGCTGACCATCAGGAGTCAGTCTCAGAGCACTCTGCAAGTGCTATGATGGTGGGCAGCAGTATAAAACCCTCAGATAGATAATAGATTTGCATGCTGTTACTATCTCTTTTCTTTCTTATCAAGAATCATCAGATTCTGCTATTCTTCCTCACATTTTGTTACTTATTCTGAGGGTAGTTCCACTGACTTCAGTGGGACTACTTGTATGGTAAGGTATTATTGCTAACTGCGAGTAAGGGTGGCACATACTGGGCTTAAATAGATCTGGCTGAATGATACTAGCCAAATAAAAATTTTGGTGAATTCTAATTTGTTTTTTATTGCGCTGGGGAGGGTTTTTTTGGGGAGGAGTGAGAGGAGAGGAGAGGAGAGTGGGGGAGACTGTATACTGAAATATTGCCAAAGCCTTTTTGTTTGCAAAGCAGTTTGGTATTAAGTGAATATCACCCATGGTTGGCTCAGAGTATTTGGTATTAGAACTCACAGACTGATCAGCCAAGTATTTAAAGTATGGAATAAACTTATTTGATTTCTTCAGACGAATCATGCAGACCAGTTTTGAAGATTCACAAATGTAAAATGGCTCTAATATGGTAAAACAGAAGCTCTACTAGTCACAAAAATATTTGTTGATCGAATATCTGAATGCAATCCACTTTGAAGAAGTCAGATTTAGGGCTAAATGTGTATGTGCATCAGAGTGGTCCATTACATGTGGTCTGCTTTTGGTTTAAAAAAAATTGACAAGCTTAAAAAAAGATTGGAAAAAGCAGGCCCACAGATCCACTAGGTAAGGCAGAAAGGTGACCAGATAGCAAGTATAAAAAATCGAGACGGAGTGGGGGGTAATAGGTGCGTATATAAGAAAAAGCCTCCAAAATCAGGACATCTGGTCACCCAATAAGGCAGTGTTTTCTGTTAGTATGTACCTTTATTTTTGCTGTAGTGCAATCCTTTGTGTGGAATTGCTACAGATTAGTAATGTTTCCATATATTATCCTTTTTAAAAGTAGGTATAGGCTTCCTGTTTTTCTTTAACATTTATAATTTTGGCATGCTGCTAATAAGAACAGACACCTACTAGGTCCATTTATTTACATGTACAAGACAAGTTTTGTCTCCATCCATTAGCTTATTTTACACAGAGTAATGAGTGCTTTGGTTGTGGGTAGTTCCAGGGTCTGCTAGGCAGAATATTAATTTCAGCAAATCTATTTTTCCCTTTAACTCTCCCCTTTCAATGAAAGATAAGATGGTAGCTTTGAATAGTGGCAGAGTATCTTACTTCACTTCCTAAATCTGATCACATTTTGGCAGCCAATTTAAATTTGATAATCAAGGGCCTAATCCTGCAATTTCCTCCCATGAGGAAAGGTGGCAAGACCAGTACCCAACAACAACAAAAACTATTGCTATAGATAATACATTATAGTTTAACTTTATTTTTATGACTCATTTCTTATCCCTGTTTACCTCAGAGAAACGTTGTTATAGTTATTCCAGTGTCTCCAGATGTCTCACCAACAATTCATTACTGTATTTTATTTTGCAAGTTGATGGTCCTACTTTACTTGGTGTTGAAATATTTTGCCTGTTCTTGAGGAAGCTGTTTTCTTTTGTTTTCCTGTTGCTTAGTAGCAGACTTGTGTGTTTGTGGTTCCCTCCCCCCCAGATGAATATCTTAGATAACTGTCTAGCTTGAAGACTGGAATATTATACAAAAATACTTCTGTACATTTTTAATTTGGGCTTTGAAGACAAAATACAGTTCTGAAGTTTATTTAAAAAAAGAACTACTATATTATGCTATACGGAGGGTAGGCTTGTAAAAAAAAGTTTTTCATTTGACACTTAAAATTTCTTTTCCCCTTCCCCTCTTAAAGGTAGAGACCTGTGGGTTCTTGTTCTGGGAAGGTTTCCAACCCAACATACCATTGGCATACCAGAATTCAAGTATATTGCTAATATGCATGGGGATGAGGTACGTCTACAATTTCAATTTTTGCAATGTAATTTGTAGCAAAACATTTACCAGGGATCTTAAAAGGAATTTTGCTTATGCTCGTATTACTAGTTATTGGGGTTTACTGTACCCCTCCAGTTTCTCCCAAATTCTAAAAGGTGACCTACAAAGGACTTGAAATGGGCTTATGCTCTTTGTGCCTATTTGAAAAAGCCTGAAATGTTTACATTTTATTTGTTTTTCTTCAATCTAAGAAATCTCAAGTCTGATCTTTCCTGGGTTTGGTGGAGGATCTCTGGAAGGTCTCAGGTGTTTGTGTGAGCTCTTAAGTTAATTGAAGGAATGTGTATTAATTTTTAACAAGAAGACTTCCTTTCTCCAAAATTTGTCAACAAAACTTCCAAAAAAGCTTTTAAACAGTCAGATTAAAAATCTTTCCCTTTTAATAGCACAACTTTCCCTCCCTTGGATCTGTGATACTGCCATTTTCATTAGTTCGCCTGTCTTTTTCCACCCCAGACAAGACCTGAATTTCTAATGTAAATAAGCATTTATTTTTTGAGGAAAAACAAATCATTTAGGCTTCCTTCATATATCAAAAAGAGAACAAGCATTCTCTTTTCTCCATTACAGATCACCTCTAAGGTCCACTAGAGAGAAAGCACATTAAACATTCAATGTATGGTATATGGACCTCATGCAGAATGTCCACAGAAGCTAAATGTAAGGTTGCAGAGTTCAGCACTTTACACAGAGCACATTAGACTTCCTCTTGCATCAGTTGATACCTGTTTGAGATGGCAGACATGGAGTAAACTTTACATGTCCCCTTTCTGGATAATGCCCTGAGACTCTAGCATAACTTGGAATGAGTCTCAAATGTAAGAGCCTTTCTAGGAAAGTACTACAGCCTTATCAGTAATATTAAGTACAACCCAGTGAGTCCAAAAATGAGTGATAATTGCCTTATCTAGTGCCAGCTGGCTTACTTTTGAAGACAGACTCTGCATTGGTACCCATCACTAAAATGCCTCACCTAATGTGGCTGATAACAGTTTATGAATACAAAACAGAAACTTGCAGACATCAGGGCATTGTAGAAAGAATGTCTTTATTGAAGATACATTGGCTACTACTCATGCATCCGACGAAGTGGGTATTCACCTACGAAAGCTCATGCTCCAATACGTCTGTTAGTCTATAAGGTGCCACAGGACTCTTTGCTGCTTTGGCTACTACTGTAATCCCATTGTACAATATCCACTGTACCTGTGAGCACAGATTTCATTTTTTCACTTTTCTGATTTCTCCTTTCTTCAAATATTTCATCTATATCTTACTCAAGTCCCTTTTTAAAACAAAAGCTATAGCTACATTTAATAGGCATGTAAAAGATGCCTTAAATTTTACCTCAAAATCGACTACATCTGACTGATGTAGACTCCCAATCTGAGAGGGAGTTCTTGGCAATAATTCTGTAGGATAGCAGCAAAATTCCATGTTATACATTCTTGAAATCTAGAAAGAAATATAGATTATATAGCACAGGCTTTCTACTCCTAAAGAATAGCACAAACTATGCTAGAACAATATTGTGGATTAATTTATTGTAGCACCAGGTGACCTCATCACGGACCAGGCCCCATTGTGCTAGGTGCCATACAAACAGAGAACAAAAACGGTCAATGCCCCCAAACGCTTACGGAGGTAATTACAACACTGACCTATGACAAATGTCCCCTAATTAAACTAGTTTCTTGCATTGTTTGTTAGAATGCACAGACTTTGTTCTTTGGGCACTGGGTAGCTAAGCTCAATGCACTGCTCAGAATCTCACTATGTGCATTTGACTGAGTAGACAGAGATAAACAGTGATACTAAGACAGGCTTGTTTGTAGGGGAGTAGTCCTTGACCTGCACAGTTCATTAGCTCAGTTGCCCATCAGCTCCTTCTAACAACCAGTTTCAATCAAATCCTCAAGACGCTGTAACAGCACTCTGGTGCATATGTAAAAAACAATTGGGAAGCTGGAAGAGATCCTGGAAACAGGGCTGTTCCTGCTTTCCAGGGACACATAATCACCTTTAGGTCCATGTTCTGTGTACGGAATTAACATGTGTAAAGTTGACATTTAGTTTTCCTCTCTGGCCATAAACAGATTTTATAGTACAGGAAGCTAAGTCCTATACAGCAAAACATCAGGGACTTTGAATGTTCATTCACATAGTCTAAAATTCTGCTGAGCTGGTCCCCTGGTGCGGTATTCAACCTCCCCTTTAATGTATAAAGCCAATAAGTGTTGTGTTACGTGTACAGCATGCATTGACTTGATTTATTTAGGCTAGCAACTATTACAATGAAGCTGTACGTTCATCATTTGCCCGCTGTATAGCATACCTGGTATGTATTGTATATCCCCCTGAGGAGCCAGTTGTCAACAACAAAGAGTTTTAGAAGGACAGTGTTCAGACAGGTAAAGCTAAAATTGGACCTACTTATTTTGTTTGGAATGTTGGGTATTACAGTGGAGACCCTGCTCATAAGAATGATCTGTGATGTGTTTGAGTTGTGTGCAGTCCATGCATATCTGCAGCTGGAAGAAAAACACAACATGCTGTGGTTTTGGAAGGTTGCCAACAGAGGAGTTGACATTTTAATGTTGTGGCCTCTGTTTTGGAGAGCAGATAGATTTGTTTATTTTTCAGAATCAGAACATTAAAGTTATTTTTAGAATAGGTTAAATTATTTTAATAGTGACATAACCAAGTCATGCTAATAGTTTGTTTTATACTCTCCACTCTGGTGTGTCTAGAGACCAGAACAAATTTTCATTCTATTTGGCATAGCTCCGTGTCCCTGGGCCTGAATGGAGCTCAGATCAACAATGTTAAAGTTATTGTTTTTTATCACTGTCAGCTCAGGTCAGATTAGAACTGATCAGAACATTTTTGATTAAATGAAGTTCTGACAAAATATACTGTTTAAAAGCCAAAAGGTTGTGTGGAGACTGGTCTGTTTCTATGAAGTTTTCATCAGGAAGTTAAGTAAGAGGGCTGGTCTACACTACGGGGGAAAATCGATCTCAGATACGCAACTTCAGCTACGTGAATAACGTAGCTGAAGTCGAAGTATCTAAGATCGAATTACCATCCTCATGGCACAGGATCGATGTCTGCGGCTCCCCATGTCGACTCCGCAACTCCGTTGGGGTTGGTGGAGTTCCGGAATCGGTATAAGCGCATTCGGGGATCGATATATCGTGTCTAGATGAGACGCGATATATCGATCCCCGAGCAATCGATTGCTACCCGCCGATACGGAAGGTAGTGAAGACGTAGCCAGAGACTCATTCTCTGGTTGGTGATAGGGTATTTGGCCTGGGATGTGGGAGCCCCAGATTCAAGGTCCCTGCTTTGCCTGATCCAGAGTGATCTGGAATGAAAAGTGCATTGAAAAGCAGGGACTGGAACACGAGTCTCTCCCACCTTTGAAAAGATTTGTTTTTGTTGCAATGCAGAATAAAAACAAATTTTGAAACCTCAACCATTGCTGTGCAGTGGAATTGCTGTTCTCCAGCCAGCTCTAATGATGTAAGCCCCATTTGCACAACTAAACTAGAGATCCCAGTTACACCGCGGTATGCAGCTTCCCCCATAGTTTCATTAAAACTTCTAAGTATTACCTACTTGGACATTTCTATCCCATTCACCAGTTAATCTGAACAGTTGGCTCCCCTAACTTTGTTACAGCTATCAAGTTGTCTGGGCCTCAGAAGAAAGCTCCCACTGCCCTATTATCTTATTACAACTCACAATAGTTTTTCCTTTAATTACAGCTATCTTATCTTTTTTCTGTTGCAAGAAACTGGGCCCATGATCAGTGTTGAACTAGCCTAAGTGAAAGAATGTATCTATAATGTTGGCTTCTTGTGACATCACAAAACATTAACCTCCATGTAATGAAAAGAATTATTATTGAAGAAAGGCTTCTAGGTAGGAAGTAGATAATCTGGTGGATAAGTGGGTTGCATTTTGGTTGTTTGTGTTCAAATATCAAGTATTATTGAGGTAAAAGACCTGCCAAAGCAAATCTTTCCGTCTAGCTGCCTCTGCAGTTCCTGTGTTTTGTGTCCCAAGATTTTCTTTTAGACAAGTGTCTTCTTTATATATTTGGATGTTTCCCAGGGATTTTAAGAAGCCTCCTAACTCTAGACAATAGAAATAAGTGAAAACCACATCTAGATCTTCAAAATTCCCAGGAAGAGTCTGGCTAAAGGTGACCTGCTGAGCACCAGGAAAAAACAAAACCCCAAGAAACTGCTTCAAGGAACCGTATGAAAACTGACTAGCAGATTGTCTCTGCTGTGCACCATGGCATGAAAAAAAGAAAAAAGTGGAAGATGCTGAGAAAAGAGCTTGCAAAGGATGTGTTTGATTATAGAGTGGACTGTTCTGTTTTCTGCTAGATTCCTGTCTTTCAACTCTAGCCTAAGTTAAATAACTTGGATGTGATGTGTTTTGCCAATAAGCAGCATAACACACACGTGTTTATACTGTAACTAAAAAACAAGGTCAGTAGCACTATGATTGTTTTTGTCTTTGGAAATCTCTGAAGTCCATTCACCAGAACATGACATTTTTAAAAAGGCAAAGGATTAACATTCTTCCACAACATACATAGTGCTTTAAACCAATCTCAAGTTACTTCCCCACTCCTTTCCTCCTCTCACCCCAGCTCCCTCTATTCTTCTTCTAAACCATATCTTAAGATAACTAGAGACTGTGTGGGATAGAACAGGTCTAATTGGTAACAACACCTAGTGCACTTACTAGCTCTGAAACAGGCTTTGACATTTCATTCAGTGGCAAAAGGGAGGAAGACACCGCATGCTCATGATATTCAGTAGTTCTCCTGTTTTGTTACAAGTGCCAAATATCAACAGGTTGGCACAGATACAGCTGGGTACCATCCAATAAGGAAATGTATTTGTACAAATACAAGTTTTAAACCGGCTCTGGCTCATTCAAGTATAAACTCAGCAAATCAAGTGGAGTATACCTGGAGCATTTAGTGCTTGGTATTGTAGTTCAGGGCAACTGCACATGTATTCCTCCTCTGTGGTACACCAAGCACACCCACTCTAGGTTCCTGGTTCCTCAGCCATTACCTCTGTTGAGTGAAGACACAAGTCTCTCTCCTTCCGGACTGGGTTTTTTTCCCCCGGAAACAGCGCAGGTCCCTGCGTACACTGATATTCCCAGCAAGCCAGACTGCCTAAACAGGCTAAAGTCTGCACTTTATTTTCTCCGTAAAGGCTAAGGTAGCGTCATTGCCAGCAGTTATGAGTACCACACAGCTCTCTGTAAGCAAGCACATTTATTCTTAAGGTAAAAGCACTACAGAGAAAACAAATCATAAACATTTCTAGATGCAGGCTAAAAGCTTACCAGAAATCACCCATCAGTCTTGTTGGCTGTTTCTTTGTCTGTTGGTCTCTGGAGAATCCAGTTTGAATTAGTTACTCTTTACCCATGTTCTTCAGCCAAGGGGGAACATCTTGTTTGGCTAACATTAGGAAGTCCACCAGGTCCTGGGCAATACTCTTATCTCCCTCAGAGAAATATGAAGTTTACCACAGCCTGGGTCCTCCTTTCTGTAGGTAGCCCGTATGTTGCACATAACCCTCCATATTCAGGAGTGGCAGGTTTGTATAATTTTTGGTGGTGCCCAGAATAGGTCCAAGTCTTGCCCCCCTCCACCTGCCTAAGGCTCTGGGAGGGAGTTTGGGTGTGGGAGAGGGAGGGTTCGGGCTCTGGGAGGGAGTTTGGGTGTGGGCTCTGGGTTGGGGCAGGGGGTTGGGGTGCCAGAGTAGGTGTGGGCTCTGGGCTGGGCCAGGGGATTGGGGTGCAAGAGGAGGTGCGGGGGCAGGCTCTGGGAGAAAGTTTGGGTGCAGTGCTTACCACACCCCCCTCTGGCAGCAGCTGCAGACAGCTGCAGACGGGTCTCCGCGCACCGCTGCTTGGGCCACTGCAGCTCCCATTGGCCGCAGTTGGCAGAATCGGCACTTGGGGCAGGGGCAGTGCATGGAAATGCCCACTCCCCCCCCAGGGGCCGCAGGGACATGCTGGCTGCTCCCGGAAGTGAAGTGGCGGGCAGGAAGCCACCTTAGCTCTGCTGCGCTGTCAGTAGTGGTGGCGGGGGCCCGGGGCCCTTTTAAATTTCCCAAGGGTGGCAGGCCGGAAGGGACGCTCTGGGGGAGGTACATGGGGGCAGCATGTAGGGCCGGGGGAGAGACCTGGTCCCGAACTTTGGTGGAACCAGTCCGCTGTGCTCTCATATTGGTGGAGCACGGGCACCACAGGCCCATACAACTCGTTGCCCTGTCCATATTCAGTGGCATGTCATAATTTACCACATGCGAGGCATTCAGATCAACAAAGCTGGGATTTCCCAAGAAATAAACTCTTTTACTGTGGCCTCCAGATCTGGAGAGGAGTCCTTCTGGATGCATCTGCATGTACATCCTTCAGAGTTAAAGATCTCTCTATCCAGGTTCAGATCCCTTCCAGGTTTTCCAAAGACCAGGGACTGTATTGTTTTGCCCACTGCTTTCAATACCTGGCTTAGCAACAGTTCTTTCCATACCCACACTATTGTGTGGACAACATTCAGCATGTTAGGACTATTTTTAGCTTCCTTTTTCCTCTGAGAAGAGCTCTTCTTTTTAGTATAGTTCTTTGATTTTCTGGTTTTGGCCTTGCTCTGCTGCCTCATCAAGATCCTAGGGTTTTAGAACCATAGTCTGGCAGCTCTCTGCTTCAGCAGGCAGATATATGTCCTTGTCCAAATCATCTTCCTTCTGCAGTGGCCTTGGTCCACACAACTCCAGCTCTTTCTCCTTAGCCGAGTTGGACTTTGATCCTGGCTGGACCTTGAGCAGGTTCTGGAGCTTAGTAAGTTCCTTTTGCAGCAGAAAGCACTGCTGTTCCCCTATCTCCTTCTCCACTGTGAGGCAGGTCAGCCTTACTCCTGTTTTACTGCTTGCCCTACAATCCTGTCCCATAAAGAGCAGATATCTTCCAGCATCTGCCGGTATTGCGTGACCTGTGTCCATAATTCCAGGATTTCAGCCTGGTTCCGATCAGCAGTAGCAGCTTTCTCTTCTAGCTTGCCCCAGTCCCTTATTGTAGAGGTTTGCTCTGTAGATGAGGGGGCAACTGCCATTTTTGCTGCCTCTGTTGTGCATGGGATCTTAGTGTTCATGCCGCAGAACACCTGCTTCTTTATTAGACTGCTACCTGCTCCTTTTGGGGGGACTTTCTGCATGTCTAGCTCATCAGCTAACGCACTGGTATCCACAGAAGCCTCCTGGTACTCTCTTTCCATGCTCAGCGTCTTATCATGGGTTTCCAGACATGCCTCTTTGCATCGGACCTGCACATCTATAGAGGCGGGAACTATTTCTTTGGTCTTAGTCTCTAGATCAGGGGAGGGCAATGATTTTCGCAGGGGGCCCACTCCACAAATTTTGGTAAGTCGTCACAGACTGCACATTTCCTATGAATGAAATTACCTCACCATCTATTGTAAAAAGACCCCCGTTATATTGTTTACACAAAGTAATTACACTTAATAAAAATTAACTGAATATGTGATTATCCAAAACTTATCATAGAAGGCAATTTATATTGCAAACTGTTTTGTGAACACTTGTAAAATTTGTAACAACACTAACACTAAGCTTTTACTTACAACTTATGTTCATTATTAAAATTAAGTGTAAAAGAAGAAATTAAACTCGGTGTGAAAAAGAGAGTCTCTGGGCATTAACAAGGGAGGTTGTCAGATGTCATTTCTGTTGTTGCAATGCGGAGCACTGCTGCAAGGTGGTCATAATTGATCCAAGATCTGTTCTTTGATTTTATTGAATTTCATCACAGAAAATGTCTGCTCGGAGACACAAATTGATCCGAACAGTATAAACATCTTTTGGGCATGAGCCTTGATCTTCAGAAAGTTCTGTTCATTGAGAGATGCGTAAAACCTCGGAAGTGACACTAGTTAAGTTGCTCCACAAGCAATGCATCACTCTGCAAGTCAATAAGCTCAAGTTGGAGGTCACTTGGAGTGTTGTCCACAGACCATATTACATGTGAAAGGGGAGGAGATCAAAGCCATGTTATTTTCTATCATTCTAAAATCCTCAAAGTGGCAAGAAAATTCAGCATGCATATCAGTAACAAATTATTTCCAGGTTCTGGTCAGATATTGTAATCTGTTGCAAAGTGGGGAAGTGTGTGAACTGCTTGTTTCTTCTTCGAGTGCTTGCTCATATCAATTCCAATTAGGTGTGCGCACGCCACGTGCACGTTCATCGGAAGATTTTTACCCTAGCAACACTCGGTGGGTCAGCTGGGTCGCCCCCTGGAGTGGCGCCATTATGGCGCCGGATATATAACCCTGCCTACCCAACGACCCTTCAGTTCCTTCTTACCGCCCATGACGGTCGTTGGAACTGTGGAGCGCGGCTTTGCTGATCTCCACGTCCCTAGCTACTTGTAGTTCTTTGCTGTTTATTGTGTGTATAGTTCGAGTTCTTGTAGTTATAGTTAGTGTTATTTGTTATATTTATAGTTAGTGTATATAGTTTAAGGGGGGATTGGAGATTAGCCCCTTTCCTCCACCCCGGTACGTGCCCATGCCCAAGGCACCGGGATTCAAACCGTGGTTGGCATGCCAAAAGCCGATGCCAATAGGGGATCCCCGCGACTTTTGCCTCAAGTGCCTTGGGGAATCCCACCTTACCGATAAGTGCCGCATCTGCAAGTCGTTTAAACCAAGGACGAAGAAGGAGCGGGACTTTCAATTGAAACAGCTCCTCATGGAGTCGACACTTAATCCTGCAGTGTCTGTATCGAGCGCCCAACAGACTGCTTCTGTAAGGAGCGCCCCTTCGACCCCGGACCGCTCCGGTACTGAGAAGGTGCCCCGGCACTGACCCTTACCGGTACCGACATCTGTTTGGCACCACTCCCTGTCCCCGAGGCCCAGGGAGAAACATAGCACTCCAGCTGCTTCAGCTCCACAGAAGGAGTGCTCTTCGAAGATGGTTTGTCCAGCACAATCATCTGCCATGGCACCGTCAACTGTGGCACCGCCGATTGCGGCTCCACCGAGCGCGGCACCATCGATTCCGGTCCCACAAGGGTCATTGAGTCTGATGCCTGACAGCTCCCTGGCTCATGCTATGGTTGAGCTTGCCCTCCCTTCTACACCAGAGACCTTCTGCATGGTAAGAGAGCTCATCACCATGATGGAGCCGACACGGTCTCAACCCCAGGCACCGCCAGTGCGGGTCATACAATCCATCAGGAAACCGGCCCAAGTAAGGCCACCTTCCGTTGGTCCAACAGAGAGATGTCGTTCAAGATCACGGTCTCACAGACACTCTCGATCATGCTGTTCCTGCTCCCGGCGCCACTTGCAGTCTCAGCACCACTCTCCATCGCAGTACTGGTCGCACTCGCGGCACCATTCGACATCTCGTTCGCCAGCCAGATACTTCTGGTACTGATCCGACTCACGGCACTGCTCTCGGCACCGTGTATCCTGCAGTCGCTCCAGACGAAGGGACTCGAGATCCCGGTCGACCTCCAGGCACCGCTACGGTAGAAGGTCCCGGTCTCGCTCATGGTACCACTCCCCAGTACCGCCCCGGGATCGAGCATCCAGAACAGTGGTTCCCTCCCAGGGCCTATTGGCACCGCCGTGGCCATCAACACACACATTGGTGTCATCACAGGCTGGTAGCGCATCCTTTCCTCAGGAGTGTGACTGTGACGTCCCCAGCCATATATTTCCAGAGAGCCAGAGCCACGAGCAAGGGCCTCATCACTGGTCCTTCTGGACACCGTGGGCATACCACCAAGCCCAAGGTGCTCCATCAGTGGCTCCATGATCGGCCCCGTCAGAACACCGGGTACCACAGGCGACAGTAAGCCGCCTCCCCCCACGGGCACGGATGAGGCTCCGATACCATCTGCAGACACACAGGTTCCAGATGACGCTCCTCAAGTACAGGAGCCTCCACAGGACCCCCTGGTCCCGGGCCTCTCCTCCTCTCCTCCTCACCTGACGAGGCGGTGGCGGGAACACCCTCCTCAGACCGTCCACTAATTGATCTCAGGGCCCATCAAGACCTTTTGAGACGAGTGGCTCAGAATATGAACTTACAGATGGAGGAGGTCCCTGAAATAGAGGACTCTGTCATGGACATCCTATCGGCTGATGCACCTACTAGAGTGGCACTTCCGTTTATCTGTACCATACAGGCTAATGCGGACACCATTTGGCAATCCCCAGCCTCGATTCCACCTACAGCAAGGATAGTAGAGAGAAAATATATGGTCCCCTCAAAGAGGTATGAATATCTCTACATTCACCCACCTCCTTGCTCTTTAGTGGTGCAATCGGTGAACGAGAGGGATCGTCATGGCCAGCAAGCCCCGGCTCCTAAGTCATAGGAGGCTAGACGCATGGACCTCCTAGGCCGCAAAACATACTCGGCGGGGGCCTTCAACTTAGGGTGGCAAACGAAAAAGCCCTCCTAAGTCGATATATCTTTAACACGTGGGTGTCCTTGGGGAAGTTTACGGAGCTTCTTCCCCAGGAGTCCCATCAAGAATTTACGGCCCTACTTGAGGAAGGTAAAAAGGTAGCAAGAACCTCCCTCCAGGCCTCTCTGGATGCAGCTGACTCTGCAGCCAGAACTCTGGTATCAGGAGTGACGATGAGGCGTGTCTCCTGGCTCCAGGTAACAGGCCTTCCTCCGAATTACAAGAAACTATTCAGGATTTGCCTTTCGAAGGCCAGGGCCTGTTCTCAGATAAGACTGACCCCAGATTGCAAAGTCTGAAGGACAATTGCGTTATAATGCGCTCGCTGGGTATGCACACACCAGTGACCCAACGCAGGACCTTCCGGCCCCAGCCACACCGCCCTTACGCCCTGCCTAGGCCACGTCAGGACTTTAGCAGAAGGCGTGATACAGGGAATCGTTGGAGACAGTCTGGCCCTCAAGGAAGTCAAAATCAGGCGCCCCCTAAACCACCAGCAGGGCCCAAGCAGAACTTTTGATGGGATGCCCGAGGGCGACCCACCAGTTGCTCTACCGGATCCTTCTCCTCCCTTTTTCAACCGCCTCTCCCAATTCCTCCCTGCCTGGTCCCAGCTAACTTCAGATCGTTGAGTCCTGCACACCGTGGAAGTGGGATACCACCTCCAGTTTGTTTCAACCCCGCCTTCGCAACCTCCCTCCCCGTCCCTCTTCAGGAACCCTTCTCATGAGCAATTCCTCTTACAAGAGGTCCAGTCACTCCTAGCTTTTGGAGCCATACAGGAGGTGCCAAAAGACATGAGGGGCAAGGGGTTTTATTCTCGCTACTTCCTAATCCTCAAGGCAAAGGGAGGTCTACGACCGATCCTAGACCTGCGAGAACTCTACAAGTTCATGATAAAGCTGAAGTTCCGCATGATAACCCTGGGGACCATTATCCTGTCCCTGGATCCGGGAGACCGGTATGCCGCCCTCGATATGAAGGATGCATATTTCCACATCGCAATTTACCCACCACACAGACGGTACCTCCGTTTTTTGTGGTCAACTATCAACACTTTCAGGTCACTGTACTTCCGTTTGGCCTTTCTATGGCTCCGCGTGTGTTCACAAAATGCATGGCTGTAGTCGCCGCCTCCCTCTGGCATCATCGGGTACACGTCTACCCGTATTTCGACGATTGGCTCCTTTGAGGGACTTCCCAGTTACAAGTGTCGCAGCACCTGTGCATCATCAAAGAGCTCTTTGGGAGCCTAGGCCTGATGATCAACACAGAGAAGTCTACTCTGACACCCATGCAGAGAATAGACTTCATCGGAGCGGTTCTGGACTCCAATCTGGCCAGAGCCTGCCTCCCGCAGTCGCGTTTTCAAGCAATAGCTTCAATTATTCGAGGTCTTCAAACCTTCCCGACAACGGCTATGCGCACTTGCCTCAGCCTAGTAGGTCACATGGCCTCCTGTACCTTCGTGACCAAGCACATGAGGCTACACCTCCGTCCCTTTCAAACCTGGCTTGCTTCAATATACCAACCACACAGAGACAGCCTGGACTCGGTGCTCACTATTCCCTGGAAGTTTTTGGGCTCCCTAACCTGGCGGCTAAACTCCACTCTAGTCTGTGCAGGGATGCCATTCCACCCACCGCAAACCTCGATGGCCCTAATCACGGACGCATCATCTCTGCGTTGGGGTGCCCACCTCGAGGGCCTCTGCATTCAAGGCCTCTGGTCGCCTCAAGAGCTGGCCTTACACATCAATGTGCGGGAGCTGAGAGCGGTCCGTCTAGCATGCCAGGTGTGGAGACCATCTCCAAGGCCGTAATGTATCAGTGTTCATGGACAACACAACGGCCATATTTTACATAAACAAGCAGGGCGGAGCACGCTCCTCCCTCCTTTCTCAAGAAGCCTTCCACCTCTGGGACTTTTGCATAGCCCACTCGATCGATTTGGTAGCGTCTTTTCTCCCAGGAGTCCAGAACACTCTGGCGGATCACCTCAGAAGATTCTTCCTGTCTCACAAGTGGTCAGTTCATCCGGACGTCATCCATTCTGTTTTCCAGAGATGGGGGTTTCCCCACATCCTCTTTGGCTCCTGAGAGAACAGGAAATGCCAGGTGTTCTGCTTCTTCCAGGGACGCTCCCTGGGCTCCGTCTCAGACACATTCCTGATCCCGTGGAAGAGGCACCTGCTCTATGCCTTCCCACTATTTCCACTCGTCCACAGAGTCCTACTCAAGCTCCGCAGGGACAGTGCCCACCTGATCCTGATTGCTCCAGCGTGGCCGAGGCAGCACTGGTACACCATGTTGTTCGACCTCTCAATGGCAGACCCGATTCCCCTGCCACTCTGGCCGGATCTCATAACACAGGACTTTGGCAGGCTTCACCATCCAGACCTGCAGTCTCTTCATCTCACAGCATGGTTGCTGCATGGTTGAGCCAGTCTGAGTTGCGTTGCTCTGCCTCCGTCCAACAGGTGCCCTTGGGCAGTAGGAAGCCTTCCACTAGGATGACATATCTGGCCAAGTGGAAGCATTTCTCCTGCTGGTGTGCTCAGTGTAGCTCATTCCCCGGGCAGGTGTCTGTTCCTACTGTCCTGGACTACCTCTGGTCCCTGAAAGAACAGGGCCTAGCAGTCTCTTCCATAAAGGTGCATCTGGCAGCCATCTCTGCCTTCCATCCAGGGGAAAATGGCCAATCAATCTTCTCTCACCCCGTAGTTTCAGGGTTCTTCAAGGGATTGGAAAGTTCGTACCCTCAAGTCAGATGCCCGACCTCTACCTGGGATCTCAACCTGGTGCTAGCCAAGCTTATGGGTGCTCCTTTCGAACCACTGGCCACCTGCTCGCTGCTGTACCTTTCCTGGAAGACAGCCTTCCTCGTCACTATTACTTCAGCAAGACGAGTATCTGAGCTTCGGGCCTTGACAGCGGACCCCCCGTGTATGGTATTCCATAAGGACAAGGTAGAGCTGCGACCACACCCCTCCTTACTCCCTAAAGTGGTGTCCGCCTTTCATGTCAATCAAAACATCTTCCTCCCAGTCTTTTTCCCGAAGCCGCACCCATCGCTTCGAGAACAACAGCTGCACACCCAAGACATTCGCAGGGCTCTCGCCTTTTATATTGAGAGAACAAAACCCTTCCGAAGGTCACCTCAGCTCTTTGTAACTGTGGCAGACTGGATGAAAGGCCTACCGGTCTCATCCGAATGAATTTCATCTTGAGTAACATCCTGCATCCGTACATGCTATGGTTTGGCTCATGTTCTGGCTAGCCACCTCACCGACCATTCCACTCGGGCTCAAGCTTCATCTGCAGCCTTCCTGGCCCATGTTACTATGCAGGAAATATGTCGAGCAGCTACCTGATTCACATCTTTCCCTCACATTACGCATTAGTTCAACAGTCCAGAGATGATGCAGCATTTGGCTCAGCAGTTTTGCATTCTGCAGCATCTCACTCCAACCCCACCGCCTAGGTAAGGCTTGGGAATCACCTAATTGGAATCAATATGAGCAAGCAGTCGAAGAAGAAAAGACGGTACTCATCTTTGTAACTGTTGTTCTTCGAGATGTGTTGCTCATATCCATTCCAAACCCGCCCTCCTTCCCCTCTGTTGGAGTAGGCTGGCAAGAAGGAACTGAAGGGCCATTGGGTCGGCAGGGGTATATATCCGGCGCCATAACAGCGCCACTCCAGGAGGCGACCCAGCTGACCCACTGAGTGTTGTTAGGGTAAAAATCTTCCGACGAACGTGCACGTGGTGCACGCACACCTAATTGGAATGAATATGAGCAACATATCTCGAAGAACAACAGTTACAAAGGTGAGTAACCATCTTTTCCAATCTGATGGGAACAGGAGCAACTTTGTCATGAAAGACTTGACAAGGGAATACATGTCATGAACAAAAATCCCCCTACCTTAAAGTTTCTAGTTCAGTTTGTTCATGTCACCCATAACATCAGTGGCAAATGCGAAATCAGAGAGCCAGTTCACATCGTTCAGTTGAAGGAAATCCACATCTTGGCCTTTCGTTTTCAAAAACAAATCAATCTCTGCTCTCAGACTCCACACTCTTTTCAGAACTTCCCCCAACCTAAGCCATCTAACATTTGTATGGTACTGAAGATCCCTGAGCTCTGACTCGGACTCTTCTAGCAGAGAGACAAATTGCCTGTGGTTTAATGTTCATACTCCAATAAAGTTGACCAATTTTGTAACTGTATCCATGACCTTGCTTAATTTTAGAACACTTTTACAGAGGACCTCTTGGTGAATAATACAATGTAGAAAAATTATTTTCTGCTCTGAGTTTATTTTTGTCACTTGGTCTTGTATTCTTTTCAACAATTCAACATTTTTGCCTGTCAGATTAGGGCTTCCATCAGTGGTCACACACCAATTTCTTCCGCTCCAATCCCAATTTTGAGACACTGTTATTTACTGCCTCCAGTAGATCTTTTCCAGTGGTCATATTTTTCATTGACTGCATCGATGCCAGTTCTTCTGTGAGTCCAAAATTTGCAGTAATACCTTGAATGAAAATCAACAATTGGGCTGTGTCTCTAATGTCATAACTTTTGTTGAGTGCTGGTGCGAAGTATGAGAAATCATTTACCTTGGTTTTTCAACTGTTGGTCCAGGTTCTCAGAGTTTTCTTCTATACGTCTCACCACTGTTCACCTTGACAATGAAATGTTTTCGAAGTGCTTTTTCTTGTCTGGGCACAATATCGCAGCAGAGTCAACCAAACATTCCTTGATAAATTCTCCCTCGGAGAATGGTTTGCTGTTTTTGGAGATTGTGTGCAATCATGTAGCTCATTCTTCTAATTCCATCTTGTGCTGTGGACAGTTTTGTGAAAAAACTTTGCTCTTTTGCATTCGAGTAACCATCTAATGCGCTTTTCTTTCTCTTCGGCAGACATGTTCTTA
The DNA here is from genome assembly GCF_007399415.2 of Gopherus evgoodei. Lineage (NCBI taxonomy): Eukaryota > Metazoa > Chordata > Testudines > Testudinidae > Gopherus > Gopherus evgoodei. The sequence goes on from NC_044322.1 coordinate 300,330,097, forward strand.
TATGTAGATGCATGTTTGCTCTCAAAATGCCGGTTTTAAGTTGTAGTCTTTGAATAGTGCCACACTTTCTTTGCAATGTAAGCAGACAGCTTTCCCTGCCACATCAGTAAAAAAGTATTTTGAAGTCCATTGTTTGTTTGTTAAATACTCATCATTCAGCATCTACTTTCCTCTTCTTCGATAAACTTATTTTTAAATTCTACTCCTACACTTCAGAGCCATATAATAAAATAATTTGCACAAAAACTGAGGGCTATTAAGTACTGTTGATTTTGTGGAATAGGGGGTAGGGGAATGTGACAAAGTGCATTTACCTTCTTCTCTTTTTTGGCTTTCATCCTGCTATGAGCTCTGTGAGCAGAGGTGAAAGTAAGCTGGTCTGGTACAGCGTACCACTAAGAAAGTGGGCACTGGTACACAGTCGTCTGTACTGGCAGGGCCACTGATGGGATGTGGGGTGCCAGGAGCGTCTGCCCATGGCCCTTTAAATCACCACCTGAGCCCCGGGCCGGGCAGCACTGAAGGGCTGGCTGGGGGAGTCTGGCCCCAGCCCTGCCACTTCCACCCCAGGCCCCGTCTCTTCTGGGAGCCCAGAGCCACCCCCCCCACCTTGCCCAGGACCCTGGCCGCCCTGCAACACAACCCCATTAAGTTACTTTCACCCCTGTCTGTGAGAATGGAGGTCTGCACCAAAACAAAGCCCTGTTGACTTATTTTGGGCATCCCCCCTAAGGAGTTTGTTGCAGGGTCAGGGCCTTAGTTATTACTAATTTCTGGATTCATAAAACAGAGTTTTTTGTTTATATACCAGACAAGGAAGATAATTACCAACAATTTAAGACAAATCGGCAAACTCATGAGTGACTATTACTGGGATCCTCTATGTTTTTAAAGAGATTAAGTGTAAAAGAAATGAATTTTAAAAAAACATTTAACATTCATGTTATTTTTTAGAAGAAATCCTCTCTTGTGGGACTAGTTAAGTTCGGTGTTTTGATGCCTAGCAATACATGAACTGCTGCAAAGATCACATCATATTTCAAGAATCCTGTAATGAATAGTTCTAAATCCCGTGTAAAATGCTGGTTAGGAACTAGCCCAAACCAGAATCCTTTATTCCGTAGAAGTTTGTGACTAAGTAAGAACTGTAGCAGTTATTGTAAATTGTTATGTTGACAGTTTTACAAATGCTGATGTATGACATAAGTCTGTACACCACTATTGGAAGCCACAGTTGTGGTGGTGATTTTTCTGTGCCCGTAATGTGCGAGTAGCAGTGCTGAAAGCCGACAAGTGATGCGTGGAAGCTATGTATCCATATGGGTGAGCAGTGTTCTGTGGTAGAATAAACAGGGCCCAGTGCAAAGATCCATAGGCAGCGCTGCCGACAGAAGTAACGGGCCCCTGGACAAGGGCATTATGCACCTGCCCCAGGAAGGTCCAAGGGACTGTGGGATCAGTGCAGAAATCCACAGGCCCACCAGTGGTTGAATAGTGTGTTGTGTGTAGATATGGTGCACGCTGTGCACCCAAACAAGATGGCTAGTAAGAAGATATTGCCCCATGCAACAGTGCAATTCCCTAGTACAGACAACCCTGCATTGATAGGATGGTTTTAATATTCTAACGTGCCAACAATGCATAGTTCTAAGATGGGTCTCAAACAAACAATCCCTATCTGTATACTACTTAAACATCATTGTAGCTGGCACAGTTCAGTTCCCACTACAGAAGAAACCCCAGTCAATCCGAATTTAAAATCACTTGTTAGAAGTGGCCCCTGCACATTCATTTCTTTATCTTCTATTAAATTACATTTAATTTTTTAGAGGCCAAGAATTGTAACAAAATAATGTTGACCACAGTGCATTTCTTTTATAATTATAGTTTTGTGTCATGTTTATATCATACAGTATTATCTTTGTCAGATCAAATAAGCACTGTGTTGAGTGTCTTCCTTTCTTCACAGTGGACTTGAAAAATAAAAACTGTTCTTCTCAATACAGACAGTTGGCAGGGAGCTGCTGCTCTATTTGATAGACTTCCTGGTGACCAATGATAAGAGTGATCCAGTTGTTACAAGGCTAATCAATAGCACACGGATTCATATCATGCCATCAATGAACCCGGATGGATTTGAAGCTACAACAACGCATGATTGTTATTACTCAGAAGGAAGGTAAGGATATGTGTTTTTTCAGGGTAGAGTAGGGGGCAGAGGAGACAGTAAATAGGGAGGTTGTTGTTTGTTTTGTTAACATTTAGAGATAGCCAAGCAGCTGGGTCATACTTGGTGGATAGAATAGCCTAGGAGCTACACTCGGGATATGTTTTGGGCCACAGTCTTTAGAAGACCACAGGGCTTTGCTTTGAAGAAAGCTATCAGACACTGGGTGTGCGAGAGAGAAAGCATGTGCATGCATGTGCCCTTGGAGATCTAGGGGTACAGGGAGGAGAGAGAGAATGCCAGCTCTGAACTAGAGAGGAATGATCATCGGTTTTAAGTGGTTTTAACCTTGGGTTGTTCTGGATTCTGACTCAAAGTACATCATCTCGGGATCCCCAAGATGCCAAAAAATAAAAACAGTCACAAGGACTTAACTTCAACTGAGAATCTCAAATTTTCAGAATCAGGGACAGGCGGAATGCCCTCTGCCCCCAACCCTTCTTTGAGATGAGGTAGAAGATGGAAATCTTAAAATGAATCTGTTTGCTGGGGGTGGGGGAAGACATAAATGAATACAGTGTTTAACAATACAAATGCCAAACTGGGTGAAGCCTCCACTTCTCACCTGCCCCACCAAGAAAGAAAATTTAAGAATTCACATTAAAACTAGACATTTTATGCACTACAAAAGCACACGTTATTCCACCCACCCCTACAGCAGAACACTTACGGTGTCTCAGTTGATTTCTACTCTGGGCCAATTTTAGGCAAAGATGGAACAGACAGCTATAGAGAGCTCTGCATCGGTGGGGAGGTGCTGTGTAGTGCTTCCTCTAAAGCAATGATGGCTGTATTCTTACAGCACATCTCCACTGAGAATTTTTGTCAATTCTCTGACGGTTGGTCTAGCTCCAATGTTGCTAGCATAGACTGCCCGCAGCATTTTTACATTTGTACATTGTCCATATTGCTTTTATCCAGTTAAGACAGGGTAAAAATATTAGCAGCCATGTTCACAATAGCTGCAGTGGTACTAGACCATTGGCAGGAGAACTGTCAAGTTCCCAATGAAGACAAAGCCCTAGGCCCCATCTATGCTAACAAAAGGCAGAATTACAAAACAGTATTAAAAAGCAGTCTCAGTAATGTGGATAAGGTTGTGCAAATGGTCCTGGCTTCAAGGGATATTGCACTAATGGCAGCTGGCTCTGTGTGTGCAAAATATTTGATGCCAAAGAAAACATAAACGCTGTGCCACTTTTGCAAACCCCTGTATGTTCTAGTGTTATTGCTGGTGACCCTGCAGAGACTAAAAAAGGTAGACAATTTTAAAAAACCAGAGGAAAAAGAGACAGAATGGAAAAGTATAAGGAAGAGAAATGCTAAGTGGCAGAGAACAAATTAACAAAGTTGGGAAGATAGAGAAGAACAAAGTGCTCAATCCTGCAACTCATATTCATGCAAGTAGTTGTGCTGATTGTGCTAGGACTACTTGTGTAACTAAGAATTGGGTTCTCTTGGGTCTTTTGCCATGGCTATCATAGCCACTTTGGCAACCTAGGGGATTTGGCACCTTATCGAACTAGAGTAAGCCCTGCTTTTGGATAAGGTAGATATTTATTCCTGAAACAAGTGGGCTAAGAATCTTTAAATGGAGGGTGTGTTTTTTTTTTCCCATTGGGTGAAGCATCCAAAGGATTGATGCTAAGCTAATGAGACTGTCATAGACTCATAAGCCAGAAGGGACCAATATGATCATCCAGTCCGACCTCCTGCACAAGGTAGGCCACAGAACCCTACCCATCCACTTTTATAACAACCCCTAACCCCGGACTGAGTTATTGAAATCCTCAAAATTGGTTTGAAGACCTCAAGCTGCAGAGAATCCACCAGCAAGCAACCCATGCCCCATGCTGCAGGGGAAGGCGAAAAACCTCCAGGGCCCCTGCCAATCCGCCCTGGAGGAAAATTCCTTCCCGACCCCAAATATGGCGATCAGCTAAACCCTGAGCATGTGGGCAAGACTCACCAGCCAGCACCCAAGAAGGAATTCTCTGCAGTAACTCAGTTCCCATCCCATCCAACATCTCCCCGCAGACCATTGAGCAGACTTATCTGGTGATAATCCAAGATCAATTGCCCAAATTAAACTATCCTATCATAACATCCCCTCCATATACTTATCAAGCTTAGTCTTAAAGCCAGATAAGTCTTTTGCCCCCACTACTTCCCTCGGAAGGCTATTCCAGAACTTCACTCCCCTAATGGTTAGAAACCTTAGTCTAATTTCAAATCTAAACTTCCTAATATCCAGTTTGTACCCATTCATCCTCGTGCCTATATTAGTACTAAACTTAAATAATTCCTCTCCCTCCCTAACGTTAACCCCCCTGATATATTTATATAGAACAAGCATATCCCCCCACAGCCTTCTTTTGGCCATAAACAGATAAGAAAAGTTAATAGCACAGAAGTACTTTATATCTCTTTGACTGTAAAGGGTTAACAAGTTCAGTAAGCCTGGCTGTCACCTGACCAGAGGACCAATCAGAGGACAGGATACTTTCAAATCTTGAGGGAGGGAAGTTTTTGTGCTGTGCTGTTAGTTTTGGTTGTTGTTCACTCGGGGGGCTCAGAGGGACCAGATGTGCAACCAGGTTTCTCTCCAATCTCCCTGATACAGGTTCTTATAGATCCAGAATAGTGAGTACGAGATAGATAAAGCGAGTTAGGCTTATGTTTGTTTTCTTTATTAGCAAATGTGTATTTGGTTGGAAGGAGTTCAAATGTGCATTTGGCTGAAAGGAGTTCAAATTGGTATTTTGCTGAAAAGATTTTAATTTGTACTTGTATACTTAGGCTGGGAGAGTATTCCCAGTGTCTATAGCTGAAAGACCCTGTACCTATTCCATTTTAAATTTACAAAGATAATTTTTACTGTTTTTCCTTCTTTAATTAAAAGCTTTTCTTGTTTAAGAACCTGATTGTTTTTTTATTCTGGTGAGACCCCAGGAGCCTGGGTCTAGATCCACCAGGGAATTAGTGGGGAGAAAGGAGGGAAGGGGGAGAGAGAGGTTAATTTCTCTCTGTGTCAGGATTACTTTCTGTCTCAGGAAGAATCTGGGAGGGAGAGAGAGAAGGAGGGGGAAAGGTGCATTTTCCTCTCTGTTTAAGATTCAAGGAGTTTGAATCACAGTGATCTTCTAGAGTAACCCAGGGAGGGGAAGCCTGGGAGAGGCAACGGTGAGGGAAAGGGTTTGCTTTCCTTGTGTTAAGATCCAGAGGGTCTGGGTCTTGGGGGTCCCCGGGCAAGGTTTTGAGGGGACCAGAGTGTACCAGGCACTGGAATTCCTGGTTGGTGGCAGCGCTACAGGTTCTAAGCTGGTAATTAGCTTAGAGGAATTCATGCTGGTACCCTATATTTTGAACGCTAAGGTTCAGTGTGGGGAATTGTACCATGACAGAGACTTTTAAAAATTAACACCCAAAGCTCAATATTAATCAGATGGGTAGACTGTCCTCCTAGTGGAGAAAAGAAAGGCAGAAATAAGCACTTGAACACAGGTTGGAATTTCAAACACCGTCAGAGGAAAAAATGCTTTGAATATCTATAAAGTTTTTGTAGCCACATGCTTGGAATGACTGCATTATGACTGGCAGTCATGTGTGAGTCATGGTTTCTTTCTAAACAAGTGGAAAACACACCCTTTTATTTCATACACTCCCTTATTTGCTTATGCAATGTTACATTTTACTATGTTTTGTGTGATGTTTCAAGCATCACTCCCAATGTCTCCACTTGGAAATATATTAATTACTCTACAGTAATCTGCCCATTGTGGGCAGAGGCTAGTAGCATACACAATGCAGAATAAAGTCACTATTTCGTGATTTGTGAAAACACAGTTTGTGATGCTCATTCTTTCCATGTACCGTTCCAGTAACTCTGTTCCCAACAGTCACTAACACAGATCCAAAGCATTGTGAATCTACTCAGATTCAACAGATTAACAAATATAGAACTATATTTTCTCTTTCACAGGTTCAATAAGAATGGGGAAGATCTGAATAGGAATTTCCCTGATGTTTTCAACAGTAACAATGTCACAATCCAGCCAGAGACTCAAGCAGTGATAAATTGGATACAAAATGAGACATTTGTTCTTTCAGCTAACTTGCATGGTGGAGCACTGGTTGCCAGTTATACATTTGATAACGGTAACCCAGGTAAGCTAATATCTGTGTTTCTTATTTGGGTCCAGTTTTTTCTGCCTGCTTCAGTATGAGCAAAACAAAATGCCTGATGTGTTGAAGAGAAGCACCGGACTTACACAAGCTCACTGATACACTGAAAGTACAGTTTCACTGGATCACACAAACTGATGTGTAGGTTTGGGGGCTTCATATTTTTTATGTAAGACAATATTTTGTGTGTTTTAACATTAACTTGGCTTGTACTGTGGCCATCTCTATTATACAGCTACTGGCTCTTTACAAGGCTATAGCCGATCACGAGATGATGACGTTTTCATACACCTTGCAAAAACCTACTCCTCCAACCATGCCAGCATGTACAAAGGAAATGAATGTGGGAATAAACCAGTCTTTCCATATGGCATTACTAATGGGTATGCTTGGTACCAACTGCAAGGTAAAAATTTCAGTGTTTTCCAATTTTCTCTGATCTCCACTACTTTTATTTGATTCTCCAAAATGTACTTGCTAAAACACACCTTTGCATTCTTTGACAGCGAAAGTTCTGTGACTTGTCCACACAAGTTTTACTCAAGTGAGCTGATTGTTAATTAACTTGAGCTATCCATTGTGTTTGCACATACTAATCTGGCCACTTCAGGACCCAAGCTTTTGTGGATCATTCAGCATGTACCAGTACGTTAGCTAACCCAAGTTAATGGGCCAGCTTCCATTGGCTGGGTCTTCAGCTCCTTCCTGCCCTTAAGCCAGGCTCTTTTACTGCTCCATCAGCCAGCATAGCACTTGTCACAGATCAGGGCAATTGCACCCGTACTCCCCCTCTGTGGTCCAGCAAGGGCATCAGCTCTCTGGCTTCCATCTCCCCTGGCTGTTACCTCTCTTGGGTGCATCTCTCTCTCTTCTGACCAAGTAATCTCCAGGCTGAACAGTTCTCTGACTTAGAATCATAGGGTTGGAAGGGACCTCAGGAGGTCATCTAGTCCATCTCCCTGCTCAAAGCAGGACCAATCCCCAGACAGATTTTTGCCCCAGATCCCTAAATGGCCCCCTCAAGGATTGAACTCACAACCCTGGGTTTAGCAGGCCAATGCTCAAACCACTGAGCTATCCCTCCCATGTTGTTATCAGTAAAAGACAAGCACTCAGAGCAAGCTTCTCTTCAGAGACTAACAGGGATCAGTAACAATTGTAAGTTAACCACCTAGCACTTCCTATTTTATTATTAAGATAAAAGCACTACAGAGAAAACATCAAAAACAATAAAAGAACCTACACACATACTAATTTATTAACTAGAGTTCACCTCAACCCTACCATGAGCTCTGGCAGGAGCAATCCTTCAGAACCCCACCCAAGGGATTTCCTGACGGTTTCAAGTTCATCACAGTTTCAGTCAGAACAAGCACACTCATGACTCGGTTAGGCCAGCCCTTATACAGTTCAGGGATCTTTGATCTGGAGTTTCCGGGAGCAGGTAATTAGCAGACACTTGGTTTCTCTGCCAAGGGCATAAGTTCAAAGGGATGGATTCCAATGGGTCATTTGCATTCCCCTTACTCCCAAGTATTTCCTAGGAAATCCACTTTACATGCATTGTTCCAAAAGGTCCTTTGAAGTTCCTCATATTACATTAATTGCAATTAAATGCAGATTGCATTAATTGTGTCTTCTGGCTAACAAAGTTCCATACAATTCCACAATAGTACATAAAGGTGCATTTTTAATACAGTGGACCAAAGGGTATTATACTTAATGCAGTAAAGTTTATCTTTATGAAATTAAGTTTGTGCAGAACATTGTCAATCTGTCACATCTCTTCAGAGCTCCTCCTTAACCACCTGGCACAGCTATCTGTCTATTGGCAAGCAGCCATGAAGGTTTCCCCTTCCCTTCTGCTGTCAGGCCAGCTTTTCCTCATTCAAATAACACCACAAGTCCATCTCCTTCATTTGCACTTGCTCCATCACCCCCGCCCCTACAATACACAAATTGAGAGGGAAGAGGTTAATTTTTATGCATTAACAGATGCACATACATATATGATGAACTCTGTGCCAAATTCTTATCTGTGCTATGCTTGTGTAAATCAAGTGTAACTCCAGTTATCAGTAGAGTTCATCTGGTGTAGCTGAGATAAAAAAATCTCTCTCCTTTTGTTTAAAAATGAAAGAACCAGTTTCACATTTACATAACACATCTTCATGTCTAACCACTGAAACAAAAACACCCCTATTTATATCCATGTGTAAATAACCAGATATACACACCTGAATAACCACATTCTATGTACTAGAATCATTACGAAAAGTGACACTATACACGTATTTAGTAAACTATTTTCAACTACTCAACTAGTCTTCTCCCAAGCTTGTCAAATGCCAAATCCAGGTTTTTAAAACCAAAGTACTACAGCAGGTGGATAAAAATCATTATATTAAAATATATATAATGGAATTTTATTTAAATTAAATACCTTTTATTTTTAAAAATAAACACACAAAATTAAATTTGAAATTATGACAACCTATGTTTAGTCCAAACTTACTATAACCTATTTAAAGCATTTAAATAAAAAATATATTCAAACCTGTTTACTGCCAAAGTTTTAAAGAAAGTCAAACCACTGAAGTGGTGGAAGCCATTGGCTTAGCACCTGGAACCAGAGATTGTTGTAGTGCTAGTCCAGCAGTAACCTCTTCTGAAGTTGTAGAGAATATTTTCCTCATTTCAGTTTATTCATGTATTTCAGTTCATTAGCTAGTTAATTCAAAGTTAAGAAATCAATTAGGAGTTGAAAAAACATGGAAGCTTATTTTCCTCTTCCAATCTATGAATAAAAATTCAGTGTGAGAGAGTGAGATCTTCTAGTTCTAAAATCTTGAAGGACATAGTGACTAGAAACAATCAGTTCAATTCATGAACTACAGATAATACTTCCTTTGTTTAATAAATCAGTTTTAAATGCAGAACATGCTTTGATAAAAATACATATTTTCCTTTTGTGCCCAGCACGTTTACAGTAAGTTTTATTTAACTAATAAAAACATCTAAATGCTGTTTTTGTGAATTTCTAATTTAATTCCAGTTTCCATCCAAATAATTTGACACACACAAAAAATAAAAATAAATCTAGTAAATAAGATATATCATTTGCCATTTTCTAACATAATAAAATGTGTAAAAACTAAAATGCTGAATAAATGTATTTTAAGCTAAATCATTGCTTAGATAAATATGTGTAAGATAGTGTATCCTCCCTGTTTAAATCAATTCACTTTGGTTCTCAGCATGCCAAAAAACCCCACACCTGAACAATTTTTTTCTTGTAAAAAAAAAAATCACATTTTCCCCACATTCATAATTCAAATGACTAAAAGGATTGTGAGGCACAACTGAGCATGACAAACTTAGTGCCAAAATATAATTTTGTGTCTCCCTTATAGATACAAGTAGTTGAAGAGAGGTTTTGTATCAAAGGGTGCCTTTTTTCAACCATTATTATAGCCTCGTTCTAGTAATTCCACCGCACTTTGGGATGGTTGTTTTTTTAAGTAAGCAGGTTTTCCACGGGGGATCATAAATCTAACTGACTATGGGATTAAAAAACAATTGTACTTCCCAATTTGTGGTAATTTGTCTAACTGAATTGCCCTTGCATCATGGAAATGAAGGAAATGCTTCAAGAAGGCTAGAGTTTAGAAAAAGTTGCAAGTCTTCTAGACCATTTCTAGCTCTTACTCAGTGGCTCTTGCTGTAATAATCAAAGAATTTTTTTTCTCTTAGGTGGGATGCAGGATTACAACTACATCTGGGGACAATGTTTTGAAATTACATTGGAGTTGTCATGCTGTAAATATCCACCAGCAAGTCAACTTCAGGACTTCTGGAATGACAACAAAGCTGCTTTGATTGAATACATTAAACAAGTTCATCTCGGTGGGTAGGCTTTTGTATTTTGAATTTCATCTGCTCAACTTCCAATACAGCTTGTAGGGTCAGCTGCAGTAACAACATGGACATGGACATGTAACAGGCTCTCCAGCAACAGGCTAGAACCAAAAGAACTACTTCTATAAGGGACTTTGCCTTTCAATATAGAATCGGTTTTTTCTTGATTCTTGCTGAATTAAGAGACGGATGTAGCAGAGAGCTGTGTGCGCCATCCTCATTTTAGAAACAATCTTGTGAGCATGATGGTGGCTAAGGGAGGATAGTGAGACAGAGAATGTTGCCCAGAAGCAACTTGGACATCTGGAATATTAGATTGTGAATGCATTCGTTCATAGATGGTTCTGAAGAAAAATGCAAACATTTTTTAAAAAACTGAGTGATGTAGGTGAGCCCCATTTAACCTGAGATTGGGGTTTGAGAAAATAGAGGAAATCTCCAAACTAAGTGGACCCATTTACAGTCAAAGCTGTGTTATCTGGCACTTTACCAAACAGAAAGCTTTAGAAACTGGCATTTCTGAAATCTCCAAGTTCAAATCTTCAGTAGGGATGCCAGGCTCCCTACCTGGCTCTGCGTGGCTCCCCAGAAGCAGCGACATGTCCCTGCTGCTCCTAGGCAGAGGAATGGCTATGGGGTCTCTGTGTGCTGCCCCTGCCTCACCCCGAGCACTGGCTCCGCAGCTCCCATTGGCCAGAAACCATGGCCAATGGGAGCAGCGGAGGTAGTGCCTGCACCCAGAGCCCCCGGGTCGTACCTCCGCCTAGGAGCAGCAAGGACATGTCACCACTTGCAGGGAGCTGCCCAAGGTGAGTGCCGCCGGAATCTGATACCCAAAAACCCCTCCCATGCCCCAACCCCCTGCCCCAAGCCTCACCCACACCCAAACTCTCTCCCAGAGCCCGTGTCCCACAACCTCTCCTGCACCCAAACTCCCTCCCTCCCTCCATTGGTAAGTATAACTCAGTTAACCGGAATTTTTGACTAACCAGCACCCCCGATTCCTCCAACCTGATGGATAACAAAGCTTTTACTGTATCTAGCTTTATTCAAGTTGGATAGATATGGTCACAGTAGTGACACATAGCAGTCAAAGCACATACATCCAGCTTTCACACCTATTGGGGCAGTGAACAATGACTAGCATTGATTAAAATAGAAATCTGTGGAAAGATGCAGCCATTCTAAGAGACATTTATGAAAAAGCTTTTTTAAATGGACTGACAAAACATATCATTTGTGTCAAATGGGAAAAGGGTGGGGCTTACTTTTTGTGGCTTTGCTTCATTCAGGTTCCTGGAGCTATTAAGAGCAGAATTCATCTGCCTTCCTCATGCCTGACAGCCGTCCAGGTTTCAACGTATCAATTAAAACTTCATAAGCCAGTGACCACACAGAGGGCCCATTTTTGCAGCTGTTCTCTGCACAGATCTTCCCATTGATCTCTATAGTGCTCCTATATGCAGAGCAGCTACAAAACTGAAGTCACCTAAAATAGAGACTTGTGTTCAACCAGTCTCTGGGAAGTGGACACCAGTGGGCAGTGTTCAAAACAGGATCCTCTGAGGAGTCAGACAAATATCCTAGCCTCTGCCTCCATCCTCCAGGCTCAGAAGGCAAAAGGAGTTAGAGAGATGCTGGGATCTAAAATCTACAGGAGTCCAGCTCTGATGGAGACATATGCTGAGGGGGAGAGGGGCATACAGCCAATACTGGGCATAAGAGATTGTAATCTGTAGTAGCTAGGTGCAGGGAGAGAACACACACACAGGTGAAGGAGCACGGCTCAACTACTTAGAAAATTAATGGCTTTTCCCACTCCTCTGTGGCTTTACTGAGGTGTCAGAACTAGGAGCCAGTTAGAAGCAGCTGGCAACTAGTATTGCCAAAACTCATTAGTAAGGTTAAGAAGTTGCCATGGTTGTTTTTAGTAAAAGCCGCAGACAGGTCACAAGCAGTAAACAAAAATTCACAGAAGTCCAAGACCCGTCTGTTACTTTTACTAAAAATAATTGGCAGGGGAGAGGCTGATGGGGGATGATGACACCCAAGCCCTGCTGTGAGGGGGGGAAAAGGGGTTCAGCAACTACTGCCACAACGGCAGCTCTGTGTCCCCCGCCACTCACAGCGGCTGGGAGCTCCAGGTTCCCCCACTGTCCAAACCAGCTCAAGGCTCTGGGTCCCCACTGGCTGACAGCTTCAGCTCCTGTACCCCATGGCTGAAGCAGAAAATGTCATCGAGATCTCTGAAAGTCATGGAATCCATGACTTCCGTGACCTCCGTAACAATCTTATCCTTATTCATTAGTCATGCCCCATCTCCTCCCTTCCCCCCCGCCCCAAATCCCAAGATATTAGCTTAAATGCAGTAAGATTTAAAAAAAAATAATTTGGATTCTCTTTCTTTGCCTTCTGGTTTCTAAGCAAGTGGGATGTACTGAGGTCACGTTTTCAAGCTTTTCTCCACAATCCTGTGGGCTACAATCTTACTTTTCATTTAAAAACAAAACAAAACATTAATTTTGAAGCTGTGTCTCTAAGAAAGACGTCATGTATTGCAAGATTTGATAACATTGCAACAGACTTCAGCTTTATGATATTAGCCCTTGAGGAAACTGTCCACCTATGCTCCTCATATGCTCCCTAGTATGAAGGGGAGAGAGAGGAACATTTGCCCTGCTTGCCCAGCAAGGACTGAACATAGGGTGACCAGACAGCAAGCGTGAAAAATCGGGACAGGGGGTGGGGGGTAATAGGCTTCTGTATAAGAAAAAGCCTCAAATATTGAGACTGTCCCTATAAAATCAGGACATCTGGTCACCCTAACTGAGCAGAAGCCTTCGTCACTCAAGGAGTATTGCCTCATGTCACCACAATGGAACCCTCCCAGTCCCTCCCTCAGCCAGGAATAAGACAGAAGTCACTGAACTCACCCTCATTAAACTTCTTTCTAAACCTACGACCTGTGGTTTAGTATGAGTTTTCTGCACAGTGTGGTGCACCTAAAAGTGACGCCCACACTTCAAAGGATGAGGCGATCCTGGGTAATTTACAGTGGGCTGTGTGTGATTAGAGATGGCAGTTTCTATTGGGATGTTCAGTAATTAAAGACAGTTATAGGGTTTCACTTCAGAGAAATGCAGCATGGGGAAGAAGGAATTAGATTTTTTTTTTAAGTGAAATGTAGCAACTCTGCCCCCATGTGGGCAAAGGCTGGCAGTGCTAGAGGGCAGCAACTTTTAAATGGAAGAGGTCAGAAGCGAGCAGTGATTTAACAGAGACCAACCCACAGCGCACACACGAGACATTTCCCTGTGCAACAGTTTGTTTCAAGTTTTCATATACGGGTTAATGCATAGGCATACAGTGCTTAAATAGGAGCCTGCTCATATGGGCCCTGATTCCATATCCTGGAAGGAAAACGTAGGTGCACTTTTCTAGTAAGCATACTTACGTATTTTATAGCATATTATGGAATTAACGTGTTTGTAAAATTTGTTATAAAGAAAACCTGAGGGCAGGGAATGATCAGGATTCACAGGCAGAAATACACCCTACTCTTTAAACTTGTCATAGATCCTTAGAGCCCCAGTCATGGCCCAAGACCCCATTGTGGTAGGCATTGTATAAACACAAAAAACTGTTCCTGCCCCAAAGAGCTTGCACTCTAAGACTATATCTACACTGTGACCTAGGAGTGCAATTTCCTGCTCATGTGCACATACACAGATGAAAGCTAGTGTGAGTATGTGTACACAGGCCCGCTGGGAATCACTCCTCTTGCTCATAGTATAGACGTAGTCTAAGTCATTGTTACTCAACGACCAGCCTATGGACCAGCACCAATCCCTGAGATTGCCCTAATATGGCTTAGGAAGGCAGCAAGTCACTCCCTGGTATCAAAAAGATTGAGAAGCACAGGCCTAAATAATCTTCTCTTTCTGAATAGTTTTTAAAAAAAGTTAGATGCTTACAGATATTTTGCTTTCAAGGAAAAACATAAGCAGTGTAGTAGATGGCCAAAATGGGTTTTCTTCCCTTACATAATTTATCAGTGGCACATGAGGGGAAGCCCACAGGTTTCTACAGTGTCGGAATATTTTATATGCAAGAATACCTTGCAGCAACTAGCAGTCTCAGCATAAGTGCTTATTTTGGATTTGTTATTCTGCCAAAGTTTATATGCAAAATCATATTCCCAAAAAAACGCCATGTAGATGTGCCTTTAGATGCTAATAAAGCGTTGCAGGCTAGGACTTGTAATATCAGTTGGAACTGGAAAAGGTTCAGAAAAGGGCAACAAAAATTATTAGGGGTATGGAACGCCTTCCATAAGAGGAGAGATTAATAAGACTGGGACTTTTCATCTTGGAAAAGAGATGACTAAGGGGGGACATGGTAAAGGGCTATAAAATCATGCCTGGTGTGGAGAAAGTAAATGAGTAAATAACACAAGAACTAGGGGGCACCAAATGAAATTAATAGGGAGCAGGTTTAAAACAAACAAAAGGAAGTATTTCTTCACACAGCGCACAGTCAACCTGTGGAACTCTTTGCCAGAGGATGCCAGACTATAACAGGATTCAAAAAAGAACTAAGATAAATTCATGGAGGATAAGTCCATCAATGGCTACTAGCCAGGATGGGCAGGAATGGTGTCCCTAGCCTCTGTTTGCCAGAAGCTGGGAATGTGCGACACTTGATGATTACCTCTTCTGTTTATTCCCCTTGGGGCACCTGCCCCTGTTGGAAGACAGGATACTGGGCTAGATGGCCCTTTGGTCTGACCCAGTAGGGCTGTTCTTATGTTCTATCCACTGGCCATGCTTTTCATATTAAAGGTGAAAGAGCCTGAAATTTGC
Source organism: Gopherus evgoodei (assembly GCF_007399415.2). Classification (NCBI taxonomy): domain Eukaryota; kingdom Metazoa; phylum Chordata; order Testudines; family Testudinidae; genus Gopherus; species Gopherus evgoodei. The sequence continues at coordinate 300,345,289 of NC_044322.1, forward strand.
CTAATTGAATGCTGCAGCCATTCTTATTATGGTCCCTCAGCTGAGTAAAAGTTTGGATGGCCCTACTTTATACTGTATCTCTGTCTGAAATGGGACTCTACATACATAATTACAATTGGTATAACTGTTCTGGGGACCAGAAGGAGGGAAGAGTCAGACCAGTTGAAAGTCTTTGGGTAAAGAAAAAAGGGAAAAAATGGGCATTACGTCATGGTAGGGGTCTACTATAGAGCACCAAATCAAGATGAGGAGGTATTTCTAGAACAAATAACAGAAATACACAAAACACAAGATGGAGTAGTAATGGGGGACTAACTTCCCAGATATCTGTTGGAAAATTAATACAGCAAACCACAAAATTTACAGTAAGTTCTTGGAATGTATTGGGGACAACTTTTTGTTTCAGAAAGTGGAGGAAGTAACCAGGGGGTAGCCATTTTAGACTGACCAACAGGCAGGAGCAGCGCCAGGGTTTCTGACGCCCTAGGCAGACGGCCATTTCGCCGCCCCCCCGCAGGTCCAGTGGACCTACCGCAGTTATGCCGGCGGACAGTCCGCTGCTGGAAAGGCTCCGGTGGAGCTGCCACAGTGATGCCGGCAGGCGGTCCGCTGGTCTAAAGGCTCCAGTGGACCTGCCACAGGCATGACTGCGGTAGGTCCACCGGACCCGCGTGCCGCCCCCCCTGGCAAAATAGCGCCCCTCCCAAAATTCTGGCGCCCTAGGCCATTTCCTAGGTCGCCTAAATGGTAGCATCAGCCCTGCCAACAGGGAAGAATTGGTTGTAAATCTGAAAAGGGAAGGCCATGGTAAAGTCCCACAGGAAGAAAATCTAAGGGAGAAAGGGGAGTTCAGGACAGCTGGTAGTTTCTCAAGAACACAATATTAAATGCGCAGCTGCAAACTATCCTCATGTGAAGGACAGATAAAATAGTAAGAGGCCAATATGGCTTTATCAGAAGCTCTTTAATGACCTGAAAATCAAAAAGGAATCCTGCAAAAGTGGAGACATGGATGAATTGCTAAAGGATAGTACAACAGAATAGCATAGGTATATAGGGAGAAAATCAGAAAAGCTAAGGTACAAAACGAATTACACCTAGCAAGCAACATAAAAGGCAATAAGAAGAGGTTCTTTAAATACAGTAGGAGCAAGAGAAAGACAAAGGAAAGTGTAGCTCCTCTACTTAGTGAGGAAGGCCTGCTAATAACTGATGACATCAGGAAAGCTGTTTAATGACTGTTATGCTTCATTCAGTCTTCACTAGGAAGGTTAATGGTGAACAGATATTGAACACAATCAGGGCCGCCCAGAGGGCGGGGCAGGCCCCGGGCTCCGCAGGGGCCCCCACAAGAGTTTTTCAGGGCCCCGGGAGCAGGGTCCTTCACTCGCTCCGGGGGGCGGAAAACTCTTGCGGGGCCGGGTCCCAGAGCTTCTTCCGCTCCCGGTCTTCGCCGGCGGGGGGGGTCCTTCCGCTCCAGGGCGGAAGGACCCTCCGCCAGCAAATTACCGCTGAAGCAGGACCCGCCGCCGAAGTGCAGCCCAGTCTTCAGCGGTAATTCGGTGGCAGGGGGCCCTTCCGTTCCAGGACCCGCCACCAAAGTGCCCCAAAGACCCGCGGCGGGAGCCCCCTACCACCGAATTACTGCCAAAGAGCCAGCTGCACTTCGGCGGCGGGTCCCGCTTCGGTGGTAATTTGCTGGTGGGGGACCCCACTGCGGGTCTTCGGGGCACTTCGGCAGTGAGTCCCGGAACAGAAGGGACCCCCGCCGCCGAACAGGGCCGGCTCTAGAAATTTCACCATGCGGGGGGTGCCCTGCCGCTTGCCGGTCCCGCAGCTCCGGTGGACCTCCCACAGGCGTGGCTGCGGAGGGTCCACTGGTCCCGCAGCTCCGGTGGACCTCCCGCAGGCATGCCTGCGGATGCTCCGCTGGAGCCGTGGGACCAGCGGACCCTCTGCAGGCACACCTGCGGGAGGTCCACCGGAGCCGCCCGCCGCTGACGGCCCCAGGCCCCCAGAATCCTCTGGGCAGCCCTGAACAAATTACTATTAACAACATTGGTGGGGGGGAAGGACATGCAAGCCAAAATAGGGAAACACCAGGTTAAAGAATATTTAGATGAATTAGATGTATTCAAATTGGCAGAGCTCAATGAAATTCATCCTAGAGTAATTAAGGACTGAGCTGAAGCAAGTTCAGACCATTAACAATTATTGTTAAGAGCTCATGGAGGACTGGAGAAGGGCAAACATAGTACCTATCTTTAGAAAGGGCAACAAAGAGAACCCAGGAAATTATAGACCAGTCTGCCTAATTTTGATAGTTGGGAAGATATTGGAACAAATTATTAAACTACTTTGTAAGCACCGAGAGGATAACAAGGTTACAAAGTGTGACGTGTCCTATACTAATACTATGTGTACTGCCTTTTCCTGTGTACTGCATCAATATTTCGGTGGTGGGAAGTGGGAGTGTGATTTTTGCTCAGGCTCTCGGAGCAGGTGAAGCTGCCAAGCTGTCCACGCAAATGTAACCTGAGACCCAGGAGCGGAGAGTGACCAGGTGACACCTTTTGCCTGGGAAGCAGGACAAAGACAAGGGGGAGTAATGGGTGGCCGAGGTCCTGGAAGCTGGGCAGCCCGCTTGGGGGACTGGAAAAGGGAAGATCCAGGCCATCTAGTAGGGTGCCACGGGGTGCAGTCCTTGTCAGATACTATTCAATATTGTCATGAATGACGTGGAGAATATGCTTATAAATGTGTCGATGGCTCCAAGCTGAGAGGGGTTGCAAACACTTTGGAGGACAGGATTAGAATTCACAACAACCTTGACAAACTGGAAAATTGCTCTGAAATCAACAAGATTAAAGACAAATGCAAATTACAACACTTAAGAAAAAATGCACAACTACAAAATAGGGAATAACTGACTAGGCAGTTGTATTACTGAAAAAGATCGAGGGGATATGGTGGATCACAAATTGAATATGAGTCAACAATGTGATGCAGCTGCAAAAAGTATTAATATAATTATAGGGGGGTATTAACAGGAGTGTTGTATGTCAGACATGGGCCATAATTGTCCCACTCTACTTGGCACTGGTGAGGCCTCAGTTGGAATAGTGTGTCCAGTTCTGGACACCACAATTTAGGAAAGATGTGGACAAACTGAAGAGAGTCCAGATGAGAGCAACAACAATTATAAAAGGTTTTGAAAACTTGACCTATGAGGGAAGGTTAAAAAAACTTGGGGAAGTTTAGTCTTAAAAAGAGATGACTGAGGGGGGAACATGATAAGGATCTTCAAGTAAGTTAAGGCCTGCTATATGGAGACCAGGGATCAATCCTCTGTGTCCACTGGAGGTAGGCCAGGAAGTAACTGGTTTAATTCACAGCAAGAGAGATTTAGGTTAGATATTAGAAAGTTTTGCCTAATTATAAGGGTAGTTAAGTTCTGGAATAGGCTTCTAAGGGAGGTTGTGACATCCCCATCCCTGAAGGTTTTGGATAAACACCTGTCAGGGATAGTGTAGGTTTACTTAATCCTGCCACAATGCAGGGGGCTGGACTTGGTGACTTCTCGAGGTCCCTTCTAGCCCTGCATTTCTAAGATTCTGAATCGGCTAGGAGTATGATATTTTACTGAAAGAGTTATACCAGTACAACCCCTAGTGTGAATACGTTATAAAGGTGCCTTATGCCTGTATAGCTTTCCTCCACTTGCATATGGGGAATGAGAGGAATGTACCTGCTTACACTTGGAATGAATCTGGTCCTTAGAAAATACACACTCAGCATCAATTATTAATTTTATACACACATTGTCAAATCAGTGCCAGTTACCATACTTTCCTGCTTACATTCCTAATGTCACTGCTAAATTTGGTTCATTTTCTAACTCAGTTTTAAAACTTAATGTCTTCTCTTCTTTAATGGTCATAGCACATTCTCTGCATTCTGAACTGACCTATGTGCCTTTTCTTTGGCACTTTTAACAGACTGACTGCTTCTTGTTACCCTATTGGCAAAATAATCTTTAGAGCTTGCAAGGAGGCAAAATGAATGTCTGAAAGGCTTTATAAACTAGATAAACACTGGTTATACATTTATCTGCATGAGCTTAGCAACAGAGAGTGGTGGGAAGCGACTCATGGCAACCAAATTTTTCAGAAGTGTTCATCTTGAACATCTGTCCCAGATGACAATGTTGAGTTCTTTAGTGGAAGTGTGTGTGTGGTGGTAGATGCAGGGGAGGAGTGGGATGGTTGAGACAGAAGCTGCCTGCATGGGTCCTAAAGCAGAATAAAAGGAAATTGCAATAAATCTAACTCCGAGGTGATCAACATCAAAATTAACCTGTAACTAAGAAGAAAAAAAAAATGTAATATCAAAAGGGAAAACTGAGCCTTTGCTGTATTGGGGCTTTGTTGTTTTTATTGTAACAGATGATGGTAATGTTATTTATTGTTGCAGTAATTTGGAGCAAGAGATACCCATTAGCCTTTTGCCCATGGTCCTTGATTATTGAAAGGTGGTTGATAGGCTAGACTTTACTCATTAATTTTAACAGATAGATATTCTTTTGGAAGACACACATACAATGAAATCTGGATTTAATACAGCTCTGTTTAAACCTTAGAGTAAGATTGCTCAACCTGTGGGTGTCATTGAACAAGATAAGTAAAAAACAAATCACCAATAACATGGGGTTGGGTGAGTGGATCTGAACCCACAACCTTTACACAGTGACAAGGTTGCTACTGAGCCAAAATTATACCTTTTTAATTAAATATATTGACTAAAATAGCAGAAACTGAGCTAAAACATTTTATCAATATTGTCTCAACTAACTGCTGCAGACAAGTCAGTTAACAAAACTGCTCATTCTTGGAAATCTGGTGTGTTAGAAGATTTGGGAAGACTAAAATATAAGTAAATATACAATACTACTCTGCCTTTTTGAAACACTAGTCAAGAAGCAATGTTTGACCACACTAACAGGGTAAATGAATTTTTTTGTTTTGTTTCAAGCTAGGTAAATAAATTCAAGGGCATAAAAGAGATTTAAGCAAGTTTTTCTGTAGAGAACAGCTGCAGCAACATCAGTGTAAATTACGAAATTGTATCTTTAGAGAATGAAATGGAAAAGCTGACACTGCTGCATTTTAACTTGATGGAAGGTAAATGATTAAGAATTCTGTGTCTAGTTTTCGGAGGAAATTAATGAAACAAGCATATGCTGCAATGAATGCCGAAAAAACTGGCTTTTCCAGACCGGAAAGTGAAACCAACAATCACATTTACATACTCTCTCCCTGCCTCATAGGTGTCAAAGGTCAAGTTCTTGACAGGCATGGACAGCCTATACCAAATGTAATAGTTGAAGCCAAAGGAAGGGAACATATCTGTCCTTACAGAACCAATCAACATGGAGAATATTATCTTCTCCTCCTGCCTGGAAGCTATGTGCTTAATGTAAGATGACTACTCTGCTAAGTCTTCATTTCTAAATTATGTTCAGAGAGTTCTTGAAATTGCCAGAGACAGGATCCTATAAAATTAAGGTGCTGGGGTTTGGATTTTTGTTTTGTTTTAATAAAATAAATGTACAGTGTCTACACAGGGCAGGGAGTTCCCCTAATTGCTGAAAACAGCCAGCCATTCTCCTCTTGGTAATATCATCAAATCACTATTCATCAACTTTGCATTTAGCAATACCCATTACTTATTGAAAAGTGAGTAGGTGAGAAGTACAAAAAGCCTCATGTGGACACAGTACAAGGGGAGGGAGAATGGCAAGGACTGGCATGACAGAACAAAATCTCTTTCATTCAGAGGCCTTTTAAATAGTAGTTGCATATTTCTAGGGTGAGCAGGATTAGATTTTTATTGAGTATCAGAGGGGTAGCCGTGTTAGTCTGGATCTGTAAAAGCAGCAAAGAATCCTGTGGCACCTTATAGACATGCATCTGACGAAGTGGGTATTCACTCACGAAAGCTCATGCTCCAAACGTCTGTTAGTCTATAAGGTGCCACAGGATTCTTTGCTAGATTTTTATTGGTTGTCAATAAATGTTGATTTCATCATACACATACAACCCCAACAAAACTATTTCCATTAATGATCATCAAAATTAGAGGCAGAGAAAGAAAAATGTTGCTTAAGAAATTATTAGAGCTTGATTTAAGGATATTTACTTTCTGTGTTTTGACAGGTTGACAATTTGTCAAATCTAAAAAAAAAAAAAAAAGATTAAAAAAAACCATCAATAGTATCCATCAAAAATATTAAAAAATGCAGCTACACCTGCCTATTTCCAATGTTTCCAGTTGAGGCATGGTGCTGCTCTGAAAAGTGACTGTAAAAAAATGGCACCTTCTCATTGTGTATGCAGAGCCATATTTGCACATTTGAATGAGAAAAATCAGTACAGAAAATCCTATTTTCTAAAAGGAATGCAAAGTTGGACAAACTATCAGCATTTTCTAAAGCCTAATATCTAGGCAGTAACATGACAGGCCTTCAGCAGCACCCAACCACTGCAGGTTGATGGCACGGAGGTCACTAGAAGTCATGGATTCCATGACATCCGTGACTAAGTCGTAACCTTACTTATTGCTTCAGTGGATTTTCGCATCAGATGTCTGTTTACAAGTGGCGAGATTTTTTTTTCTACCAACCAGCCCTGTAAACTTATATTGGGGATCTGAAAGTGAAGCTGGATTTTTCCTTCTAATGCATCACCACAACTGATAGGTTTTGCAGGCCAACTGAGACCTCTGACTGCATCACTCAGCTCTTCAAAAGAGTTTCATAGATTTAACTAATTGTAAATTAACAGAAATGTGTATTAAGTTACAAGATAGAATAAAATCCACTGCTCACTCAATCTTAGCTGTGTTGACTCCGCAGAGTTACAAGAGTAAACATATCACTTAAATTAACAGATATGACTCTAAACCTTATGAGGGAACTGACTGAGTAAGAAGCTGCCATTTTTATACAGTCACTTTTCAGAAGAATAGAATCTCATTTTAAAAAAAGAAATAAATACACTTCCCAACCTACAGCCAGCAAAGTGAATGACAGTTGTTGACTCTAGTTGTTTGGCCTATGCAAGGCAGAGACTCCCATCTAACTGTTAATACATGCAACAAACAGCAAGGAGAAATCCTGAGTGATGTCAGAGTTCAATATTTATTATTCCCTGTGGATATTTCCATCCAATATGGACAAACACATTCTGAGTTCTACCCAGCACTTATTCTTGTCCTTAGCATCTTAATCAAACAAAATATTCTTACTTCGGCTCACTCAATGCAGACTTCATTTCTTTTGCTTTGATAATTTGTCTCATCCAATAGTTAATTGTTCATTCATCATTAGCCAATAAACCAGCTAAAGCAAAATTAACTAAATCCCGTTTGTTCTCTGTGAAAAAATTGCCAAGAGATACCTAGTATGTTTTTTCCTCTGTTATCGGCAATGTTATTGCAAATAGACTTAAACTTGTGTAAAATATTTCTCACTCTTCTCATTTAATGTTCATTCTATATCTTTACTTTCACAATCTACCTAACTAATTTATACAGGAGGAGCACAACATCCAATCTCTGCATTAGATGCAAAGAAGCACTCACATAATTTACTTTACACATATTTTGAACTAAAATGACAAGAGCTAACATGTTAAACAAGCTAGTAAGAACATTTTCCTGTTTGTCCTTAGGCTACAGCACCTGGATCTGGATCAATATTAAAGACACTGCTAGTACCAAATGGTCCTGAAAACTTCAGTGCTTTGAAATATGACTTTGTTTTCTCAGAGATCTCCACCCTAGCAGGAGATGCTTCATGCCCTACCAAACCTCTTTATCAGGATTTTGAAAGCATTTCAGCAGCAGTAAAACCTACTTTGCATTTCTTGGCTTTAATGACTGTTTTGTATACAGTTTTCAAATAAAGCCAAGAATGAATTAGGTGAGACTTGAAGACATTATCTCTAGCACATCAATGTACAAATGTGTTTTTTTAAGAGCTAAAAGTTGTATTTGCAAAAGAGTGTTTATTATTGTATAATTGAAACCTAAGATTTTTTTTAACCAAGTTTACCATATTTTTAAAATGTTGGCTGGACAATCAATAAATGTTTTGACTGTTTAAATATACCAGAATAATGCTGAAATCCATCCCCCTTTCACAAGATCAAGCTTGCAGCAGGTTTGTCTTCACAAGTTGAAGGTAGCTCAGGTATCTGTCTGCACCCCAGATATACCAGACCAAGACCTTTGATCTTCACCTGAAAACAGGGTCATCCCCCACACTGTGTAACTCTTCCCATTAATTGCCTTCTGAAGTCCAGGTAAGCTCTTCATTAACACTTGACTCAGTATGCTTATAGACTTCTGTTGTAAGACACACAATGGTCCACCAGGGATATAAGTGTCTCCCACCTCCCTGTCTGGAGAAGTATGACTCAAGGCACACTATCTTTGAGTGACCTGCCTTTGACTACAAGGCCTAGTTAGAATAATTTTCAGCATGGATACATAACCTCTCAGATATTCTCTGTACGGACATCTCACAATCATGATGACCAGTGTGAAACAGGCTTTCAGTAGAGACCTTTCATGATCCCTTTTTGGTAAACCCTGGGGATCCCCGAATCCATATGTGCCTTTCTGTCCTTGGGTCACTATAACCCTATAAAACAAAAACAAAACAAAAACAAATGTCATTTCAAGTTGAAAGCTGATCTAACAGTCCTCCAGGAACCCCACCTCATTGAGCCTGAGGCTTTTTTAGTAATTACCCAGCCAAGTCTAGGCAGGTGTTAATTCAGTTCAATAAAAAAACTGAACCCATAAATCCTATCAACCGATAAAGACATGGAAGGAAGGCTCTTAATTAACAACGCTGGCATCTCCCATGTTACATACACTTTTTTGTTAACTTTTGTTACAACAAAGATGATTCCTCATTTTTCAATCAATTATTTTGAGATTGACTCCTCCCTAGGAAATCTGATTATATCAAAGGACTTCAGCAAAATGTTAGACCTGCTTTTGGACAGATCGAGCAGACTCCACCATTCCTAATCCTCTGTGAGGCAGACCATTATTGCCCAGACGAAAGAATGGGGCTTAAAGGACACGTGGAGGAGGCAGAATCCTAGAGGTAGAAACCTTTTTCTCACCCTTGCATTCTCTATAATCACAGAGTGAATTCTTTTTGGTATCAGGTGGCTTTGTATTTCATTAACAGTGAAATAACACCTATTATGATCTTTGATCATGCACCTGTGGTGTTGCTACTCATCTCCTGAAATATAGGCGCTACTGGAAGATGAAGGTTAAACTCCTCTTTATTATTAGAGACACAATTTAAAAAAAAAAACTGTGTGGAAAAGAAACACAATTTTTCTTTGAGACCAATGACAACCATTTGATCTCCTAAGCAATCTCACTGGACACTTTCAAGGCATACTTAAGGGGAAGAATAATATCCTACTTCTCTCATAAAGAGAGAGCTAAGCAGGGTGAGCTGGTGAATGTAATGTAAAGGCTCAAGCAGGCTGATTCTCCCTCTTCTGATAAACTCCAAGATGACCCATCTCAGATATGAAATTAATAGGTTAACCTTGGCTCAGGCTGAATTTGCTTTGTTTAGAGAGAGAGAGACATACTAGGAATTTAGCAACAAAACTGAGAAACTAATTCAGTGAGAGTTAACATCCTCTCAGTTCACTCGTCAGAGGCAGATACTCACCAATCAAAAAAGTATTAATGAACAATTCTCTAAATTCTACCAATGCTCATATTTAAATGAAAATTCCCCTAACGCTTAATTACTTGAGGAATACACCAAAAAAAAACCCTGCAACTCCCCCAGCTAACAGAAGAACAAAAAAATTTTGCTCGATTCCCCTTTACAAACTTCTGAGTGCATAGCTGTCCTGTGCAACATGAAATTGGGTAAGGCCCCAGCCTCGAAGGCTTTCCTGGTGAATTTTATGCCCAGTTCAAAGACACTCTGACTTCCAGACTGGCCAAAGTATACACTGAGGCTTTTTGGTAGAGGCACTCTGCTCTCTTCAATGAATGAAGCCCTAATCTCTGTCAGTTTTAAGCCTGACAAAGATGCCTATGAACATGCTAACTATTTACTAATATCCATAATCAACTGATATTAAAATATTGTCTAGAATCCTAGTTGGATGATTAGAAAAAGTAATGAGCATAATACACCTGGACCAGGTGGGTTTTATACAAGAGACACAAGGGTCAGAAAACACTCAACTTAATGTGCTGTCCTACTATCAAAATGCCTTAAAACTGATGGCTGTTCTGTTGGTGGATGTGGAAAAAGCCTTCAATAGAGCAAATTGGAGGTATTTTTTCCTCATCCTATAAAAATATGGACTTCGTCCCTCTTTCATTTCCTAGGTTAGACTTCCATGCTCCAATCCCAGGTTGCAACCAATAACTACATTTCCCCTTTTCAGTCTCTAGTCCCTCAGTAATAGAGAGGGTTGTCCCTGTCTCCTCTCCTATTTGATTTCGCCTTGGAGCTGCATGCAATACAAATCAGAGCACGGTAGGGGATCCAAGGTATTAGACATAGGGTCCTAATAGACAAAAATATGATGATATACTTTTATTCATCACCAGGGCACAAAATTAATTGGCACAAGTTGGAAGCTGTCAGTATCTCTCAGAAAGTGCATAATGTCACCCTCTTAGACAAAACTTTTCGCTGGCAACAGGAGGAAATCAGCCAGTGGTTTAGGAGTCTGCTTTTCTAGTAATATAAAAGAGAGAGTCAAAATTAATTTTGATCTTCTTACCACACCAGTAGTTTTGGATGTACATAGATGGCAGGCCCTCCCTCCCTCTATTCCTTTGGAGTAGAGTTTCATATATTAAAGATGAATGTCCTCCTAATGCTTCTATTTATGCTTAGCTCCTTGTCAGTTTATAATTACCCTTCTGGTATTTTTTTTTTCAGAATTAACATTTTAAGATCTTCTTGCGGGGTGTGGGCAACAAGCCCAGAATATCCTTTGAGGAAAAACTGCAACTGCCTATCAAATCAGGCTTTGAGTCTACCCAACTTTAGGCTTTACTATATTAGCCTGAATCTTGAGACAAATGGCATAATGATTGGCCGTTCAATGCTCAGGCTCTCCAGGCTGGCTGAACATGTAGGAAGGAACTGTAGCCCCACCACCGCTAGAATAAATTCTAAAATCAGACTTGTACAATTTTCCGAAGAAGAAATCGGTCACAATTCTGACATCTTGGAAAGCTTGGTATCTGGTTGTGCCTCAGTTTAAATATCATTCCTTATTACATTCAGAGACTTCAGTTTGGAGTCATTCAAAAATTTTAATTGCATGTAGACGCACTCTGTGGCCTGATTGAATTTAAAAAAAAAAAAAAATTTTTTTGAGCATTAATCACATAATTGAAAATGATTCCTTCATGCTCCTTCCTTGTCTTAGGAAGAAATTCCAACTGGACCCAAAGAAGGAATGGCAATAATTTCATGCTCTGCAACACCAATTTGGTTCAGATGGCTTTGCAGCCCCAGAATCCTTAACTTTGGAGCTTCCTGAAAAAGTTACACTGTCTACTTAAGTCATTGTCTAGTCTGTATTCCAAACTATCAGGCAAACTGGCAATCAGCACGGACAACGTTAGAAAGAAATGAGAAGATGAGTGATTAGTTTCCCTTATCAACATTGAGTGGAATCCGATTTCTTCCACTATACAACCCCAAATCTAGCAAGCAGTGTTAAGATAGGTCCAATAGAAAATTCCTTGGAGAATGCACTAGATTCCATATAGACTTTTCAAGTCCAGAGTACCCAGGTTTGACAAATGCTGGTTGCAATGCAGCAGGTACTCAACTTACACCATATGCTTTGGGATTGTCCTGCGAGCTGTCTTTTCTGGACAAAGGTAAATATATGGACCAATTTCTTTCTGTCCACCAATGTGGAACTGCAGACTGGCCATACCATCCTAACCAATCCACCTTGGAAACTGAAGGCCTTTGAAAGAGTATGGTTGAGTAGAACTTGATCACATCTAGTTCTACAATGGTGGTAGTCCCAAGTGCACCCACCTAGGGGCTGCCGGGACAGGCCAGCTGCTTTGGGAAGCCATGCGAAGCTGTCAGCCACCTCTCCTCCCCAGCACTAGTGGGGTCCTGGGTTGTGCACTGCCACCGCCCTCTCCCAGCACCAATGGGGGTTTCAGGCTGCCCCCCCACCCACAGTACCTGCGGCACCCTGGGCCACCTCCCACCCCAGAGCATCCAAGTGGGTGTGCAGTACAGGTCATGGGTCATGAATTTTAGTTTATTGCTTGTGACCTGTCCATGACTTTTACTAAGAATACCCTTGATTAAAACATAGCTTTACTTAGAAATAATAACATTAGGCTTTATTTTCTTCTTCATATAAATATATCTGTTAGACAATTGTGAAGAGGTCAGCAACACTTCAGGGATGTTCCCTGAGCGCAGAAGTTTGACCTTGAGTCTTAACATATGCAATAATTCAGTCTTTTGGCTGAACAAGTTGCCCCTTCAAAGGGTAAATCTTCAACAGTGACCTGTACCTACACACGGAACCCTGAAAAGTGAAGCCAGGATTCTTGTTGCCATCAGTCTAGAGGCTGCATTGGCCATGTCTACTACAGCCTGGAGATGATCTGGCCACCAGCCTACCTTCTTCAGTAAGGGCCTGGAAGTGTGTCTTCCCGTGGAAGCGTGTCTCAAAAATCTGAAAACTTGGAATAGTTGACAAAATTCTACTTTGCCAGTAATGCTTGATAATTGACTAAATTTGGAATTGCAAGCTGGTTGATTGTGAATACCTTTCTTCCCAGAAGATCCAGGTGGTTAGCTTCTTTATCCAAAGGGGTAAACCGGCTATGCAGTTGTCTCCACTTTTCACCACCAGTTTGCACCACGAAGGAGTTTGGGACAGGATGAGTGAACAGAAAACTCTGCTCCCTTAGCTAAGAAAATATATATCTTTCACTACTTTTAGAAGTAGGTGCACATGGTGCTGGAGTGTGCCACGCCATCTTAGCCGGTACTAGGAGAACCTCATTCACTACACTAAGAGCACCACCCTACTAGCCCTGCACTCTGTAGACTGTCCAGGCGTTGTGTGGCGATTCTGGACCTTGTCCACAGGGATCTGAAGCACCTTATCAATGCTCCTTAATAGCTGCTGGAATGGTTTGTGATTATTAGGCACAACATAGTAATGCTGGGGCAACTGCCTTCTCAGGAGATGATGATGATAGATCCAATCCTCATTCCTCCTCTTCCTTGGGCTCTGGGAGAGCTCAGCTTGCTCTCTTGAAGAGGGATATAGTGTAATTCTATACAGGACTGTACCAATTCTGGCTAATGTGTATAAAGATCCCATGGTCCTCAATATGGCCAATGAGAAGGGTCCATTGTAAGGCTTGTTTGGGGGTTTTTCCATTTTGTTTAAGTGGTTGTTTGCTTCCATGTTTGACCCCCTTCTTGTTCATCAGTTGCTGCCCTTTTTCAGTAGGAGCGGGAAAATTGTGTCATGTGACTTGGGAATAGCCTGCCTAGTAACAGGAGAGCACAAAAGCCTGGCACACCCTGTGAAGCATGCTGTCTGTCCCACAGGCAGCTCAATGTCTGCAGAACATCATCAAGGAAGATCAACTCACCTGTTCCCAAGAGTGCTCCTGATCCTTGTCCAGGCCACGCTGTTCCTGGTTGCTGTCCTTGTCTGTTCTTCTACCAGCCATGGTCCCGATCCTGTTGTGACATCCCTGTTCCCCTCCTGGTATCCCTGTGAAATGGTGATGTACTGTTTTATCTCTTTATCTTGTTGACCCACTTATAGTTTGGAGGTCCTAGCTTTATGCCAATTTGTGCATTAACTATTAGTTATTTTAATAAATCATATTGTTGTTAGTACCCATTACTTGCCTAGTGCTTTTTCCTTCCTTTGGGGAGGGGGGGAAGTCTGGGGGTGAGAGAAGGGGATTGCTACCCGTGATCAGATACAGATCAAGGGTACCTATAGGAAGGAGGGAGGGGAAATTACTTCCTGGCTTCTCTTCCAACCTACTGGGGGTTTAACACCATTGAGGGGGTCCCCAGAGCATAGGGTATCAATGGTATGCCACCCTATAGGGTTATGGAGGGGCCAGGAGTTTCTGGATCCTGCAGCCAGGCTAACTTCCCTTGGTGGGGACCAATGATAGTCCTTCCTCAATGTCAGATGCTTCAGATGAAAACAGAGTCCAGTTCTTCTTCGAGTGATTGCTCATATGCATTCCAGTTAGGTGTGTACACGCCGCGTGCACGTTCGTCGGAGAAACTTTTACCCTAGCAACCCAGACGGGTCGGCTGGGAGCCCCCTGGAGTGGCGCCGCTATGGCGCCCCATATATATCCCAGCCGACCCGGCCACCCTTCAGTTCCTTCTTACCGCCCGTGTCGGTCGTTGGAACTGTGGAGCGTGGCTTCGCTGACCTCCACATTCCCTAGCAGCTCGTTTTGCTACCGTTGTATATAGTAATTATAGTTGTTATTGTACATATATAGATATGTAGTACTTAGTTTAGTTAGTAGTGGTAGCGAGGGGATCGGGGTACCCCTCCTCCCCCCGCACCGGGAGCCGGAGCCCATGCCCGGCTCATCGGGCTTCAAGCAGTGCTCGGCTTGTCACAAGCCCATGCCCGTGGGAGACCCCCACGACTCCTGCTTGAAGTGCCTAGGGGAGTCGCACTTATCAGCCAAGTGCGCGATCTGTAAGTCCTTCAAGCTGAGGACCAAGAAGGAGCGGGACATTAGACTGCGACAGCTCCCTCATGGAAGTGGCCCTGACACCCTTGCCCTCGGCACCGAGCGCAAGTCAGCCGGTGAGCAAGAGCACCGCCACACCGAGTGCCACCACCAAGAAGCCGGCACCGAAACCGGCCCAGAGCCGCTCCCTCTCCCCGAGGCCAAAGGCTGCAAAGGCACAGATCATCTCGCCTTCAGCCATCCCGCAGTCAGACCCTGCACAGAAGGTGGATCGCCCAGCACCGATACCTGCCGCGGCACCGCCGAAGCCGGTACCGTTGACTCCGACCCCGCGTGGGCTGTCGAGTCCGGCACCTGGCAGCTCCCCGGTACACACCGTGGTAGAGCTCGCCTCTCCCTCTACCCCGGAAACATTCGCAGCGGCAAGGGAGCTAATTGCGATCACCGAGGCACCGATGCCCTTACCCCCGGCACCGCCGGAGCAGGTTCTCTGCTCTGTGGGCAAACCGACCCTGACCAGACCAGCTTCAGTCAGTGTAACAGGCCGGCACCGCTCCAGATCGCGGTCCCGTGGACGCTCCACATCAAGGCGCCACTCAGGCTCAAGGCATCGATCATGATCCCGGCACCGATCGCCTTGGCACCGCTCAGATTCCCGGCACCGATCACCCCGGTACCGCTCGAGCTCCTGGCACCGGTCGGGCTCCCGGCGCCCGTCTACTTCCCAAGCGTCAACTCGGTACTCCCGACACCACTCCAGCTCTCGGCACCAAGGTGGGCGCCGCACCTCCAGGAGCAGATCTAGGCAACAGCGCTCGCGATCCCGGTCGACCTCCCGGCACCTAGCCAGTCGCAGGTCCAGGTCTCAATCCCAGCACCGATGCCAGCACCGGTCACCATTGTCCAGAGGTGTGAGGTCGGTCGGTACCGCAGCACCGACTTTTGCAGCACCACCGTGGCCATCAAGGGGCACGTCAGCATCCTCCCAGGCGGGCAGTTACTATGGTGACCAGGACCCCGAGGCACCGCTGGGTGTGTTCCAAGACCCCCGACCACAGGACTCGGGTGCCCAACAGTGGGGTTTTTGGACACCCTGGGCTTACCATCAGGCCCAGGGCGCCCCCGTGCCTCAGATACGTCCCACCGCCTCAGAGCATCAGGTACCAGAGGCCACTGTTTCCCGCCCCCCAGTGGTTGAGTCGGACAGACAGTCGCCCACGCACTCCCCGGGACAACAAGAGCAGGAACCAGGTCAAGAGCAAGAGGCCGTACAGGAGACCCTCATCCCCGGGGTATCCTCCTCCTCTTCCTCACCAGATGAGGCAGTGGCCGGGTCGTCGGCATCGGGACCTCCACCGATAGACCTCAAGGCACACCAGGACCTCCTCCGTCGAGTGGCTCTTAATATCAACCTCCCGGTCGAGGAGGTCGCAGAGGTGGAGGACCCGGTAGTGAGCATCCTCTCGGCCGATGCTCCTACCCGGGTAGCCCTTCCGTTCATAAGGACCATTCAGTCCACTGCCGAGAACCTATGGCAATCACCAGCCTCCATCCCGCCGACAGCTAAGGGGGTGGAGAGGAAGTACATGGTACCCTCTCGGGGGTACGAGTACCTGTATGTCCACCCTCCTCCCTAGTGGCCCAGTCGGTTAATGACAGGGAACGGCATGGCCAGCAGGCACCAGCCCCCAAGTCCAAGGAGGCAAAACGAATGGACCTCATGGGTCGCAAGGTATACTCGGCAGGGGCTTTGCAACTCCGGGTGGCCAACCAGCAGGCCCTACTGGGACGCTATAACCACAACATCTGGACGGAGGTGGGAAAGTTCGCCGAACTGCTTCCCCAGGACTCACGCCCAGAATTTAACGCGTTCCTGGAGGAGGGTAAAAAGGTGGCCAGGACCTCCCTCCAGGCCTCCCTCAACGCGGCTGACTCGGCAGCCAGAACCCTGGCATCTGGGATAACCATGAGGCGCATCTCATGGCTTCAAGCCTCCACACTACCCCGGAACTGCAATATACAATCCAGGACCTACCCTTTGACGGGAAAGGGTTGTTCTCGGAGAAGATGGACTCCAAATTGCAAAATTTAAAGGACAACGGAGTCATCATTCGCTCGCTGGGGATGCATACCCCTTCCACCCAGCATAGACCCTTCAGGCTCCAAGCACGGCGCCCATACTTCCCACCCCGTCAGAGGCAGGACCTCAATAGATGGCGTGGCCGGGGAGGACGCAAACGCCAACCCAACTCCCAGGGAGGCCAGAACCAAGGGCCTTCCAAACCACAGTCGGGCCCCAAGTCCGGCTTTTGAAGGTGCGCCCGGGGACGACTTACCAGTCTCAACACAGGATCCTTCCCCTACCTTCTCCAGCCGCCTCTCCCACTTCCTCCCGGCGTGGTCCCGATTAACGTCAGACCGTTGGGTGCTACGCACAGTGAAGCAGGGTTACCATCTGCAATTTGCTTCCTCTCCCCCTTCCCACTCTCCTTCCCGGTCCCTCTTCAGGGACCCCTCTCACGAGCAAACCCTCCTGCAGGAGGTTCGTTCCCTCCTGGCGGCGGGGGCTATAGAGGAAGTACCTCTAGCCGAGAGAGGCAAGGGATTCTACTCCCGATATTTTCTGATTCCCAAATCCAAGGGAGGTCTCAGGCCCATCTTAGACCTAAGGGGCCTCAACAAATGGATGCTCAAGTTGAAGTTCCGCATGATCTCCCTGGGACCCATTATCCCATCCCTGGATCCTGGAGACTGGTACGCCGCCCTCGACATGAAGGACGCGTACTTCCATATCGCCATCTTTCCACCACACAGGAAGTACCTCCGCTTCACGGTCAGACACCAGCACTTCCAGTTCGCAGTTGTGCCCTTCGGCCTCTCGACAGCCCCGAGGGTGTTCACCAAGTGCATGGCCGTCGTGGCTGCCCACCTCCGTCGGCGGAAAATCCACATCTTCCCGTACCTCGACGACTGGCTCCTGAAAGGGTCCTCCCAGTCTCAGGTGCGACGGCATGTCGAGGCCGTTACGGACCTCTTTTCACAGCTGGGCCTACTTATCAATGCCGAGAAGTCCAGCCTGATACCCACACAGAGGTTGGACTTCATAGGCGCGACCCTGGACTCAGTTCAAGCCAGGGCCTTCTTACCTCAACCTCGCTTCCAGACGATCGGGGTGATCGTCCGGAGCTTGCAAGCCTCCCCACTCACCTCGGCTCGAACCTGCCTCACACTGCTCGGCCATATGGCCGCTTGCACTTATGTGACAAAGCATGCCAAACTCAGAATGAGGCCCCTCCAAACGTGGCTTCATTCAGTATTCCGACCGAGCAGGGACCAACCAGATGTTTTAGTGACGATCCCCCCCGACCCTCTCTGCTCCCTCGACTGGTGGCTGACCCCATCTCTAGTATGTGCGGGCATGCCATTCCATTCACAGCAACCATCGGTAACTCTAGCAATCGATGCGTCATCCCTGGGGTGGGGAGCCCACTTAGGGGACCTGCGCACCCAGGGCCTCTGGTTGCCCCAGGAGCTGTCACTCCACATAAATGTCCGGGAGCTAAGGGCAGTCCGCCTCGCCTGCCAGGCGTTTCAACGACACCTACAAGGCCGCTGTGTTTCCGTACTCACGGACAACACAACGGCCATGTATTATATCAACAAGCGGGGGGGACCCGTTCGTCTCCCCTATGTCAGGAGGCCATTCGACTCTGGGACTTCTGTATAGCCCAGTCGATAGACCTGGTGGCATCCTTCCTCCCAGGGGTCGAGAACACGCTGGCGGACAGCCTCAGCAGATCCTTCCTCTCCCACGAATGGTCGATCAGACCGGATATCATCCATTCCATCTTCCAGAGGTGGGGATTTCCCCGCATAGACCTCTTCGCAACCAGGTCCAACAGGAAGTGCCAGGAGTTTTGCTCCTTCCAAGGTCTCTCTCCGGGGTTGATCTCGGACGCATTTCTCCTGCCGTGGACCCACCAACTCCTGTATGCCTTCCCTCCGTTCCCTCTGGTGCACAAGGTCCTGTTGAAGCTGCGCAGGGACAAAGCGCATCTGATCTTGATCGCACCTGCGTGGCCCAGACAGCACTGGTTCACCACCTTGCTGAACCTATCTGTGGACCACCCAATTCCTCTTCCTCTCCACCCAGACCTGATTACCCAGGATCACGGCGCGCTTCGTCACCCGGACCTACGAGCACTACACCTCACGGCGTGGCTCCTGCATGGCTGAGCACGGTGGAGCTCAGTTGCTCCGCACCGGTCCAGCATATACTCCTTAACAGCAGGAAGCCCTCCACTCGCTCAACGTACAGGGCCAAGTGGAAGCGTTTCTCTTGCTGGTGCGCTTCTCAAGGGGTGAACCCTACACAGACTCAGACGTCCACGGTCCTGGACTACCTCTGGTACCTTAAACAGCAGTGCCTGGCAACTGCCTCCTTAAAGGTACACTTAGCGGCCATATCCGCCTTCCGGCCAGGGGAAGGGGGTCGCTCCGTATTCTCCCATCCCTTAGTCTCCAGATTTCTTAAAGGCCTGGAACGTCTATACCACACAGTACGCCACCCTGCCCCTACCTGGGACCTTAACTTGGTCCTGAACAGGCTCACGCTCCCACCATTTGAGCCACTGGCGACTTGCTCATGTACCTGTCATGGAAGACTGCCTTCCTGGTGGCCATTACATCGGCCAGGCGGGTCTCCGAGCTGAGAGCTCTCACAGTGGACCCACCCTACACCGTTTTCCATAAAGACAAGGTACACCTGCGGCCCCACCCGGCGTTCCTCCCTAAGGTTGTTTCCACCTTCCACACCAACCAGGACATCTTCCTCCCCGTCTTCTTCCCGAGACCACACGCTTCTCAGCGGGAGCAACAGCTACACTCCTTAGATGTACGTAGAGCGCTGGCTTTCTACATCGAGAGAACAAAGCCATTTCGGAAGTCCCCTCAGCTGTTTGTGGCGATCGCGGAACGAATGAGAGGACAGCCTATATCCTCGCAGAGGTTTTCCTCCTGGGTAACTGCATGTATTCGTGCATGCTACGATTTAGCTCGTGTCCCCTCTGGCCACCTCACGGCACATTCCACGAGAGCTCAGGCGACGTCGGCGGCCTTCCTTGCGCACGTGCCTATGCAGGAGATATGCCGTGCAGCGACCTGGTCGTCGGTCCACACATTCGCCGCGCACTATGCGCTGATCAGACAATCAAGAGAGGATGCGGCCTTCAGCGTAGCAGTCTTAAATACCGCCACATTGCGCTCCGACCCCACCGCCTAGGTAAGGCTTGGGAATCACCTAACTGGAATGCATATGAGCAATCACTCGAAGAAGAAAAAAGACGGTTACTTACCTTTGTAACTGTTGTTCTTCGAGATGTGTTGCTCATATCCATTCCACACCCACCCTCCTTCCCCACTGTCGGAGTAGCCGGCAAGAAGGAACTGAAAGGTGGCCGGGTCGGCTGGGATATATATGGGGCGCCATAGCGGCGCCACTCCAGGGGGCGCCCAGCCGACCCGTCTGGGTTGCTAGGGTAAAAATTTCTCCGACGAACGTGCACGCGGCGCGTACACACCTAACTGGAATGGATATGAGCAACACATCTTGAAGAACAACAGTTACAAAGGTAAGTAACCGTCTTTTCTCATGGCGACACCCTCGGTTCCATCAATGTCATAGCATCCCTAGTGCTGGATGGCAGTGGAGAACAATCACTTTCTTAGTAGTATTTCTGTACCAAATGGTATCAAAATCTCCCAACAGAGAACAGATTCCAAAAGAATGAGAAGTGCATGGATCAGGGAGGAGAATGATATCCTCACTGGTAGTATACCTCTCCCTGGACAGGGAATGAAGATTGTCTCCTGTACTGATGGAGCAGGTATAGGAAGTGTCTTGGAAATCATAGTTTATATATGTGAGCATGTCAGTACCACCGGTGCAAATGGCTCTTTGTAATGTTGTCTTCTTTGGTACAGAGGGTAGTGGAAGCCACAGTGTTTCTCCTTGCTCTGTACCGATGATGAAGCAGTAGAAGCTGGCCCTGGAACCAAAATCTTAGCCTTCCATGCCTGAAACTTGGCACCACGACTCTTTTGGGATCTGTGACCAGAGTGCAACAATTCAGCCAACTCAGAGAGAGTTGGAGAGGAAATCTTCATCTTAGAGGAGGGTTTGAAGGGAGACCTCTCTAGATTTTAGAGTGCGCTTTCCTTGTGTTCAGGAGTCTTCAACTCCACTTGCTACTCACCCCTGTTAAAGAAGCCACGGTGCTAGGAGGCATGCTTCTCAACACCTCTGACTGATGTATAGGTGAGTCGCCCAGCCTAGATCAGACTGAAGTCTCACCTGCTCCATAAGAGGATTTCTGATCCTCAACTCCCATGCCTGCTGGGTGTGTCTGGGCAAGGAGCAGTATCTGCATCTGGTGATGTGTGCTTTTCAAGGCAGTACCATCACTTCTGAAGGTTGTTGCTGACTGGGAAGGCCTGAAGGCAGGAAACATAGTTTTTGAATCCTGTATCCTTGGGCATAATTCAATGTCCACAACAGGACACAGGCAAGGAGTCCCCAAAGGGGATATATGACTCCTCAGTGCCTCGCTGTACTAAATAAAACTCTCTAATAAGCACTGTATGTACACTATGTAAAGTCCAAGGAAGAACTTGGAGGACACTGGATTGTTCCATCTCAAACCATGCAGTGATAAGAAGGAACAGTAGAGGCAATTGGTACACACACCCCCCTTACACATTTAGTTCAGAGCATGAGGAGGGGAAGAGCACAGGCACAGACCAATGGACACTCCCAGCGACTCTCCTGGTCTCAGGCGCATGGAGCCCATGCATACCTACAATGGAACACACACAGGGCCCAGCACGTGAAGAACCAGTAGTAGAATGGCAAGCGGTAACAAGAATGTATACGAGGAAACTGAGAGGCAGTGAAAAATTCTTACCTCCTATTTTCAGAAAGCTGCTGAAATAATCCACGCTCACTGAGAAGACAGAAGGCAATAATCCGATTTTCTGAAAATGTGATTCCTCTAGGAACTGATTTCTTATTCCTCTGTTCTGTAGAAATGGAATAATTTTGCAGCATTGTAAAGCTCATTTAGTCCACTGAATATTTAATGTTTTGCTAATGTTGTATATAGTATTACTATTGCGTATCAAACTTTTCCAAGGTAATGATTTTAGTTCTCTCTCCAATAGATCCTTTGATTTTGAGCATATTTTATGTCTTTACTATTCATAATCAATCTTATAATACAGCTGTTTATTTCACAAACATATCCTACAGCACAGACACTCTATTGGTTTTTTTTTAATATTATATATATATTATATATATATATGGGTGTGGCATAATAGAGTGCAACACAAGTCCTTCTATAAGGTTCAGAAACACTATCTACTACACTATTCGTTAGCAATGTTACTGTATTTTGGATTGCATACATAATAGATATCGGTGCTCAGCACACAAAATGTCAATCATCCGGTTATTTCCATGTCCACTTTTAGAACATTCTGTTTCACTGTATTTTGGGCTGAATAAACTCTAACCCCCCTCAGTCTTTGGCATCAATCAGCACACAATTTATTTATTTATTTTTTAAAAACACAGAAGTTCGCTATTAAAATTTTTAATCAAACATGTTTTTAGCTGGGGGAAAATGGGAAGCTGGACAACTATGTTTGTTATTTACACCGGAGGTGAACTGACAGCAAAGCATTAAAAATCAGAATGCAGACATTTCAATACAGTATGGTTAAAGACAACTACTGTAACGTTTTAACTGTACGGTTCTCATGTAGATGGTAGAAATAGTCCCATGTCAGTAATACTCTCTCTAAAATAATTCTCTTAAATAGCTTCGACTTCTCTCCTTTCTTCCAGTTCTGTTAGACATCCCTTTTCTACAGCAAAATCAGAAAGTTTTTGAGTAATGATTTCTCTCTTATGGATCTCCCTCAAATCTTACAGAGGTGTCTTTATCCCCTCGAATACCGGGCCTTTTGAATGATCAAATCACAAGAACATTTTTCGTGATATGTTTTGTATCAGGTTTATTATAGGTACAGATATATATAACTTGTTATAAAAATAATGCAATTCCATTAATGGAAAAAATCAATCAACTACAATATTAATAAAAGTACAGCCTTAGTGCAAACTACCATTGCATTTTCAAACACTTTATCCACTATGCTATACAACTTCTTTCAATCTATAGGAAACTACACGTGTTAAATGAGCTGCACGAAACCTCCCTCATTCTTTAGTGACTAAGGCCATGTCTACATCTAAAATTTTGCAGCGCTGGTTGTTACAGCTGTATTAGTACAGCTGTATAGGGCCAGCGCTGCAGAGTGGCCACACTTACAGCAACCAGCGCTGCAAGTGGTGTTAGATGTGGCCACACTGCAGCGCTGTTGGGCGGCTTCAAGGGGGGTTCCGGGACGAGAGAGCAAACCGGGAAAGGAAACCAGCTTCGCCGCGGTTTGCTCTCTCGGTCCCGGAGCCAGCCAGCAAACCGCAGGGAAGGAGACCTGCTTGCTCGGGGTTCCGGGACCGAGAGAGCAAACCGGGAACGCCGCGGTTTGCTCTCTCGGTCCCAGAGCCAGCCAGCAAACCGCAGGGAAGGAGACCTGCTTGCTCGGGGTTCCGGGACCGAGAGAGCAAACCGGGAACGCCGCGGTTTGCTCTCTCGGTCCCGGAGCCAGCCAGCAAACCGCAGGGAAGGAGACCTGCTTGCTCGGGGTTCCGGGACCGAGAGAGCAAACCGGGAAAGGAAACCAGCTTCGCCGCGGTTTGCTCTCTCGGTCCCGGAACCCCGAGCAAGCAGGTCTCCTTCCCTGCGGTTTGCTGGCTGGCTCCGGGACCGAGAGAGCAAACCGCGGCGTTCCCGGTTTGCTCTCTCGGTCCCGGAACCCCGAGCAAGCAGGTCTCCTTCCCTGCGGTTTGCTGGGTGGCTCCGGGACCGAGAGAGCAAACCGCGGCAAAGCTGGTCTCCTTTCCCGGTTTGCTCTCTCGGTCCCGGAACCCCGAGCAAGCAGGTCTCCTTCCCTGCGGTTTGCTGGGTGGCTCCGGGACCGAGAGAGCAAACCGGGAAAGGAAACCAGCTTGATTACCAGAGGCTTCCTCCTTCCACGGAGGTCAAGAAAAGCGCTGGTAACTGTCTACATTGGATTACCAGCGCTGGATCACCAGCGCTGGATCCTCTACACCCGAGACAAAACGGGAGTACGGCCAGCGCTGCAAACAGGGAGTTGCAGCGCTGGTGGTGCCCTGCAGATGTGTACACATTCAAAGTTGCAGCGCTGTAACTCCCTCACCAGCGCTGCAACTTTCTGATGTAGACAAGCCCTTAGAAACGCATGTAGTTTACAAGGTGAATTAAAAAAAAAAAAAAAAGACTGTCAAGAACAACAGAGATTCACAACAATATCTCTGCACATGCAAATTACAATTCACTGAGTTTTGCTTCTTTGAAAGTTAACCATAAGAATTTTCCTATATTTGTTAGCTTCTCTATAGGAGGCATTTATTATTTTTTTTCTATGTTATAGTAGGGACTGAGGTAGTGTAAGAACAGAAAAATGAGTTACAAACCAGTAAACACAGAGCAAGATCATTGACTGTATGAAACCACAAATCTGTAATGCAGCAGGAGCTCAGAACCTTTTAGTTAGCAGTATTCATAGACATTAAGTTCTGATTGTTTTCACCTAAGTTGGCATAAGTAGTACATGTCCAAAGCCCACTGAAGTCAATGAGGAGCCTTAAGAGCTTCTCACTGACTTCAAATGACTTTGGATCAAGGCTGCATATACATGGATTTACAAAAAGTTAATTAAAAAAAAATAAAGAAAAAAGAAAATATATGCTGGCAATGAGGAAACACAGATCTCATTCTCTAACAAAGAAAATACTGACCTTGAAGCCTTCAAATCATTTTGATTAATACAGTCAAGAAGAAAAAAAATAAGACAACAAATGTCAGGAGGGATTTCAAATTATTCTTTATTACATTTGCTCTATTTTATAAACAGAAAATAAAACCTTAAGTTCCTTGAGATTTGTGATTTCGTACAAAGGACACTAAAATAATTCAAATATATCCTACATATTTTTTCCAGCATTGAAAAGATTTGTTTCTTTTAAAAGGTACATGCACTTTTTAAATGCTATTTAATTTTAATGGCCACTGACAGATACTATTGAGATTTGCTATTACAAATCCAGCCATTAAAATATTGATGAACCTATGAGTGGTGTCAATATTGAAATCACTACAATGCAGTGTGGTCTTATTTTGAATGAGCAAGGGCCCAATCCTGTAATCCATATACATCCTCAAAGACCAAAGGAATTCTACATGCAGAAAAACTGCAGGATTGAGCAAATATTTTCAGGATTTATTTAATCCACCAGATATAATTCAGTTTGCAAACAAAGTTTGTCCTTAAAATCAAACCAAAACCAAAACCACTTTTTAAGGTAAGGGCAATATTTACTAAGACCAAGGGAAAATATACCAGATTTCTAAAGTACTGTTAATAAATATTAACATCTACAATATACTACAAAAATTCAATCACTTGGAATTTTTATAGTGTCAGTGCTATTAAAGTAAAACAGTATACACTTAGAAGTAGTAACTAAGTAGACAGGTTGCCCCCCCTCTCCAATTTTTCTATATAACTATATATTTGTTACACAGTTATGAAGAGATCAGCAAAATCTCTGGGATTTTCATTTAAAAAAATATATCCTTTCTTTGCCACAATTTTTAAACATCCAAGATTTTAGCTTCAGGGGTGTTGTGGACTGGGGGCTTTATTTCTGGTGAGCTGTGTTAAATCAATCCTTCTAAGCACAAATAGATAACTGCCAATGAGGAAAGTGTCTCTCTCTCCAAACCAGGGAATGAACGAGGTTTGGAATCGTTGCATAAAGACATGCAGTATTTTCTGTTTACATAAATACACAAATATCCCTGCAGTTATAATTCACCATGTGATCATCCAAATATCCACACCTTGTATCATTCTGCACCAGATGAGGTGAAGGATCACAAAAAAGTGTACTAAATATCACACATGCAGTTAAATATATAAAAAGATCCTTCTGATAACAACATGCAGATTGGTGTAAGTAGTAGCAAGAATACCCCTCAACTTGTCTCATGAGTCTATGTATTAAAACATTTGGCCTGATGGGATAGTCTGAGTGTGCCTACATGGTGGTAAAAGCAGTATAGCAGTGTGACAGACTCTACCCCCATGTTCATCCTTTTTAAAAGAATAAGATACATTTTGTAAAAAAAAGTGAGATATTTGGACATAATCTGCTGAACATTGTCCTGGTAAAATGCGTGTGGTAACATTGTATGTAAAGTTGTAAGATTCTACACTGTATAACATTGCAGTGACATGCTCCAAAGTTAAAAAAAGCAGGCCCTAACTGGTTTTTCAGAGACAAAAACACATTGAGACTCCAGGCAGTTATCAGCACAATCAAATGTTTGAGCATTGGCCTGCTAAACCCAAGGTTGTAAATTCAATCTTTGAGGGGCCATTTAGGGAACTGGACTAAAAATCTGTCTGGGGATGGGTCCTGCTTTGAGGGGTTGGACTAGATGACCTCCTGACGTCCCTTCCAACCCTGATATTCTATGGGAGGACGGAAGGACTATCATCTAGTTAAGCAGCCATTATTTGGCAGGGAAAAGGGTGTGAATGAGAACTTTACATATTGGTAATGGAACAGCTGGGGGTCTTCTATGTAAACAGACTGACTGTTGCTGAACCTCAGCTGAAGGTAATCCTCAAAGAGGGAAGAAGGGTATAAGAATGAGAAACAGAGGCTGCTAAACCACCTCTCTCCACTCATCTCTACTCACACCATCAGGAACATTTGAAAGACAAAGGAAGCATTATTGAACTAGAGGTGGTTCTGGCTGAAGCAATCCAGCCAGACTGCTGTAAGCTTATGCTGAGACTATTATGCTTTTAAGTACACTTAGCTTGTTAAGTTAGGTATTAGTTTGCCTTTTATTTTCTTTGAACCCAAATCTGATTTTTATGCCTCATTACGTGCAATCACTTAAAATCTATCTTTCTGTAGTTAATAAACTTTTTATCTAAATCAGTGTGTGTTTGGATCCAGTGTTTGAGAACCTCCACTTGAGATAACAGGGTTTTGCATGCTAGAGGCTGTGAATGAACTGGCCACAAGCGGTTGTTCTCACAGCAAAGCAGTGTAAAAGGCACCCCAGATTGGGGAATTGAGGGGACACAGCTGTTCAGCCATCCACACATGGTTCAAACTAATTAGTTAAGTTTTTTAAACTGGGTTAAGAGCCATTGTCACCTAAAAGAAATTACTCTAAAGTAACCTCATGGGCGACATGACTCTTGCAGTTGAGGCTGAGTCCCAGGGCTGGTAGCTCCCTAGAAGGGTGGTAGGGGCACCAGTGCCAAATTCAGCCTCCTGCCCCCCCTTGGTCCCCCACCCCCACCGACTGTGCTTCTCTGTCCCCTCCCCCAAGGGCTCCTCTTCCTGTGCCACTTGTGCCTCGGGGGCACAGAGATGTGAGTGGGAGGGACCACAGGGGAGGAGGTTGAGGTATGAGAGGCTGGGGGCCTCAGGGGAAGAGGCAACGTGGGCAGGGCCACAGAGTAAGAGTGAGACACAGGAGCAGGGCCTCTGGGCGAAGTGCGAGCCAGGCAATGGCCCAAGCATCCTTTCAGCATCCCTTGGCTATTATACCCACTGTCTATAAGTAACCTTCTTACCCAACAGCCTCTTAGATTACTAAAATGGAAACAACAGATTTCATTATTTTTGTAGCTTTCATTTGTTCCTCTCTCATCTTGGACAAGCCACTTTTGCTTCTAATCATTTTACTTTCCGGTTCAGATACAATCATACTATGCTGGTATATAGCAGTTGAAAACAATGCAAGGGTTTTTGTTTAAAAACTGTTTCCACTGCTTGCTACCCTCTAATGCCAGCTCTGGCTTTTACACATAAAAATGAATTAAAAAAACCAACCACAAAGTGATTGTGTTATATCTGATGTTATCAGTCCTCATCCGCAAAGGAAACCTCAACAATTTTCAAAAGATGAGCCTGGGAGCTTAAAATTCTTAACTCTGGTAGACACTAAGGGTATGGCTACACTTGAAATTTCAAAGCGCTGCCGCCAGCGCTGGGAGAGAGCTCTCCCCGCGCTGCATGTAAACCACATCCCTTACGGGTGTAGCTTGCAGCAGCGCTGTGGCACTGATTACACTGAGGCTTTACAGCGCTGTATCTTGCAGCGCTGTAAAGTGCCAGTGTAGCCAAGCCCTAAAATTCATGGCCTGAACAGACACTGGATTTATGTTCATTACAAACAAACTGCAATCCACTAGCCTCCTCTTTTTGTCTTATGACAGCAAGGTGTTAACAGGCCACTCTACCTTGAATGTCCCTCAGGCCATGTCTACATCTAAAATTTTGCAGCGCTGGTTGTTACAGCTGTATTAGTACAGCTGTATAGGGCCAGCGCTGCAGAGTGGCCACACTTACAGCAACCAGCGCTGCAAGTGGTGTTAGATGTGGCCACACTGCAGCGCTGTTGGGCAGCTTCAAGGGGGGTTCCGGGAACGCGAGAGCAAACCGGGAAAGGAGACCAGCTTCGCCGCGGTTTGCTCTCGCGTTCCCGGAGCCACCCAGCAAACCGCAGGGAAGGAGACCTGCTTGCTCGGGGTTCCGGGAACGCGAGAGCAAACCGGGAAAGGAGACCAGCTTCGCCGCGGTTTGCTCTCGCGTTCCCGGAGCCACCCAGCAAACTGCAAGGAAGGAGACCTGCTTGCTCGAGGTTCCGGGAACGAGAGAGCAAACCGGGAAAGGAGACCAGCTTCGCCGCGGTTTGCTCTCGCGTTCCCGGAGCCACCCTGCAAACCGCAGGGAAGGAGACCTGCTTGCTCGGGGTTCCGGGAACGAGAGAGCAAACCGGGAAAGGAGACCAGCTTGATTACCAGAGGCTTCCTCCTTCCACGGAGGTCAAGAAAAGCGCTGGTAAGTGTCTACATTGGATTACCAGCGCTGGATCACCAGCGCTGGATCCTCTACACCCGAGACAAAACGGGAGTACGGCCAGCGCTGCAAACAGGGAGTTGCAGCGCTGGTGGTGCCCTGCAGATGTGTACACCTTCAAAGTTGCAGCGCTGTAACTCCCTCACCAGCGCTGCAACTTTCTGATGTAGACAAGCCCTTAGATTAGAATATGTGCTAACTACTTGTAGTAAACAATCTGTTCCAGCTTGCATTTAGCTGTGACACTAGGAGTACCTGTCTCACACCTGAAGAAAAACTGTGTGGCTTGAAAGCTTATGTCTCACCCCAACAGAAGTTAGTCCAAGAAAAGATATTACTTCACCTACCTTGTCTCTCCAGGTATCCACTCCCCACCTCCACCCCCTCCCACTCAATAAATTAAAACCAGCAAACATTGCTAAGTTTCCAAAAATACAAGAATATTTACAAGCGATAATAAATTAAGAGTTAAAACTAACCTGACATTAAATTAGTAGAATTTCAGAGAGCTCACCATACAAGTAATATGGCTGTGAACTTTGTTTTGCATTGATTACTGCACAAACTAAAGTAACAAAGGTGCATTTGCCAATAATTTATGTATATTATAAATAAGAGATGTACTGAAGGTTGGTCACCATTAACTCTGCTTCGGGTTTAATTTGCCTGGTTTTAGAAGAACTGGAGTATAATTCATGATGAACTCTAGGTCCTCAACATATGGGTCAGATACTTGTAAAAAAGTGAGTCTGGTGTAGATTTCAACCTGGGACTTCAATATAGAAAAACTGGCATTTGATAGAATTACTGAGGTGCTCCAATATATTTTTAAGACATGTTTATGAATGCCATTCTCAGACTCAGGCTTATTAGCAAAGTACTGGAAAATTTAATTTGGGTACATGATTTCTCTACTTCCTTTTAAACTCTGAACCTTGAAAGAAAGCCTCAGAAGACTAGAATGTTGAGAGGATACGATAGCAAACCCTGATAACCTGATTTCTTAGGACAGCTGCCATGTCTTAGGAGCATCTGTGCTTTCATGTAAATAGCATACATTCCGGAGCAAATCTTGGATTTTTACCTTATGAGAAAAGTTTATAATTTTTTTGGTGATAAAGACTACTTCATATGCAGCACTCAAGAATGCACACAGTACTCCCGAAAGACTTAATTCAGACAAATATATCAATTTTCCATGACACAGGAGGACATGGAAGCCCTGAAATATCCAGCTCCACAGTGCTGTGACGAGGGTAAATGATTTTACTGGCCCATTTTCACAATTTGCACAAAAAAAATTCTCTCTTTTAACTGTCAGAAGATTTCCTAGTCATAAATTACAAAATCACTTTGGCTATGGGCAGGTTCATAGCATTCCAAGGCTTACACAGAATAGCCTATATCAGGAATCCAACTTTGTGGACTGCTTGTTTTATTCCTCTGCTAAAGTTGACAACTAAGCAAAGGATACCCTACTCTCAGGGGAGGAAAAAATTCTTGATAAAAGGAAATTACATAATTGACAATTTTCCAAAGCAGGGAATGATGAAAAATACATACCCACTGTGCTAGCTAGAGGTGCAATTCTTTAGCAAGAGGCAGCAGTATTTTGTTATGAGAGTAGAAGAGAAGAGTTAAAACCCTTAGTAGCAATTGTATTTACTGCCTCTTTCTGAACATATGACTTTACATTTTTGTTTCCTTCTTCTCAATAGCCCCCACTACTCTTAATAGCCCCCAGATCACTTTGCTGTTTGGTTCTGATCTTCTGCATCCAACACAGGAGTTGTCTGCAAGTTTTAGCATAGTTATGTTTATGAAGTAACACACCATAATAATAAGCAGAAGCTGTGCAAGGAGTTCTTTATAAAAAAAAGTTGTGGATTTAAAAGTAACCCTCAACTACAAAGAAGCATCTGCCTAAAGATGGAAAGGTGTTTCTCTACTGTGACAAAACCAGCACCACAGAAATCCTGCAACCATCGCTATAGCCTATTCCAAAATTTTATAGGTTACTCCATCCCTATTTAAATGCCTGGGCCCTTCTTTCCAATATGCATGGATTAGAAAAAGCTGTACATGACAGAGAGACAACCAAATCCTTTTGGAGGAAGGAAGCCAGGTTGCTCTCTTGTAAGCACATTCATGGTGTTGTTCCTCAAGTGACTAAGAGAAGGGACAAAACCGAAGGGACTACATGTCCACAGTTTTATCAGAGACTAGCTTTATCCTTCCAGCTAGCAAACTGCTGAAATTTCAGCGATTAAAAATTTAAAAAGGAAACCACCACAAAATGGTTTTGTTCACTTATTTGCCAACTATAGTACAATATGAATTATTTATGTCCATAATTAAAAAAGTACTAGAAAAATGTAAAAATAAGTAAGTCTTAGTAAAATGAAACCTCACTGCAGTCCTTGGCAATTCAATCTTTTTTCAGAAATGAGGCTAGAAGAATACTTAGTGTGCAAACTGCACACAAATCATTGTGTGGTTTATTAAGATTTGACTGTATCATTTCTGGCTCTGTTAGTTGCTCTGTAATATGCTTTTCTATATCCCTGTCATAAGTGTCTTCAGCCTGGTCTACACATACCAGTATAACTATTACTGTTACAGATGTGATCTTTTACCAAACAGTTATAGCAGTACAGCCCCAACTGCGGACACAGTTATACCCATTCCCACGAGGGAATAATTTATAAGTATTATTATACTGGTATTGCTGTGTCCAACTTAGAGGAGATGTACCCCTTAGCCATCGATTAGCATTCATGTCGCATACCCCATCAGTACCCAGTCCATGCTGGGGAAGCTACTGATCCAACCAGCAGACCAAATTTGGTGATGAGTCCTGGCCACTTGAGGCACTTTGCGCATATGTTAAAAGGATGACTGATACACTTAAAATGGTTCAACTTTTGTGTTTAGCCCAGGCCTCACTATTTGACATCACTAAATGAACGGTGCTCCCATTTTCACCATTCTTTACTGGTTAAACTACTTTGGAATGCTGCCCTTGAAATCAGAAAGCCCCAAAATCTGCACCTCTCTTCTCAATATTACGCTCTGCAAGAGGACCTCATTAGGGAAGAAAAGAAAGCCACATTTTTCTACAATATTCTCATCAAAATTATCGAAAACCTTACATTTTTAATCCTCAAAATACCAGTAGAACTAAGTAACTTAACGGCATTTAAAAAAAAATTATGTAAATGCACACTTTCACAGCATTCTTGGAATTCACCACACAAACAAAACCTTCAGCAACATGTAAAGTACAGAGAAGTTTCACAAGCCAGTGAATTTGGGGGGGGGGGGGCACGGTGGAGAGGTCAAGTACTGAGAGATTTTTTAAAATTCATTACTGAAAAGTGAGTTACCAAGGAACTGGACACACTAGTTTTAAGGATATTTAATTTTACAGATTTTTTTCCAAAGAAATTTGATCAACATTTTATATTGAAGTCTGATTTCAATATATAACTGGCCAATCTACACCTCACAACTCTTCAATATTCAGAAAAACCTTACAAAACAAAGAATCACAGATTCAATTTAAAAAAACTACTGAACTAAAAAACAACTCTTATGCAAAATATCACTGTGCTGCTTTCACATCTTTGGGTGATCTGAAGTAGTCTCAGAAATATTTCCCCCAATTTATTTTGATAAATAAATTTAATTCTCAGCAATGACGTCAACATTTTATTTTTCAAAATAGAAATTTTCCTAGGAATTTCTTAAGGAGTTCCGATTTTCCCCAATGACTTGACTAAGAAACAGATACTGGAATTTGTAGAAA